>NC_133781.1:16917087-17217087 GCF_003597395.2 Chelonoidis abingdonii
GTAAGCAAAGTCTAAATGAGCTCTCCCTGACAGCAAGTGATGAGCTGGGGACTGGGGGAAAGGCTTCAGGACCAGATTTTATTTACATTTACACCTAATCTACCTAGGTATCCAGCAAACAGATCTGTGTTGCCCAAGTGATAGATTTTGGCTGGGGTTGGGTTACAAATCACTTGAATGCCGGGGGTGAGGGAGGTGGGAATGAAATGTTGTTCTTATTTTACAAGTAAAAGGCAATAGAACTGTAATTAGCCTGTGCTGATTGAGAACATCAAGAGAGAGGGTGGGGACAGGTGTTTTGCTTGCTGGTCTGCCTGAGTCACAGGTACTATTTGACCTGCCCCTTTCCACTGTTTAAAGACAGAGCTGATTACGCTCCATAGATAGTCTTTTGTTTTGTTAAGTGACCACTGAAATCACTGATAATCAAGTCTAAGTGGCAGGGCTGCCGAGAGGGGGGGCAAGTGGGGCAATTTGCCCCAGCCCCCACAGGGGCCTCCTATAGTATTGCAACTTTTTTTATGGAAGGGGCCCCCGAAACTGCTTTGCCCCAGGCCCCCTGAATCCTCTGGGCGGCGCTGCTGAGATCCACACCCAGGGCTTTGTCCTCAGAGTAGCTGGACCTAGGGCTTCCGCAAGAGTTCCAGGCGTTCAGCGCCTCTCCGGGTGAGGCCGTAGGTGTGGACGCTGGGGACTTGTGCACCCAAATTCCCCATCGCTATGGCTGCTCCCTAAAAGGATCTCAGGAGCTCAGTTGTTAGCACCCTTGGTATTGGCCGACTCCAAGGATGTTTTGGGTGAAAGTCCTGTGTCAGGCTGGTGGGAAACTGCACTGTCCTCAGTGCTAAAGGCTCAGTGGGAACACAGGACATTGTTCCGGATCAGGCCTGGGAAGCCCCAGTCTGTTTCATAAGAGACGCAGCTGCTGAAGCCACCAGCTTAAGGATGCGCTCCCGTGCAGTGGTGTGAGTCGAGGATGTGCCGTGTGCTTCACAGTGGGCACAAATGGGATCCTTTCTCTGCGCTAGACTGGAGACACGGCTGGGACCTAGGCCCATACGAGACATTGCTAGGCTCCTCCATAGGCAGTGCTGTGCAGCGGGGAATAGCCCTGTGCACCATGTCTTCCTGAGCAACAGCCCGTCACGCTACCAGCGCAGGCTTCGGCTTCTGACCTGCTCTGCCTTTCCCAGCAGGGAACCTCGATCCCTGGGCCAGGCGTCGTGCTTACCTTGAAACCTGCTGAGCCAGGGCCCTGATCCTGCAAGGCACTGAGCACCTGCCATCCTCGAGGATGTCAGAGGGAATTGAGAGTGCTCTGCGCCAGGCAGATTCGGATTCCCTGGGCCAGATCCTCAGCTGGGGTAACTCACTCTAGTTCCCTTGACATCAGTGGAGCCATGGCAATTGATTGGGTCCCCACTTTGCACAGCTGGGTGGCATGGAGCTAGTATTGGATCCCTGCTTGGCACAGAGTGGGAGGAGTCTGGGGATTGTATTCCCACTTAACACAGTGCGGGGAGATTTCGGGGTCGTATTGGGTCACTGCTTTGCTTGGGGTCAGAGAGTGGGTCATCCTGGGTCCCGTTCATCCACGGCTGCACAGCTTTCTGTGGGACGTTCTGGCCTGCAGGGAGGAGTGCTGCTGGTGCTGGCAGTCTCGTCAGTGGTCTCGTGCTTGGTGGTACTGTTCTTACAGCCCCGTCCTCTGGAGCCAGGGGGTTGCTGCGAATCTCGGCTTCTGGGTAGAAGTGACAAAGCAGGTGTCTGGGCCTTGTGGCTAGGGCGAAAACTGGAAAAGGTGACCCTGGAAATCTCAACAACCGAAACGCAAACAGAGAGCCCCAGCACATGTTACTGTTGTTGTACAAATCTCATGGTGTCTAAGCCGATCTCATGACTGGTGGAGGAGGGGGGACAAATTCTGATTGTTGAAGCTGGCATTGGCCATACGGGGAAAGGGGCTCTGCCCTGTTGGAGAGATGAGGTCTGTGTGGCCTCTGACTTGGCACATGCACTTGCTCCTGACTAGGGGATGGGATCCAGGCCTGCTGCAGGTTGAATGATTTTGACTTAGGTGATACCTCGGCCCCTGGTGCTACAAAAATCAGCTGTTTCAATGTTCTCTCTCTTCACCCTAGTTTCCTTACGCCGCCCCACCCCCACAGGAGCCGGTGAAGACACTCAGGAGTTTAATCAACATTCGCAAGGACACTCTGCGTCTAGTCAAGTAAGTCCCTGTTTGCAGCGGTGGGAATTCACATGGTCTGGCTGGAAACCCTGCTGCAGCTTGCAGCATCCCAGTGACTTAACCAGGTAGGTGCCTGCATCAGCTGAGCAGTAACGTCCCAAACCGCCTCCAGAGGGAGCTCTACACCTACCCGTGTGTCTGTGTTAAAGCAAGATGCATGGCTCTGGGCTGGCTGGGAGGGGATTTGGGATTGTGAGGAAGGGATCTAGCGGGAGTGGGCCCTGAATGGAAGGAATAAGGGGTGCCCAGAATCCCGTCTACACCTGGTTGGTGAGGGGTAGCTCACGTGTAGATGCTGGAGTGGAGGAGTCAGCTCCCCTCTGGCATGGTGTGCTGAGAGCCACCCATCAGCCGGCATACCAAGAGGACTAAGCATGATTATAGTGAAGCCACTGAGAACGAATGGTGGTGCCACGAGGCGGCGTCCCGCAGAAAAGGCCCGCCCCCACTCCTGTTATTGGACAGATGGCTCGCCTCTTGGATTTTCACCTTCCTAGCTGATCTGCAGGGTCGTGAGAGGTGACAGCAGGAGCTAAGCTGAGCTAATCCCTCTCCCACTGGCAGGGCTGGAACCAGCATGCAGCAGCGCAGAGTTCAAGCCTGGTGGGGAGAAGTGACCCAGGAAAGCCAGTGCAGAGGCGAGGCCACAGACCAGCCACTCTCTAACCTGCCTCCCTTGCTGGGACACACTGCAATCGTTCTTTCTCTTTGCCCTTCTCTCACTGCATCTCTCAATTCTGATCCCCTTCCTGCTTTCCCTTGGGCCCAAAGTCCCAAGGAGGAGGGGGGAATTGTGCAAAAATGTGCCTACACCATTGCCCTGTGCAAATGAACAGCTCAGGGCCTGAGAGTCCCATGACACCATCCTGTGGGCATGCAATGATTGCATGGGACGTGCGTGTGCAGTACCCACCCTGCACGGAGGCTGGGTGTTCGTGAAGTGCTTAGAGAGTCTCAGATGGCTGACGAGGGGGAGTGGGAATCGGAAAGGGGGGCAAGTGTGATTTTGTTCCATGTAGGAGAAACTGTCTCCAAGCTGCGGCTCTGTGCTGAGCACTGGGATCTCCCCTGTAGCTCCATGGCCAAGCAGCAGCCGCATTGGAGACTGGCTTGCAGGTGACCTCCCAGGGTGACGAGCAACCACAAGGGGTGAGGTGGGTTTGAATTCACATGGGCAGTAACATACTGGAGGATTCTGCATTGTGCAGAAAGGGGTGTCCGGCTAGGAGCGTCTGATGAAGGGGGGCTACGGCTGAATACTTCTTCTTAAAAACACCCGAGGGAGAGAAAATGGGGGCATGAAGCCTGAAGGTGGGAGGGAAGGAAAAGAGAAGGGGGGAGAAGGAGGGAAATGGGAGTGATCAGGTGACACCATTGACGTCAGTTCATGGATTCTTCTCTGCTGCTGCCTGTTGTGCTCCTTAGGGGAGTGTATATCTGGGCCAGAAGATAAACATCTGCGAGAAAGCAAAGGTGAGAGTGGAGTTGCAAGTGGGGGCAGAAGAGGTGATTGCCCATGGCAGTGGTGAGGTGGAGCAGTGCAGGCCGTGACGGGGGTGCTGGGTGGGCAGTGGGGAGGCCAGTGCTGCCTGTGCCCTTGCTACTGCCGCACTGGGGATTGTGGCTCCAACTCCCCCTGCAGCCAAAGGGAGCGTGTGTGAAGGGGCTGCACGTGCCCAGGAGGAAGCCCTGGTGAAGCTGCTGCCCTGAGCGTCACTGGACGCTCGGCTTAAATGGAACGTGGAAAGGTTAGCATGGGAAATGTTCTGCTCCCACCAGGCCGGAAATCTGGGGGGGGTCTAAGCAGGACCAGGGCCGCCCAGAGGATTCAGGGGCCTGGGGCAAAGCAATTTTGGGAGCCCCTTCCATAAAAAAAAGTTGCAATACTATAGAATACTATATTCTTGTGGGGGCCCCTGCGGGGCCCAGGGCCTGGGGCAAATTGCCCCACTTGCCTTCCCCCCCGGCGGCCCTGAGCAGGACAGTCCTGCAAAACCCTTGACTGTCAGGAGGTACGAACCTGTGACGACTAAAAGCTGAGTGGAGATGGGCTAAAGGTGGAACCGACACTTCACGGCACCAGCTTTTTGTCTCTTCCAAACTTTTCTTTTTCTCTTGCATCCTCAAAATTCCCTGCGTGCACAAGTCACTTGTGCAGATCGCTAACCTGCTGGGCAAACAAAGGGAGTTCTGGAACATTCTGTATCCTGTCCATCGTGTCCCTGACGTCGGCTGGGTTACGTGGACTTTACTGCTGCCTTTGCAATTATTTTTCCAAATGGCTTTATTAGAAGGAAGGGCAGGAATGTGGTCTAGTGATTAAAGCAGAGGAGAAGGAGTGAGACTTGGGTTCTGGGCTCAGCACTGCCACTGACTCATTGCGTGATCTTGGGCAAGTCATTTCTCCTGTTTTGCCCCTCGGCTTTGCTCTGTGTTCATTGGAGGTGATGATATTTATCTGCCACACCGGGGCATGGAGAGGCTTTGGTCCACCAGCGCTTGGCAGATGCTTCGAGAGCTGAGGATGGAAGGTGCTGGAAAAGGCTCAGAGGGGTGGCTGCAGTGTGTCGATTGCGTCTCAAAGCGATGGCAGAGTTAATATTCGTACAGCTCAGGTTTTATAGAGCAGTATCTGGGAAAACTGGGCACCTCCGACTTGGCCTCAGTTGCTCCCCCCGGAGGCTAAACTGCAAATCTCAACTACAGAAGGTTGGAAGCTCTTTGTACAGTGCGGAGTGTGGCGCAGAACTGGGCTCTAAGTGCCGTCCAGCATCTAGAGTGTACTGCTTCTCTCCTGCCGGGCGCATTTGCCTATTCATCTGTGGTCTGCCTCTTGCGCTGCTGCCTTTTACACCTCTGGCTGGCCCAGCCCCTGGGATAACTTTCCTCCCAGCAGCATATACGCTCAGGCACGGAGGCAGAGCCATTCAGAATGAACAGAGACTGAGTTTGCTCTTTGAATGCAAATGTGGGTTTCGTTTCAGTGAACAACACCAAGGTTTATAGCACAGGCTCCAGAGAACACGCACAATCCCCGAGGAGGGGAAACAGACCGGACAAATCCAGTGAGTCGCTACTTTGCCCTTTCATCTCAAACAGTGGAACACAAGCTTTCTCCTCGTGACGTTGGGCCAGGCTGTGGCCTCATTTACACTGATATACATCTGAAGTGACTCTGATGGTAACGGTGTTACTTCAGATTTACATTTGAGTCACCCTCCAATCGGAGCATTGCCTGTGGCACCTTTTATCTGTCT
Organism: Chelonoidis abingdonii; assembly: GCF_003597395.2. Lineage (NCBI taxonomy): Eukaryota > Metazoa > Chordata > Testudines > Testudinidae > Chelonoidis > Chelonoidis abingdonii. The sequence goes on from NC_133781.1 coordinate 16,922,596, forward strand.
TAGACACGACCGTGGCCCCAGTCACTAGAGCCTCTGAGCACCTCTCGAGCTTTAATGGATTTAGTCTCACAACGCCATTGGGAGCTTGGGCAGGGCTGTTACCCTTGTTGTAACATGGGGATCTGAGGCATGGAGAGGTTACAAGAATTGCCCCAGGTCACACAGGAAGTCAGTGGGGGAGTTGAATTCAGGTTTTTGGACCACTTTGCCATCCATCCATCGTCCTCTATTGTCCTCTGTACTGACCAGAACGGAAAGGCCAGGCCAGACTCCAGCTTTCATTAATGAGGATTTGCCCTTCCTTACCCCTAGGGCCTGAGCCTCCTTTCCACCAGGAGCCAAGCCCTTCCCTCTGTCAGGTCACTCTTTGCTAAAGCTGCTGATCCGCTGGCCTGGGTCCCCTACAAATTGCCCAGTACGACTTGAAAGACTCCAGCTGTTTGCTCTCTACGAGGCTTCTATACATGGCCCTTGGATCCAGCCCGAAGCTCAGAAAAGCCTCGGATTTGAAGCTGTCTCCCCCCGCGCCTCCCCCCCCCCAAAAAAAGCTTCTTGCCCTCGCTTGCTGGGCAGTGTCAGGCCTTGCACTGGATTGGGCATGGGAGGATGGGACCGAAGCGGATTCTTGTTGTCAGTTGATTGGATTTATACAATTTCTGGCAGTAACGTTGTTACACAACACTGGAGACCACTTCATCCCCCTGGCAGCCTTTTGGTTGCTGTTGTCTGCTCGTCTTGGACATGGCTGGGGTTTGTTTTCCGGCCAGTGCCGGTCCTTGGGTGCAGCTCACTGTGGTTTCGTCACATATTGGCTTTTCCAGAGGGAAGGGGATGGAATCTTTAGTTTTTCCCCAGCGTAGTTACACTGTGCTCCAGAGCCTTGCATGGAGGGTGTTTAAGGGGCTTCTGGATCCAGGGTAAGTTCTGTCTCCCTCTGTGATTTGCCAGGTGCACGGAGGAAGTGAAGATCCCTGGCGAGGAAGTCAGCAAAGCCAAGGTCCGCTACAACGTGGAGTTCACCTTTGATACTGACGCGCGAGTGGCCATCACCATTTATTACCAGGCTACCGAAGAATTCCAGAATGGAGTAGCCAGGTGAGAAGAACGCAGGAGGTTCCGGGGGAGGCATTTCCTCCATATACCAGGGGGGCTGAGGAGTGGGGCTTTCCCCCAACCCTTGGCTAGTACGGCTTCCCGTAGAGCCAGGCCTGAGTACAGCTCTCCCTGTGTTACTGCTTGAGACAGTTGTCGCTCCAGGGAGCGAGACGTCCAGTGCACTGAGACGGTTCTGCCAGAGGCGGTTCCCAGTACAGCTTGTTCAGTTTTGCTGCTGTTGAAGATTAGAGGAGGGCTCCCCACACTCCTCAGCCCAAGTGTCAAGGCCTGTCCCAGACCATGGCCTCCCCCAGGAGTCCTGGCCAGCCCAGTGCCCCCTGAGTGAGTTCAGAGTCCTAGACTGCTGGAGTGTCATCCCGTCCCGCGCCCCCAGCTCTTGTCGCCTCTACCTCTGTGTGGAGGGCACCCAAGAGAATGGAGGATGGGCTCAGAGATGTTCCTTTGCTGGGCTTCCCCCTACCCAAGGCTGAGGTGTGCTAAGCAGGTGGCCCCCTGTAGGACCGATAGGCCTTGATGGAGTGTCTCCAACCTTGCCAAGGGGAGTGGCCACATGTTGATCTCTCCCCATCCTGTATGGCTGGTGGGACATCAAAACATCCCTGAAATACCTTTGGCCCTCAGAAGGCTACCAGCCTTCAGCCACCCTGGATAGGGAGTGATGGGACCAAACCCAGTTTTCTCACAGAAGACCTGGGAAGAGGCGGCTCCTTCCTCTGCTCTTCGGGAGCGCTCCTCGCTGGGGTGAGCCGGTGCACTGCGGAAAGGATAGCGGGAATGCAAAGCCTGGGCAGTAACTCTGTCGCCCTCTGATTGGCAGCTACCTCCCCAAAGACACCAGCTTGCAGTCAGAGACGGTTCATTACAAACGAGGGGTGTGTCAGCAGTTCTGCGTCCCCTCCCACACCGTCGATCCTTCCGAATGGGCAGAAGAGGAGGTAAGCCAGCCCGGCAAGAAGCCACGACACGGTGGTTTGTAAGCTCTTCTCGGTCAGCCACACTCACTGAGATCTGGGCTGCCCCTGTGAGTAACTCTCACCTGTTGGCACGTGCTCTTTGGTTTGGAACAGCTCCTGGGCCGTGGCAGCAGAGTGCACGCAGCTGAGTGGGACATGGGTGGCAGTGGCATGTTGGGAGCCAGCAAAAGGTTCATGACTACAGTAAAGAGAGGAGGAAGCTGGAAAGCAAGTCACAAAAGTCTGAGGGACCAGTGCTAGTGATGAACCAGTGGTGGGGAATCACTAATCAATAGCACTGATTTAAAATACACAAGCTAAAGCAGGGTAACATGGAGCCCTTCAAAGCTGCTGAACCCTAGAGAGGTAAGGAGAGCGTTCTCCAAAGCTGTAGAGCTGCATGGCTCCACTCCATTAGAGTCTGAAACTGGGGTCATGTGTCCTTTGTTTTCAGCATGGATATAATCTGGTTTTGTAAAGAGAGATGCATCCCCTCTTGAGCTGCAGAGGTATCAAAGTGCCTTGCAGCCATATAGTCATCCCTCTGCTGCTTGTGTGGCACCTCCACTACCGGAGGTTTGCAATCATGGTAGCCCGTTCTGAACAATCCTCTGCTAATCTCTTTGCAGATGGATAGTCCTTTTGATCCTCTCAGGATACCACATCGTCAGCCAAGGTCATCTTTTTTTCTTCCTCAAATTGTTCTGCCAGTGACTTTCCCTGCTGGTGCCCGCAAACACACATTGCCTGCTAAATCTCTTAAAATGTGCCCTGCAAATCAAATGTTTCTTTTTGTAAGATCTCTAGCTAGTATTTGCTGAGTTCCAAGCATCTCCAATGCTTTTTGTTGGTTACGTGGTCTATCGGTGATGTTTTCAAAATTCTATAATATCAGGATTGGAAGGATTGTTGTTTCTTTCTTATCAGTTGTTTGGATGTCCATGTTTCACAGCCATAATTTAACGCATCAAATGTAAGTTAAGAGTCAGAATTCAGTCTTCAGGTTTATGTCCCTTCTCATCTTATGTTTATCCTTCCAGAATGCCTCTTTCACTCCTGCTATTCTGGTGCTGAGTTCAGTCTCCAGTCTTCTGTCTTCTGTAATGATGTTTCTTAAGTAGCAATAATTTCTCACTTGCTGTACAACTGTGTCGTTCAGTGGCCTCATGCATGTTTTCCCAGGATCCTTGCATACAACCCTAGTTTTTTGTCTTGTCCATGTTCAATTCTAGATCATAATCTTTGTCATCTTCATATATAATTGCTACTAATTTCATCAAACTTTCTTCTGTATCAACAGCAGTGTGTCATCTGCATAGCAAACACTATTTACCTATTTTCCTTCTCTTTCTTAGATTAGTTTAATCAAACACTCACTATAAATGTTGAGTAAAGGTGATATAACAACCTTGTCTTACTCCTCTCTTGATCTCTATTCAATTTTCATTTTTGTCTCCCATTGTGATTGCTTTCTGATTCCCGTATCATTGTTTTATTACTTGGAGTTCATATCCGTCAATCCCCACAAATCTTCATATGTTGAGCAATTTGTAGTGGTAGGTGCTGTCACATGCTTTTTGGAAATCAATGGAACAAGTGTATTGTTTTCCCAATTTCAACCAGTCTTTCTAATGTCCGCTTCATGTCCCTAATAGTATTCATCATGCTTTTTCCACATTTGAAGCAGTTATTTCTTTCACTTATTTCCTCATCAATCTTTCCTTGTATTTGGCCTTGAACAACTCACAAAAGTATCTTAGAGGGAGGAGACAGTAGGCTGACTGTTCTGTAGGCTTTACAATCTATGGCGGCAGCCTTTGGGGGGATTTGGATACACAGTGATGTTGTTGTGAAGACTTCTGGCAATTCTCCTACCTGACACATTCCTCCTTACCTCTAACAGGGCTTTCAAGCCTTTGTCCCCGATGCTTTTTAACAATTCAGCCAATATTCCTTCACAAACTCGTGCTTTTCCACATGCTGCCGTGATTTCTTCATCCACTATTGGCAGATAGTTGTAGTCAGATCCAACAGGGAAGAGGCCTGGGCCAAAATGCAGAAGTAATGAGCAAGGGTCAGCCAACAAGTTTTCAAGAAACCTGTGCCATCGAGGGGTGGGAAACAACCCACTCTCCACTGTATGAAGCTCAAAACACAGCATAAAAAAAACAGGGGACCTTTAACAATACACGGAACTGAAAAAGACCCTGAAAACATTCCAAGCATCAGCAACTGTACCCCATAGAGGAGAGAGCAGAATTAGCTCTGGGGGTGGAATCCTGCCTTTCTCACCCTAGAGAAAGGGTCAGTGACTGGTGCTGTATGACTGAGAGAGGCTTTTTAACTCCTTCGCTCTTATGCACCAGAAAAGTAGCATGGTCTGGTACGTTCTGTTCATGGTCCTTGTTAGAATATGGTGGGGGTGGGGATAGAGGAGGAGAGACTTTGGTTATGGAGTTAACTAAACTGGTTTGCATGGTTAAGCAGTGACAGATTTGTAGTTGCAGAGCTACTGAGTAAACTTCAGTGCTTTACATGAAAGTGAGGGTCTTTCACATCCCAGGGCCTGGGATGTTCCAAGATGTAATTGCACCATAGCAGCCTGAGAGCTGTGAGGAGCTGAGAGCAGTGGGATGCTTATTTCTGTGCGTCCGTGTCTTACACCTTCACTGCAGAGAAACGTCCCTGGGCACTTCTTAAGGATGTGTTCGCTGTAATGGATCAGATCTCTAGCTGGTGTAAATCAACATAGGACCATTTGCATCACTGGGCGGGCTCCTGCAACTGGCGTCAATTGGTGTAGCTCCACTGAAGTCAGTGGAGTTGCATTGATTTATGCCAGCTGAGAATCTGACTCAGTGACTCTTCCTGCGATATTAACACGTTTCCTTCTCTCTCTCCCTCTCTTTACAGTTGGGCTTTGACCTGGACCGAGAGGTGTATCCCATGGTGGTGCATGCAGTCGTGGACGAGGGAGATGGTAGGAACAGACCCTTGGGACTGCAGGGCTTCATTTCTCTAAGTCTGCAGCGAGGTGGATGAGCCTTAAGGCTCTGGTGCCCCGCGCAACTTGCCCTGCAGATGGTGTCTGTGTTCTTACAATGCAGCCTCCGTTTGCGCAGTGAACCTTCAGCATCTGTGTGTTGCTCCAGTCCCCTGTGCTGGTACAAGACAGCCCAGATGGCCTGATAAATGGATTTACTTTTCTCTTGCTGGAGAGAGAAAATAAAGGCTCATTATTGATTCCTCGGCAGCAGTTTTTCAGCCTTATCCTCGAGGCTTTTGAGATTATCAGCTCTTTGGGACAGGGCCTGTCCTTTATACCATGTTTGTACAGCACCTAGCACAATGGGCCCGGCCTGGCCAGGCTCTTTTAAATATCACAGAAATGTAAACATTAAATAATAACAACAGGCCGTATCCAGCTGGACGTACACCCAGGGGCATGGATGCTGTAGCACGGCACATCCTGCAGCTACTTCATTTAAACTGAGAAAGGGAGGGGTTTTTAATGAACGATCTCTCCTGGCCAGGAGCCCTCAAGCCTTTGAGGCTGATATTTGGTTCAGGGCTCAGGACCTCGCTGAGCGCTCTGTTCGAGGGCCCAGTGCACAGCTCACTGAAGTCAATGGAGCCAGTGGGTTTTGGATCAGGCCCTTGGGGAAGGAAAGCGAGTCCTGAGAACTCCATAGTGGGCCTGACCCTGTGTGGCACTGACTGTCCTCTGCCCTCACAGAAATCCAAGGTGCGCAGCACCCTGCAGGATCAGGCCCTGTATGGAGACGGCTGGGGGTGTGATAGACCCTCCCCAGGCCCCGTCTTGCTGAGTTTAAGTGGCACTGGGGGCTGTCAGAGAATTAATTCTGAATCCAAGGAAATGCATTTCCCCGGCACTCCAGCTGGGACCTGCTCAGCGTGCCCTATAAATATTTGTCCTCTGCTTTTGTGAAGGTCACTCAATGAGGTGGTTACACTTTCTCTAGCCCAGACAAGGAGCCTGATCAGGGCTCAGCTTTTCCCTGGGGAAGTGGATGGTTCCTGGCTTATAACAGCAGCAGCGCTCAGCGGGAGCCCAGGCCAGGCCCCCACCAGGAACTCTGCCTGGGGGCTCTAGGTCGGAGCCCCACTTCTATGGAAGATTTGTCTTGGGTGCAGGGTGACCAGACAGCAAATGTGAAAAATGGAGACGGGGGTGGGAGATAATAGAAGCCTATCTAAGAAAAAGCCCCCAAAATCAGGACTGTCCCTATAAAATCGGGCCATCTGATCACCCTACTTGGGTGCCAAGTATCTGACATGAGTCTTTCCCCTTAGCTCACTGGAGTCTCTCTGGACTCAGGAATTGGCTGACATGTACCCAGGCTAACCGAGCTGCCTTGTTAAAAGCCCTTGTCCTGCCCCTGGGGAGTACGGAGCAGCATGCGGAAGTGAGGGGCGCTCCCAGATGCAATGGAAGACGTGTCCTTCGTAACCCCCAAGTTCCTGTCCCTTGTGAGCCTTCCAGCGTGCGGCATGAAAAGATTTGGCCTGTTTCAGAGACCATTCTTGCCCAGGGGCCAATATGGTCTAGGGGGAGTCAGCATGGATTAGGGGACTGGGAGCCAGGGCCTCCTGAATTCTAATTCTTGCTCTGCCACTGAGCCGCTAGGGGTCAGTCACTTGACTTCTTCATGCCTCCGTTTCCCCCTCATGCAGTAGGGATACCGTCCCCCAGGGGAGCTAGGAGAATTCTCCAGTTGAAGTCTGTACAGTGCTTTAAAATGTTACAGACCAGTTGTTCCTGTTTTCTGGCTGATCCTGGGTCAGAGAGGTGGGGAATAGGCTGGTTCTAATAAGGTCACAGGGCAAATTAATTGCAGTCAGTGAAGTTACCCCAAAGAGGAGTTTTGCTCCTGACATTCCCAGTTCATTCCCTTTACATCCTTGTGCCTTCGCATTGCAGCTTTGCGACAGCGTCATGGTTCCTTGGGGACGTGCCAGGCTTTGCGGCAGTCTTCTCAGTCCCATATGGGCCTGAGTGTTATGCCCTAGCCCTGATCTGCTGGGCAGAGGCAGCACATTGCAGCTCGTACTGTGCGTCCACGGAGCCATTTTCCTCCTGACAGAGGGAAAAGCCTCCACGTAACAGCTGCGCCTTCAACGGGTGGCTGGGGAGAGGAACTAGGAGCCTAGCTCACATACGTGCTAACCCATAGCAGTCCCCTGCCTCCAGTCTGTAGGAGTTAGAGAGAAGAGACTGAGCGGTTCCTCCTGCCTGACCTTGGGTTGTGCGGGGGGAACGTGTCATCTTCCCTGTATCCAAACATGGCACCCTTTCCCCCTCTGCTTTTCCCATTGCAGTGCCCAGCAGGCAGTGCTCCTGCCCCAGATCAGCTGGATGTGGTGTTCCATATCCCACTCCTGCAATGGGTGCTGGGGCAGTGACCTGGATTCCCAGCTGCAGGGCATCCTTTTTACCTCTTGACCCTGCCCCTTTTGTGTCTTGCAGAGCACCTTGGCCACTGCCACGTACTGCTAGCGACGTTTGAGAAGGTGAGTGTTGGACATCTACATGGCTAGGCTTGGCTGAATTTGGTTTTTATTTGGTTATCATTTTGACAGATAATGATGTTTATTTTTAAGCATTTATTTCAATTTTTATCAAAGTAAATTCTCACAGTTGTGCATAATTAGAGGTTTTAATCATTTTTTTCTATTTGTCCAAATTTTCATGATTTTGGGAAGTTATCGGAGGAGGGGCAGACAATGGGCTGGCTCAGACAATCGTTATTTAATTACAGTGGACATTGAGATTCAAAAAGTTCAAAAGTTACAACCATTGAAACACAAATGATCAGTATCACATGTCCAAACAGACAAAGTAAATAGCCTTAAATCAACCTCTAAGAAGGTCTTAAGCAGCATTTTTCCTATTTTGCTTCTCTGTACGTTTCTAGTATTATCAATGGCAATAGCTCAGTGGTTTGAGCTTTGGCTCAATTTAGGGTTGTGAGTTCAATCCTTGAGGGGGCCATTTAGGAATCTGGGGCAAAAATCTGTCTGGGGATTGGTCCTGCTCTGAGCAGGGGGTTGGATTAGATGACCGCCTAAGGTCCCTTCCAACTCTGATATTCTATGAATCTATGATTTTTTCATCAGTTTGCATGTGCATGTGTGAAATTGACATTTACTGGTAACAATCTAATCCTGCCAAGCCTAGCTGCAGGTGTCACAATATACAGCATGAGATAAATACACCACAGCTCCCTTCCCTCCCTGTAGTGTTTATGGTTGCTTTGCATTAACTTGGAGTACAATTTCCTTGTTTGCAGCATGCAGATGGTAACTTTTGTGTGAAGCCCCTGAAGCAGAAACAAGTGGTGAGTGTATGTGGGGTTGGGGCTGGCTAGCACTGGCCTGGTCCTGGGGGCTGAGGGGCAATTGTTCCTTGCTAGTGGGCTGGCCTGGATGGGAGCTTGAATCCAGGAAGGATTGCGAGTCTGTTAGATGCCCTCTTCGCAGCGGAGGGGTGGCATGCATAGAGACAGCCTGTACCCAGTGTAGGGCACTGGGAGTGAGGTTGTGGGGAGGGGGTCCCTCCTCACATGGTGGGGAACGGGAAGGCTTAGAAAGAGGCTGTCCCAAGGAGAGTATCTGAAATGAGCTGGCGTGGCGGCACCAGCATAACTGCATCGCTCGTGTGACTTCCCCATCTCTGTGGGTTCCAGGTGGATGGAGTTAGCTACCTCCTTCAGGAGATCTATGGGATCGAGAACAAATACAATATACAGGACTCCAAGGTAAGGATGTGTTCCCCGGGGGTTGGGGTTGCAGGTCCTGGGAAAGGGGCGTGCCCTGCTTAATGGCCGTTCTCTTTGGCGCACACATCTCTCCTCTTCCACTTTAACTTAACGCAGTAACTGTTCAGCACTCTCAGGAATCGGGAGTTTATAGAACAGTGCATTGGCCTTGGCCCAGCGCTGCTGTTGCTCCACAATGGTACACTCCAGCTAGCCCTGTTATCCCAGTCTTGGGTTCCCCACGTAGTGTGGCCAGTGTCCCTCAGGCCTGGCCAGCAGTGCCTGCGGCAATCCCAGGCATATCCCACCTTTGCAGTCACCCTTCTCTTGCTCTGGTCCAATCCTGGACCCACCTTAATGCCTTTTCCACCCAATAAGCACTAGGAGAAGATCTCCAAGCTCATGTTCAATAAGGATTTGAACCAAGGCCCTTGGAGATAAAAAGCCCAAGTACTGACCTTCTTTTCTACGGGCCTTCCTGTTAAATTATCTCTCCACATAGGGCTGCAGTGACTCTCTGGGGTGAATCCTTGCCTGTCAAGGGCCCTAGCTGCTATGGAGCTGGTGCAATGCTGGATTGGTGGGAGCTGCATGGGGAAGCCCCAGGCATAACTCCTCGGGGCTCCCTGTGTGTTTGGGCAGGAGTGGGTTAAGGGTTGAGGTGGGCCAGTTGATCCACCACTCTGCAGATCTGTGAGCCATTGACCACTGCCGAACAGGAGCTGCTAGGGTTGCTGCAGGCCCCCACTGCAATAGCAGCCACTCCAAGGGCAAGGCTTTTTCCCACTGGAGAGCCCCACTGTGCCAAGCCCTGCTGGAGAGGCTCATTCTCTCTCTTCCTGCCCAGGTGGCTGAGGACGAGGTGAGCGATAACAGCGCAGAGTGCGTGGTCTGCCTCTCGGATGTGCGGGACACTCTGATTCTACCCTGCCGCCATCTTTGCCTCTGTAACACTTGTGCGGACACCCTGCGTTACCAAGCCAACAACTGCCCCATCTGCAGGCTGCGTAAGGCTCAGGGCTCTTTTCAGATCCCAGGGTGGAAGAGGACTGATTCCTAACAGGGAGGATTGAGAGGGGGCATAGTCACAAGTTGTTTTACTCTTTAGCTTGGGAAGATCTGTCTTGCACATCCTACACATGGAGTTCAAGCAAGACAAAACTCTTAGCTTCACCCAAACTGCTCATGTGATGACTCTGTGCACGGAGCTGAGTTTGGCTGGCATGGGCCTTTTCCTAGGGAATAAGAGCAGGCTGGCCTGGAATAAGGGCTTGAATCTAGGAAGGACTGAGGGTCTATTAGAATTGCGAGTGCATTGACTGACATCGTCATCTGCCTGGTGTTAGAGGTAGCTCCATGCAAAACCTTTTCTATAATTTTTACAGCACTGTTCCAAATTTCATTTCAAGAAATTTTGCACCTGCATTGTTTGTGGGTTTTTGGTTTTTATGTTTTTCAAAATTTTGTGAAATGAGGTTTTGGCATTGATAAAAAAAATACCCAAATTCAACATTTTTTTTTTTTTTTTTCAAATTCTGGGGCAAAAATCTTTGTCTGACCGAAACTTCCGAGTTTGCAATTTTGAAAATGTTAGTGTCTCCTGCTTGAAAATAGGTCCCTCCTGAGTGATCAATAAGTCATTTTTTTCCCCCACAGAAAACAGCTGAATTTTTAAGGTGGAAAAACCTGAAATTTTGCAGGTTTTACACAAAATGTGTGAAATTTCAACAAAATGCAAAACCTCTAATCCTGAACAAATGCAAAAACCTCCAATTCCATCTGAACGATTTTGTATGGTCTTCACTAGCGTGGAATAGAAGAAAGAAAACAGCTCTTATGAAAACAAGTGACATTCTCCCACTTGTTATATTAGAAATGAACTTTCTGTATCCTTCCCTCCCCTCCCCGCACTGTTCAGCATTCCGAGCCTTGCTCCAGATCCGAGCAATGAGGAAAAAACTTGGCCCTCTATCTCCAACCCGCTTCAGCCCAATCATCTCCTCCCAAACTTCTGATTCTGAGGAGCACTCGGTGAGTATTGACCAGAGGAGCCAACCCATCAGCCCTCACGTGCGTAGTCCTGACCCTGCTGTTACTCCCCACGGTGTATAGTCACTGGGATGCAAAACAGCTCACAGGCTTCTTAACAAAGGCTAACCCAGGAGGGGGAATTCCTTCTACTTTCAATCCTGATCTTGTGGGAGTGCTGAACTCACACAACATCCAGGAACAAGGTGCATTGGCAAAGCTGAGGCGGGGCGCAGGGCTAGCGCAGTGGGGGGCTGAGGGGTGTGGTGGGTATCTTGCACAGCCCTTGCCTGCTCTATGCCTCCCTCCAAGAAGTGGTCTCAGGCCTTTGCATTCCTGGCCACCAAGTTTTGTATCTATAGGCCGCCGCTTTGGAATGAATTACCCTGCTCGGAGTGGAGGGGGTATGTTGTGAAACATGGGCTGTTGAATGCTCATTGCCAGGCCTGTTTCTGCTCCCTGTAGTCTTCTGAGAACATCCCTCCTGGTTACGAGATAGTGTCTCTCCTGGAAGCTCTCAACGGGCCTCTCACTCCGTCCCCGGCCGCCCTTCCACTGCATGGGCTTGGGGACAGCCACGGGACAGGGATGCTGCCGTCGTATGGCAGTGACGGCCACCTGCCTCCCATCAGGACGCTCTCTCCCCTTGACCACTTGTCGGACTGCGGCAGCCAAGGGCTCAGACTCAAGAAGAGCCTGTCAAAGTAAGTCACTCTCCGCCTTTCCCTTCAGCACATTACCGGGTGCTCTTGCAGCCGGAGGGAGAGGGTCTCTGGCCTAAGCTTCCTTGTAGGGTCCAGTCCCCAGCCCTTGGTTTCCAAAACGCTGGCGGGCAGAGCAGGCAGGGCCAGCTTTAGGAAGTGCGGGGCCCAGTTCAAACAGTTTCAACGGGGCCCTGGCATGGATGACTTAAAAAAAGAAAAAAAACACATGTAAAAAAACACATGGGGCTTGTATTCACCAGGCAGTGCTCCGAGTCTTTGGCGGCACTTCGGCGGTGGGGCCTTCACTCGCTCCAGGTCTTCAGCGGCTCTAAAGGACCCGCTGTCGAAGTGCCGTCGAAGACCCGAAGAGAGTGAAGGACCCACCGCTGACGTGCTGCTGAAGACCCAAAGTGCTGCCACACAAGTGAGTAAAAAATAAAAAGAGGCCTCTAGCCAGGGAAGGGATTCTCACTGGGCACCTGGCCCTCTTAGGCGTGGGGCCCGACTTGGGGGAATTGGTGGAATAGGCCTAAAGCGGGCCCTGCCTAAGAGTAGGGCACTTGGAGCTAGGGATCGGGTTCCCATGGGTAGGGCACTTGGAGCTGGGGTTAGGGTTCCTATGGGTAGGGCTTCCCCGCCCTTGGGATCGGGTTCCTAAGAGTAGGGCTCTTGGAGCTGGGGTTAGGGTTCCTGTGGGTAGGGCGCCACACCCTAGGCTTCCTGCCCTAGGGTTAGGGTTCCCATGGGTAGGGCACTTGGAGCTAGAATTAGGGTTTCCTATGGGTAGGGCTTCCCACCCTAGGGTTAGGGTTCCTATGGGTAGGGTGCCTCGCCCTATGGTTAGGGTTCCTATGGGTAGGGCACTTGGAGCTAGACTTAGGGTTCCTATCAATAGGGTTTCCCACCCTAGGGTTATGGTTACTAAGGGTACGGCACTTGGAGTTAGGGTTAGGGTCCCTATGGGTTGGGCTCCCCACCCTAGATTTAGGGTTCCTATAGGTAGGGCACTTGAAGCTAGGGTTAGGGTTCCTATAGCTAGGGCTTCCCTCCCTAGGGTTAGGGTTCCTATGGGTAGGGTACTTGGAGGTAGGGTTAGGGTTCCTATGAGTAGGGCGCCACACGCTAGGGTTAGGGTTCCTATGGGTCAGGCACTTGGAGCTAGGGTTAGGGTTCCTATGGATAGGGCTTCCCGCCCTTGGGTTAGGGTTCCTATAGGTAGCACACTTGGAGCTAGGGTTAGGGTTCTTCTGGGTAGGGCACTTGGAGCTAGGGTTAGGTTTCCTAAGGGTAGGAAACTTGGAGATAGGGTTAGGGTTCCTTTGAGTAGGGCATCCTGCCCTAGGGTTAGTGTTCCTAAGGGTAGGGCACTGCGAGCTACGGTTAGTGTTCCAATGCGTAGGGCGCCCTGCACTAATGTTAGGGTTCCTATTGGTAGGGCACTTTGAGCTAGGGTTAGGGTTCCTATGGGTAGGGCTTCCAGCTCTAGGGCTAGTTTTTCTAAGGGTATTACACTTGGAGCTATGGTTAGGGTTCCTATGGGTAGGGGATCCCACCCTAGGTTTAGGGATCCTAGGGGTAAAGCAATTGGAGCTAGGGTTAGTGTTCCTATGGGTAGGGCTTCCCGCCCTAGGTTTAGGATTCCTAAGGGTAGGGCACTTGGAGCTAGGGTTAGAGTTCCTATGGGTAGGTCTTCTCGCCCTAACATTAGGGCTCCTAAGGGTAGGGCTCTTGGAGCTAGGGTTATGGTTCCTATGTGTAGGGCTTCCCGACCTAGGGTTAAGGTTCCTATGGGTAAGGCAGTTTGAGCTATGGGTTAGGGTTTCTAGCTGTAGGGCTTCCCGCCCTAGTGGTAGAATTCCTAAGGGTAGAGTTCTTGGAGCTAGGGTTAGGGTTCTATAAGGGTAGGGCACTTGCAGCTAGGGTTAGGGTTTCTAAGGGTAGGACACTTGAAGCTAGGGTTAGGGTTCCTGTGGCTTGGGCTTCCCGCCCTAGGCTTAGGGTTTCTAAGAGTTCAGGAGTTGGAGCTAGGGTTTAGGTTCCTATAGGTAAGGCTTCCCGTCCTAGGGTTAGGGTTCCTATGCGTAGGGCACCCCGCCCTAGGGTTAGGGTTCCTATGCATAGGGAACTTCGAGCTATGATTAGAGTTCCTATGGGTTAGACATCCTGCTCTAGGGTTAGGGTTCCTGTGTGTAGGGCACTTGGAGCTAGGGTTAGGGTTCCTACTGGTAGGGCTTCCCGCCCTATGGTTAGAGTTCGTAAGGGTAGGGCACTTGGAGCTAGGGTTAAGGATCCTATGGGTAGGGCTTCCTGCTCTAGGTTTAGGTTTCCTGTGGGTAGGGCTCTTGGAGCTAGGGTTAGGGTTCCTACTGGTAGGGCTTCCCGCCCTATGGTTATGGTTCCTAAGAGTTGGACACTTGGATCTAGGCTTAGGGTTCCTATAGACAGGGCTTTCCGCCCTAGGGTTAGGGTTCCTATGAGTAGGGCACCCCTCCCTAGGGTTAGGGTTCCTATGCATAGGGCTCTTGGATGTAGGGTTAGGGTTCCTATTGATAGGACTTCCCGCCCTAGGGTTAGGGTTCCTATGGGTAGGGCACCTTGAAGTAAGGTTAGGGTTCCTATCTGTTGGGCTTCCTGCACTAGGGCTAGAGTTTCTAAGGGTAGGGTACTTGGAGCTAGGGTTAGGGTTCCTGTGAGTAGGGTTTCCCGCTCTAGGGTTAGGGTTCCTAAGGATACGACACTTGGAACTAGATTTTGGTTTCCTATGGGTAAGGCTTCCCGCCCAAGTGTTAGGGTTCCTAATGGTAGGGCACTTGGAGCTAGGGTTAGGGTTCCTATGGATAGGGCTTCCCACCCTAGTGTTAGGGTTCCTAAGGGTAGGGCACTTGGAGCTAGGGTGAGGATTCCTGTAGGTACAGCTTCTCGCCCTAAACTTAGGGTACCTAAGGGTAGGGCACTTGGAACTAGGGTTAGGGTTCCTATGGGTAGGGCACCCCACCCTAGGGTTAGGGTTCCTATGGGCAGGGCACTTGGAGCTAAGGTTAGGGTTCCTATGGATATGGCACTTTGAGCTAGGGTTAAGGATCCTATGGGTAGGGCTTCCTTCCCCAGGGTTATGGTTGGTAAGAGTAGGGCACTGGCAGCTATGCTTAGGGTTCCTATGGGTAGGTCTTCCCACCCTAAGGCTAGGGTTTCTAAATGTAGGGCACTTGGAGCTATGATTAGGGTTCCTATATGTAGAGCGACCCCCCCAGGGTTTGGAATCCTAGGGGTAGGGCACTTGGAGCTAGGGTTAGTGTTCCTTTGGGTAGTGATTCCCACCCTAGGGTTAGGGTTCCTATGAGTAGGGCACTTTGAGCTAGGGTTATGATTCCTATGGGTAGGGCTTCTCGCAATAGCGTTAGGGTTCCTAAGGGTAGGGCACTTGGATCTAGGGTTATGGTTCCTATGTTTAGGGCTTCCCGCCCTAGCGTTAGGATTCCTAAGGGTAGGGCTCTTGGAGCTAGGGTTAGAGTTTCTATGGGTAGTGCACTTTGAGCTAGAGGTAGGGTTCCAATGGGTAGGGCACCCCACTCTAGGATTAGGGTTTGGAGCTAGGGTTAGTGTTTATAACGGTAAGGCACTTCGAGCTAGGGTTAGGGTTCCTATCGGTAGGGCACTTGGAGCTAGGGTTAGGGTTCCTATGGGTAGGGCTTCCTTCCCTAGGGTTATGATTGGTAAGGGTAGGGCACTGGGAGCTAGGGTTAGGTTTCCTGTGGGTAGGGCGCCCCACCGTAGCATTAGTGTTCCTAAAGGTAGGGCACTTGAAGCTAGGGTTAGGGTTCCTAAGGGTAGGGCACTTGTAGCAAGAGTTATGGTTCATAAAGGTAGGGCACCTGGAGCTAGGGTTAGGGTTCCTATGGGTAGGGCACTTCGAGCTAGGTTTAGGGTTCCTATGGGTAGGGCACTTGGAGCTAGGGTTAGGGATCCTATGGGTAGGACTTCCTTCCCTAGGTTTATGGTTGCTAAGTTATGGCACTGCGACCTAGGGTTAGGGTTCCTAAGGGTAGGGCGCCCCGCCCTAGGATTAGAGTTCTTATGGTTAGGGCTCTTTGATCTAGGCTTAGGGTTCCTATGGGTAGAGCTTCCCGCCCTAGGGTTAGGGTTCCTAAGGATAGGGCCCTTGGAACTAGGCTTAAGGTTCCTATGGGTATGGCACTTCGAACTAAAGTTAGGCTTTCTATGGGTAGGGCACTTGGATCTAGGGTTAGTGTTCCTATGGGTTGGGCAGTGGACCTAGGGTTAGGGTTCCAATGGGTAGGACACTTGTAGCTAGGGTTAAGGTTTCTATGGGTAGGGCTTCCCGCCATAGGGTTAGGGTTCCTATGGATAGTGCACTTTGAGCTAGAGTTAGGGTTCCAATGGGTAGGACACCCCACTCTAGGGTTAGGTTTCTGAATGTTAGGTCAGTTGGAGCTGGGGTTAAGGTTCCTGTGGATAGGTCACTTGGAGCTAGGGTTAGCGTTCCTATAGGTAGGGCTTCCCTCCCTAGAGTTATGCTTCATAAGGTTAGGGCACTTGGAGCTAGGGTTAGGGTTCCTATGGGTACGGTTTCCCTCCCTAAGTTTAGGGTATATAACAGTAGGGCACTTTAAACTAGGGTTAGGGTTTCAATGGGTAGGGCACTCCGCCCTAGGGTTAGGTTTCCTATGGGTAGTGTACGTGGAGCTAGGGTTCGGGATCCTATGAGTCGGTCTTCCAGCCCTAGGGTTAGGGTTGCTAAGAGAAGGGCACACCACCCTAAGGTTAGGGTTCCTATGGGTAAGGCACTTGGAGGAAGAGTTAGGGTTCCTATGGGTAGGCTCTTGGAACTAGCGTTAGGGTTCGTATGGGTAGGGTTCCCCTCCATAGGGTTAGGGTTCCTAAGCGTACAGCTCTTGGAGCTAGGGTTAGGGTTCCAATGGGTAGGGCTTCCCGCCCTAGGGTTAGGGTTTCTAAGGGTAGGAGACTGGAAGCTATGGTTAGGGTTTCTATGGGTTGGGCTTTCCACCCTAGGATTAGGGTTCCTAAGAGTAGGGCACTTGTAGCTCGAGTTAGGGTTCCTATGGATAGGGCTTCTCTCCCTAAGGGTTAGGGTTCTTAAGAGTAGGACAGTTGAAGCTGGGGTTAGGGTTCTTATGGGTAGCGCTTCCCGTCCTAGGGTTAGAGTCCCTAAACAGGGATGGCAACATTGGACCCACAGCCAGTGAAGCTATGCGCTTCTGAAGAGCCTGGTCCAGCTCTCTTTGTTGCCAATGGGAATCCTTCCACTGAATTCAGCGGGTTCTGCATCAGGCCCCAGGACCTCACCCTGATGGTTCCTACCTGCCCTGTGCTGCTTCCCTAATGATGTGGTCCTGCCTAGCATGCTGGAGGAGAAACCTCCTCTCCCCTGTCCCCCCAGTCTGCCTCAGTTGCCTGTTGCATCCCGATTCTCCAGGGGACCATTGGCACTTGACAGAAATGATGTGGTGGAGACTTGCAGAAGAAGGATGAATGTACTAATGCCAAGTAACCCCAAGTGTTGGCTAAGGGTTGGGTCCGAACACCCTCAGCTTATATTTGGGTTTAGCACCCCAGTGACATCCTTGGAACAGCTCTGGATTCATCCTGGTATAAGTGGGGACAGATTTTTGGTCCTGAAAGCAGAACAGATGGGAGGAGGACTCTGTACAAAGAACAGAGTGAAGGAAAAGATGCTTGTTTCACTGATCCATGTAAATACCACTTTTTACCTTTCTGTTCTGTCTGTCATAAAGGTGCCCCAGAGACCTGACGTGGGTCTGGGGTACAAAGGTTTAACCCCCCTACCACATGGCTGTAGTTACAACTGTTTGGCCTGCTCCTGGAACACTGGCTTCCTGTGGAAGGCTGCAGCCAGTTTCTTTGACAGCATGGGTTGTGCTAGTGAAATCACTGATACAATCATACATTAACAGGATGCTCCTTTCCCCTCCTTGCTAGGTCAGTTTCCCAGACTTCCTCGGTCCTACACGAAGAAGATGATGAGAAGTCTTGCAGCGAATCGGAAATCAGGATTTTCAGGAGGAAGTCTCCTTATCAGCATGAGGAGGTGATTGTTTAACAGGGTTCTGGTCCAGCTGTCTGCTCAGCAAAGAGACCCATGGAACTGGCATTCTGTGTTTGTTTTGTTCCGCAGTCGTTCTGTATAAAATGAGTGGAACTCCTTGCCTGAGGAGGTTGTGAAGGCTAGGACTATAACAGGGTTTAAAAGAGAACTGGATACATTAATGGAGGTTAAGTCCATTGATGGCTATTAGCCAGGATGGGTAAGGAATGATGTCCCTAGCCTCTGTTTGTCAGAGGGTGGAGATGGATGGCAGGAGAGAGATCACTTGATCATTGCCTGTTAGGTTCACTCCCCCTGGGGCTCCTGGCATTGACTGCTGTTGGAAGACAGGATACTGGGTTGGCTGGACCTTTGGTCTGACCCAGTATGGCCATTCTTATGTTCTTATGAGTCCAGTTTGCAAGCAAAGCTGTGTTGTTGTTTTTTTAACTGGCAACCCTGCAAACTCAGCCTGGGATCTGAGAGTCAAGCTGGGCTCTTCCTTTCTTGTATATCATCGCCAGCAATGAAGATTCTTCAGCCAAGTGCTGTCCTCTCTGAATTACCCCTGTGTAGCTCTATTGCCCCCTGGGCTTGCACAGATTTAACTGGGGGCATAATCTGAGGAGGCTGGGGATGCGCAGGTGACCTTGGAATCGGAGTGCAGTTAATATTTCTGATACAACCAGAGGCAGGAAAGGATCCTGCTGGTTGTCCCAGAGCTGTGTTTGTTCTGCTGGGCTGATGGCAGTAAATATAGCAGAGACTAAGTAGATTGGACTCTGAATACCCTCTCAGGGCAGATCTATTAAATACGTAGGTGCTATTTTTACACAGTCATTTTCTGGGTAGAGTCATTAATTAGCCTCTCATTCACAGCCCCTGCTATCTAACACTTTGCAGGTTGAGTCAGACCCCCATGATACCCATGTGATGTGGGTCCATATTAGCCCCCTTGTCTAGATGGGTAACAGGTGAAGTAAAGTCATAGAGTGCAAGTCAGTGGTAGGGCTGGGAATAACACTCGAGAGCTCCTGTCTCTCAGCCTGGGTCTCTGACCGATAGGTTGTGCAAAGATCAGTTGTGGAGTCTGTTGGCGATCAATCAGTCTGTCATACATGGCCGAAAGCCTCCGGCTCACTCATTGGTGTGTTCCCGCTCTCCAGTGCATTTGAAAAGATGTCCACATCAGTCCATTATCAGAATCTCTTAACAGTTTGAGGGCTAATGTGAAAGGAGTTGGTGAGTTTTAGTCCTAATGTACAGGGGGTCCATGCTGCAAAAAAACACCCTGATAATTGTCTCACTTGTCGGCAGCCGCATCAGCCAGGCCAAAGGTGGAATGAGCACCAAGAGTTAAAAACCCTTCTCCCCCCTAGAGATGGCCCTTGGAGAACAGGCATGTTAGTGGAACACTGTGAAGATACCTGCTCTATTTATTGTCCTGAAGCTTCAAAGACTTTAATCTCCAGGGCTACCAATTCAGAAACTGCCAGGAGCCCTAAATGGCTTGAAAATACCAAATTACAATCAGTTGCTTCATCTGCAGGGACGTGTCGCCCTCTTACTCTGGTGTGTTTGCTTTCCTTCCAGGAGTGTGGTGTGACACCGGAGAGCGAAAACCTCACCTTGTCCTCCTCAGGAGCAATAGATCAGTCTTCGTGCACAGGAACCCCTCTCTCCTCCACCATCTCCTCCCCAGAAGGTACGGTAGGAGAAGAGGGACAAGCAGCATTTCAGTGGTCACTTGGCTTCCTGATGGTTGCGTTATGCAACGCCATAGGAGCACATTTGCATTTGAGGAAGAGAGGACAAAGACCTTGTCCCAAGATGCTTCCAAGGGTCTGATCCTGCTTGCCTTAGTCATGTCTGCACTTGCCTGGGAGTAATGCAAGAATTAGGTGAACAGGATTTGAGCTGACTTGTTAATATCTTAATGGTCAAACCCCATTATCTGTAGATTTCAGAGATGTTAAGGCCAGAAAGGGGCCATTGTGATCACCTAGTCTGACTTCCTACATAACATGGCCGGAGATCCTCACCTAGTGATACCTGCGTCCAGCCTCGAAGCTGTAAGCTAGATGCAGGCATTGCATGCAGCAGTAGCTTATTCCCATTGGAGCAGTTAAGAAGCCCCCCAGAAAGACAAGTGGTTTCTTTGTCAAGTGTTCAAATGGCATTTACTGACTGCAGTCTCCAGGCCACAAGACGTGGAGGCAAGGACCCAGCTTGAAGGTGCCAGTACCAGGGTTCGGAGAAGGAGAGCATGCAAAATCGACACCTATCATTGTAGAATCAGTCTTGCAAACTGTTTCCTTTGCAGTCAAATCTGCATAGCCACAGCTGTCCTGCCCCCTTTGCAGTCAAATCTGCATAGCCACAGCTGTCCTGCCCTCTCTAATGCTGCCCTGCGTTCTCCACACTTCCCTTTCTCCCTAGATCCTGGCAGCAGCAGCCTGGCCCAGTCCATCATGTCCATGGCCTCCTCCCAAAGTCAGCACTCCCAGATCAGCACTGACACCATGTCTTCCATGTCTGGCTCCTATGTCGCTCCGGGCACAGAGGAAGAGGGGGACATGCTCCCATCCCCTGCTGCTGCCAGTGGGATTCCTTCAGAAGAAGAGGTAGGTATAGTGGACCTACAAGTATTTCATGCATTGGGGGATAAGCTGATCACCATCTGGGGTTAGCAAGAAATGTACCTCTTTGTGGACTAGTATTACACAATGTGTTTGATTATTTGCGGGTAGGGCTGTATGTATGCTGGGGAGCAATGATTTGCTGAGGGGAGGGGAGTTTGTATTCATGGGGGTAGTTTACATCTTCATGTGCAGCATCCAGCCTTGGCAGGCTACCAGATTAAGTGGACCAGCTGTGTGGGAGCCTAGTGATTCTTTTGTTCATATGGAATAACACCAGAGACTCTTTTACTTGTTTTCACTGCACTTCTTCTTTAAGATCTGGGGTCAAGTTTTCAAAATGCTCAAGTGCCTTAGTGCCTTTGTGACTAATGACTAGTCAATAGGGACTCAGGCCCTTTGAAAGTCAAAGCAACTCAGACTGCTAAGTGCCTAAGTCCTTTTGAAAATGGGAGTTAGGCTCCTAAGTCACGTAAGCACATTGGAAAATTTGACCTGAAGCTATTAACCCAACTCTGGTCTGACTGCCCTTCTAGACGGGGCTGCACCAGCACTCTGGTCACTAGAAGGTTAATGTCTTTGGAACGCATGTGCAGTGAATGTTGCACCCGTTTGTCATTTCAATTTGGAGCAGCTAAGTTTTAGTCATTTTCTAAAACCTTTTGCTTTCAAACAATAGAAAGAAACTTTCTGGTAGAGGAGCCCTGAGGCCTTTCTTCCTTCCTTTCCCTTCCTCCTTCCACTTTCCTTTGTAACTGTTAGATCCATTTCAAAAGCATGTGTGAGAGAAAACACTGTAGAAAAGAACTGGCTTTTGGAACCAGCATGGTCCAGTGGGGTAGGGCACTGGGCGGGGAGTCAGGAGACGGAGCATCTATTCCTGAGTCTGCTACAGATTTGCTGTACAGCCTTGGGCAAGTCAGTGCACCTCTGAGTCTCTCTATATATCTGCTGAGACTGTCAGCTCTTCAGCACTGGGATTGTCGCCGTGTATGTCTGCACAGTGCCTAGCACAATGGGGCCCTGATCTCAGTTAAGGCCTCTAGGTGCTACTGTCATACACATAACTTCAGCTTTTTGGTTGCCAGGGGGGTTATCCTAAACAGCAGCTTGACAAAATTACTGGCAAAACTATAATTTTGAAGCCCTATATATTGAACTCAGAAATATTTTTTTGGCTCAAGGGCCATGGGTTGGAATCTTCCTTGAAAAACATTTTTTTTAGCTCAATTGTGCAGCACTAAATGGAGAGAGTAAGTCGGCTAATGAGCCTTCCTTTGTCTGGGTGAGCCTTCGCGGTTCTGAAAGACAGCGCTGGGGTCTATTATCCCAGCTGCCTATGGGCAGCCCCGATGATGGAGAATGTTAGCTGCGTATTGCATTGATTCAGGGACACACCATCCAAGCAGAATTGTCTGATTTCTCTTGTCCTCCTTTTTCAGTCAACCCCTGTGGAATCTCCAGATAGGAATTTTGTCAGTATCCCTGCGGAGGAGCAAGACTCAGAGGTAAAAACTTATGTTTAAAAGGAAGGACCTTGTCACCAGCCTTTCCTAATGATCAGTGAGCAATGTAATACACTGGATGCATGTGTGTGATCACACCGGTTGCTAGCAGTTGGTCCCAGGGCAGTGCTTAATTTGTACCAGGGCTGAACCCTGGCACCTCGGGGCTTGCCAGGTCAGCTGTGAAAGTAAAAAATTTGGCACCTCTTTCGGTACAAATTAAGACCTACCACAGCGAGTATAAACCTTGCGACTTACCTGACGGGGCTATTCCTTAGCTCAAGCTTCAGAGGCATGGGCTTTTGTGCTGAAAGTCCTGGGTAGAGCTGTGTGAATAATGAATTATTTGGTTTGGTTTACTGGCAACTCAGAATTTGAAGGGAAAAGAAACATTTCGGGTCAAATCAAAAATGAAATTTTTGGCGCATCAAAGAGTTTTAAAAAAATCCATTTCTGGTCCAACAAAATGTTTCATTCAGCCTGACATGAAAGGCTTTCGTTTTAGTTTTGAGCATTTTTAGGCTTTAAAAAAAAATTAAAAATAGAATTAAAGGAAAATTTAAAACAAGTGCTTCAGACTGAAAAACTGAAAGCAGACATTTCGATTTTTTTTTCTCAGAATTTCTTCTCTGCTCTTTTTCAATGGAAAGAAATTGTCAAAATTTGCAGAATGTTTCGGTGTTGCAGAATCTGCCTTTTTCACTGCCCCTGCCCCCCAAAAAAAGTTTTAGTCGAACAGGTGCACCCAGCAGTAACCCTGGGTTCTGTCTTGGCTGATGACTCACGGTGGCTCCGTGTAGGTGGCCTGAATATAATTACACTCAGTGTCCTAGCTTGTCTTCCTTGGCTGAACAAACTAGAGTGTCAAGCTCTTGAGGGGTTGGGGGAGAACTGAGATGAGTGAGAACTGCCAGCAGGAGAGTTTTGTTGTAGCATTGAGAGGTGAGGAGATGCACCACCCCCCGCAGGACTGGCCATAGCTGTGCGGGGGGCAGATCCTCTGGCAGTGAGGAAGATTATCCTTGGGACCAGCTCAGAGGATGAATATTCACTAAGGCGTGCAGGACTTTGCCTGGATTCTGCGGAGTCTGGGCCACATTCACTCTGGCCTGAGTGGGCGGAGCCCGGCTGAGTCTCTTGGCACACGCCAAGCGGGTATCCTGAGTGCCGTCAGGAAAGTCAGAGTGAAAGGTGTATGAGTCTGGCTACGGGTGCCTGGGGGAGCTAGGGAAATGCAGGGGGATGGAGGGCAGCTTGGGTTCGTGGCCAGCGTGCCTGTGGAGAGGAGGCTGGCAGTGTTGGAAGGACTCAGCTCCGTGTTCTTGGACAGAGAGTCCTCTGCTGTTCACGTTCACTGCCTGTCTTCTGTGTCGCAGGGAAACGATGTCATGGAGGAAGAGGACAGATCTCCCACCCAGGAAGATGGTAATGGAGGTGGATCATTACTTCCCTCTCTGCTAGTTTTCATTCTGTTTCACCGGCAGGCAGCAGAGTGTATGCTCAGGGCATCGTGCCTCATCAGAGAAGGGGAGCCAACCTTCCCAGGAACGCTATCCTGCCCAATTATTTTGTGGGGAATGGGCGGGGGGGCGTCTTCTCTTCCGTAACAATGAACTGGGCTCAGGGTGGGGGGGTAATGAGGACAATGAGAGGGTGGGAGTTTTGGTGGAGGGCAGGTGGGAGAAGGAGACTCTCTGTGGCTTTGCAGTACGTTGGGGAGGCACGGATGTGGTTCTGTCTGCACAGTTTGCAGTGTCCTGGGATCCCCCTTCTTCTCCCTTTCTCCTCTCCCTGGCTGGTTATCTGAGCTGCAGCTCAGGCCTTTAGCGGGCAGCAGAAACTAGAGATGGGCCCAGGCTGAAGAGAAGATTGTGAACATCCCAGAGATTAAGGGGTTTCTGCTCTGAGGGATTGGTTCAGGTCCTCTGGAGAAGAAGCCAAAGTGCTGTCAGTGATGGATTATCTTCTCAGCTGAGCAGCATGGGTGGAGCAGAGAGGGGAAACTCTGCAGGTCTATCTCCTCACTCCTTCTGTTCCCAATTCTGCCTGTTTGCCAGCTCTAATGACAAGGACAGTGGCCTATCAGAAAGGAGAAATCTAACGGATAAGGTGGAGTTTCACAAATGCTGCCATGTTAATTGGAGCCCAGCTCAGCTAGTGCCCAGGAATCTGTGACACAGCGTGAGAAGCAGAAAACAGTGGGGTGTGCTTGGGTGGCTCAGAAGGAAGCTGTACGTTAGGGACTGCTGCACTGGGGACCTTTTCCTTTCTGCACCCGGTCCAGCTGCATCTAGAACCCTGCAGAGAACCTTTCTGGGCAAAAAAAACCCATCCAGAGCACCAGCAGGAGGCATAGGCACCAGCTGGGCTCTCAGAATGAGCAGGACCAACGTCTTGTTAACTCTCTGCCCAGGGGTGAATTTAGCTCTTCCAGTGAAAAGCTAACAGGGCGAAACTCACCAGTGGCTTAAGCAAATGCAACTTCACTTGCTTTGTTGAAATTCCACCCACTTCGGCCAGTGGGGAATTAACCCCAATGTCTCTTGCAACACCCGTATCCTCTTTAAGCAGCCCCTGCTGCAAGGAACTTGTTGATGGCTGAAACATTTGGAGCTGATATGTGCTGGAGGGATCAAAGAGGCCAGGTGTCACAGATCCACACAATCAGTGCTACGCCTCCAGCTCTGGAACAGGCTCTGGGAGGAACCCCTTTGATGTGCTATGCCCTCAAGGGGTCTCACTCTTCCTTAGGGTCGGCCATGCAACCTCCCCACCTCCTGAAACCGAACCTCTGGGGCTTCAGCACTGCTGCTTCGCACCCTGAGCTGTGCTTAGCGAGTCCAACTCAGACAGACTCCTAGTAGAGACCTGTCTAGACTAATGCATCTCCCCAGTATGTGCAGTGACACACAAGCAGCATTTTCAAAACAGCGTAGGATTGGAGAGTCACCTGGACCATAGCAATGGAAGCCCTTAGGTTAGCACAGAGAAATAAAGGCCCATTCTGGTCAACCCAGAGCAATTCCCCTTTCCATGTTTGTGTATCTCTGGTTAGACATGAAGCCAAAAATAAATCCCCAACTCGCTTTGAAAAAGCAGTTCTCTCCCCTTGCCAAGTATGGCATTTCCCATGCAAAAATAACAGAGCACAGACTCTGCTGTTTTGTTTCTTTTCGGTAGAATCTTGCTAATTAGCCCTGATGACTGGGAGACTTGTTCCAAAGTGACTGAAATTTGACAACTAGCAAATCAACAAAAACGTACTTAAAATAATCATCCTCAAGACTGCAGCGGTGTGAAATGTCTTTTGTTCATTCATGTTAATCCTTGCAGTTCACTTTATTACTAATCCGGCTTCATTCTGCCCCAGTAGATAAATCAGCCGTGAACATTTTGCAGCTCAGGGACAAATGATCTGATGCCATTCTTGCTGAGGAACTGATCTCGTGCCCAAATCATTGGAGATATTTCCATTGATTTCCCTGGGCACTGGATCACACAGTATTCCAAGGCGAAAGTCTTTGGGCAATGGGAGGTGGATTTACTAGTGTAAATTGGGAGTTTTTCTTTGGCAGTCAGTTGACTTACCCATGTGTAAAATGGGCGTGAGAGAGGAGAAACAGATACTGATCTGCCCTTTATCTGGATAAGATCACCATCAGAGAAAGATGGAGTAGGATTTTGCAAAGCCTGACCGTTGTGTATTTTGTAAATTAGGTGTGGTTGACAGTTAACTCTGTGCTGAAAGTGGGGAGAGGTTGCCAGCAGTTTGTATTTTGGGGGAGGTGGCAGTAGTTATCTCCGCCGATTAGCGCAGTGAGATTCGACTGTGTTAGTTTTTATCTTCCAGACACACATCCCCATATTCAGAAATGCATCAGATACAGACCAGAGCATGGACAGGGAGTAATCTTACTAGCTGCTTTCTTTAGCTTTTCCTAGCTACTCTCTTCTTTGCCTTTTCACCTGCATAATTACTGCTCTTACAGATGTTTCTGTTAAGTATCCTCCTGGATTCTGCAGCGCTCCTTGGTGACATCAATTACCATGGCACGAGAAAGGAGGCAGCTGGGGAAACGGAGCAGGATGGCTTGAAACAAACTCACGCACACGGATTTGAGTCCTTATTGTCCACTCTCTACCCATGTAGTTCTCATTGTTATTTTTAGAGCAATGCGATTACGTTTGATTTCCGTCTCTCGTCCTTTATTTTACGAGGGGGGGGACTCAATTGCCTCTCTAACTGCGTTAACTCCATTACAGGCCAGAGGACAGGTGCTTTCCTAGGTATGGAGTGTGACAATAACAATGACATTGACATCGCGAGCGTGAAAGCGCTGGACAATAAGCTGTGCTCTGAGGCCTGCTTCCCTGGTGAGTGGCAGTCTGCTGAACATGAACTTTGGTTGGGGGGGAGGAGGGGACAGGATTTCCACTCTCCCTATCTCTCACTCCCCATTCCTGTCCTGCTGCAACAGGTGTGTGTGTGTGTAGCTAGACAGCCGGGAGCAGTAGATTATCTGGAAACGGGCTGAAGACGTTCCATTGTAGTGCCCATCTTCTTATGAGCATAGTCCTGGATCAGGGCCACTGGGGCAGGGAAGGACTGCAGGTCTCCTACTCCCACTCGAGTCATCACAGAGGGTTGTGAAATGAATCCTTTGCCTCTATTGGCCAGAGTGTCCAGCAGGTCCCGGCCATCCGTTGCTTACTATGTGAGCCCTGAAGCCAAACCAGCCCCGCCTCCTTTTCGAACCATGCAGCACTCAGATGAGAAGATGGGACAGGGAGCTGGGGGCTGTAGCCAAAACCGTATTTTGTAGCCAGACAGGGCTGGGCCAAGGGACAAAATCAGTGATCTCCCCTTTCCTGACTGCTCCCAAACCTGCTGTTTTGGGCCTCTAAGAAAAAGGGTCCAAAAGGGACCATAGGACAGACCTCTTAGGAGGCCAAGAGGCACGAGGTCCTGCGAGAAGCTTTGCTCTTCTCCCCATTTTGTCAGCGCTCGCTGAGCGTGAGTGAGGAATGATGCTGGCTCGGTGGTGGTTTCTACCTGCCTAGGCAGCTTTGCTGGTTTATGGAGGATGGTTGTTGGATGATCATCGTTTGTTTATTTACTGGCCAGCATCTGCTTTTGGGTCTCACCATCCCAGTGAAGAGCCCCCATGTTGCAACGTGCAGTTATGCACCTTAGCCTGCAGTGCAGTGAAAACCGGCTTTGGTCTGGTCGTGTGGACCGGAGCCAGGCTTTAACCACGGTCCTGAATCATGCTGAAGTCCTGCAAGGTGGGAACGTGGTTCGCTCCCGTGTATGCTGCATGGCCAAACTAGATCTCAACTGGGACGGGGGCTACTGTGTTGTTTCTGGTTCTTCTTCCAACACAGTGGCTTTTTGTAGGCTGCATTTTAGTCACAGCAGCAGCGGGTCTGCTGGTTAGATGTCGGAATGTGTGCTGCTTGTAAGCAGAAAATAGATTGTTTTAGTAACACAGGCCTTGACTGGCTGCTGGGGTAAATTGGAGTAGTTCTGTCAGCTTCAGCGGAGCCGCACTGATTTGTACCAGCAGCCGATCTGGCTCATAGTCTGTGACATCCAGTAGCCTTCAGACTTGTCAAAAGAACAGCACAAAATTCCATCAGGCCCTCTTCCTCCTTTCAAATCAAGAACCAGCCGTGGCCACTGGTCAGTTGCTTCCAGGCATCCTGTAGACCTGTTCTAATTTAAACGCCAGTGCTTCAGAAAGTGCCATCCACAAAGCGAGTGAATAGCTGAGGTAGCCAATGAATGGATGTAAACAGGCTAGTTATTGTTGGTTTTACTATTCTTCCAGTGCGGCTCCCAAAAGACCCATCTCTCCTCCCCACTTCTTAACTCTTTCTCCATTTCTTCCTGCCACATTTTTTTTTACTAACTATGGGTCTGTCTCTCCTGTATTTGTCTCTTGAGTTTGTTTTCACTGGATTCCATCTGTGTGAAAGTTCATGTTCACTCTGTCCCAACACAGTTTTCTCAATCCATGCTTCTGTCCTTCCCACGCCCAGGGTTGCTCAACGGTCACAAATTTATTGGGAGTCCCTGAATGGGTCTGGATGGGAGTAGGCGTGGGGATAAAGAATCACAGTTCAGAACTGCTGTGGGATCTTTCCTACGTGTCAGGGTTGCTTTCTTAAGTGTCATGGGGGCAAGATGGAGTTGTCAGTTCAGTGTCAGGGAAGGGGAAAAGAGTAAGAGCGTTTGATCCCAGCGCTGGTTCAGATTCACCCCTTGACACCACTAGACTGATTTTTGGCCCCATATCAGTAAATTTGTGGACAAGCTGAATGCAACCCTGCCTATCCCTCCCATACACCCCTTCCCCAGATCTATAAATCAGGGGGCTCCCTGATGGCTGTAGACCTGACATATTTGGAGAAACCTCCAGAGGACGTAGTTTTATTAGCTGTTGTGGGCGGGGGAATCCTCCACCCCACCCAAAAAACACTGGTGCTTCCTCCTCTGCCTCCTCCTTGCCCGTTGCAGCCATCCTATTTCTGTTACAATTTATTCCACTTGGGGAAATGCAGCCAAGAGGTCAAGACAAACCAGGGTCCTGCCATAGAACAGAGCCTGCAGTAAAGGCAGCAGATTGTGCATTCACATGCCTTTCTCCTGGGCTGGCAGCTGGTTTAAAGCTTCCACATGCAGGGGTGGTGGGAACGGTTGGGCCAGATCAGACACCCGGCTCCTTCCCTGTATGCTCCGATCTGGTAAGAAGGGACTCCACATAGTAGCCCAGAGCCAGGTGCATCCTACCTGAGTGTCTTGGGAAGGTGGTGTTTTAAAATCACGCTCCTGTGGTTGTTATATTTTCTACTCTGGGGTTTTGCTAATCAAGCAGCCATGTTGTGGAAGATAAGGAGGGCTGAATAAATACTCAGGGCCAAATTCTGCTGTATTTCGCTGCTGTGAATCCAGAGCAACCGCATTGGGTTCAGTAGTGTTACTGCCATGGTTTGCATCCGTGTAACTGAGAGCAGAATCTGGTTCTACAGAGCACAGCTCCTGCTGTGTTTAATGGTACATGGAGAAGGCCAAATCTAAGGCGCTCTTGTGGAATAAATTGGGCACTGAGTACGTGGCTGCGAGACGTGGTGTCCATCCACCAGCCTGCATGGCTGTCTGCTGGCTTTGCTGCTTGTGAGCCCCTTGCAGAGCTCTGTCCTGCCTTGAGCGTGGAGCATGGCACGGATCTCCTAGCCCTGCTTGGGGCGCTCTGCATCTCTGCTTGAATCCATCTCCTGCTTCAAAGCAGAAAGCACTACTCACCTGGGGGAGATGGGGAATGCATACGTGAACCGCAACGGAGCACAACACCTTAAGGTTGCCTGTCCACAGTTACGCACGGTCCCAACGTCCTCATATGGACCTGCCCGGTGTCCGTGGATCTACTAGGGACAGATGCTCTGTGCATGTTCTGAGCCTGAGTTTCCTCTTGTTCTCCAGTCTCTGACCAACATCTCTGCTTTTCCCCTTCCCCAGAGTGATTCCTAACCTACTCTGTAGAGTTCTTCATGAAAGCTAGCTGGCTTAATGATTCTGTGAAGTCGGGGTGGGGTGGGGGGAGTGTATGTAATCGATACCATATTTCTCTGTATCAAGTCTCCCTGTGGAATTCTGCCTTGTGATCTTTGAAGGACTCTCCTTGCTAATCCAGTTCTATAAAAAGAGCCATCTTAGTGATGCAATGTCTAGCTCCTAATGGATTTTCTCATTTTGTTAATTTTCCGTCACCTCTGGGACCTGGAGATTTACTTGTGTAGCTCTGTAGCTCAACCTCGAAATGAAATCAGTTAACGTTAGAAATATAGAATTCCACAAAACGGCAAATAATCTTTGATGCAAAAATGCCAGAGCATTGTAAAGTGAGTATAAACAGTGTGATGTAAAGGGGCATTAGTGTAAATCAGAATTGGGCCCCTAATGTCAATTAGCAAAAGATAACTCTGCTGTTGGGGAATGATTTGAAGGTACCGTATTACTGCCCACAGCCAGCAGGCAGTTTAAATGGACACACTTTGCAATGTACTGTGTACACCAGGAATCGGCACCCTTTGGCACGTGGCTCTCACTGGCTGTGGTTCGCTGCTCCAGGCCAATGGGGGTGGCGGGAAGTGGCGGCCAGCACATCCCGCGCTGCTTCCCTCAGCCCCCATTAGCCTGGGAAGGTGAACCACAGCCAGTGGGAGCCATGATCGGCTGAACCTGCAGACGCGGCAGGTAAACAAACCGGCCCGGCCCACCAGGGGCCTTATCTTGGCGAGCCGCATGCCAAAGGTTGCCGATCCCTGGTGTACATCTCAGTTAAATTGGGACCTTATTTGTGGGCGTCCAGAGATAGCAACCTTTATTAAGGGCTTACATTTTCCAAGTTGCTGATCAAGGGCAGCCTCCGTTTACTGCACTGGGAAGAAACTGTGAGTGCCTCAACCCCTTTGAGTAATACATCCTTTATTTAGCTCAGAAGCCTGATAAATTTTGGCCACTGGGCCCAGTTCTGAACTCCTGTTGGTATAGATCAGATGTGACTCCTCTGAAATCAGTGGGAATACACCCACATCAGACTACACTGATGTGAATTCAGAGTCAAGTTTACTGTTTCATTTTGATTGTTTGTTTTTTACTTTCAGAGTAAGTCACTCCACTAGGTACACAGCACAGCCCTCCTCAGAAAGCTGCACTCTGTTTACATGATGCTTATGTAAATTTACTTTCTGCCATAACACTTCTTTCAGCAAAGCATAGCTACATTAAAGGCCAAGAGGTGTGCTTAGTAAATTGCCCAATATTAGCTTTGGACATTGCAATATAAAATGATCATCCAGCAGATCTCATATGGACAACTATCTCTTGGGTAAACAAGGCTGAGGTATTCTCTTCCTCTCCAGAAATATGTAATATTGCAGCTCACTGTTTTAAAAGCTGATCTGTTTGGTCCCAGTCATAGCTGACATAATATATTAAATCAATGTCTTTGTTTAAAAATAATCATAATAAACTATTACAAACTCAGTTCCAAACAAACAGGCTTTTACCCAACTTGAGTTCTAGCTTTGTCGTCTTTGTTTACCAGGGCTGCTCCCTGTTTGGAACACTATGTAGCACAGAGACATCTAGTGGCTGAATAATATACTCTAAGTAAGCAATTCACTGATCAGGAAAAGGGATCCTTGTGTAAGGGCTTCTAGCACAGAGGTGGGCAAACTACGGCCCGCAGGATTGCCACACCCGCGCTGCTCCCAGAAGCGGATGGCACCACATCCGTGCAGCCCTGGGGGGGGGACAGAGAGTTCCACGCGCTGCCCTTGCCTGTGGGTACCTCCCCCAAAGCTCACATTTGCCAGGAATGGGGAACCACGACTAATGGGAGCTTCGGGGGAGGTACCCATAGGCACGCAGAGCCCTCTGCTCCCTGTCACCCAGGGGCCGCAGGGACGTGGTGCCGGCCACTTCCTAGAGCGGCGCGGGGCCAGGGCAGGCAGGCAGGGAGCCTGCCCTGGCCTCGCTGCATGCCGCCACTACCCCAGAACCCCTCCAGGTAAGTGGCGCCGGGCTGGAGCTCTCACCCTGAACCCTTCCTGCACCCCAACCCCCTGCCCTGAGCCCCCACCGTACCCTGCACCCCAACCCCCTGCCACGAGCCCCCTGCCGCACCCCTCCCTGCACCACTGCCCTGAGTCCTCTCCTGCATTGTGCACCCCCTCCTGCACTCCAACCCCCTTCCCTGAGCCTCCTCATACTCCCCACACCCCTCCTCTGCCCCAACCCCTTGCCCTGAGCCCCCTCCTGCACACCACACTGCCTCACGCACCCCTGCCCCAGCCCTACATTCATGGCCCTGCAAGCAATTTCTCCACCCCAGTGTGACCCTCAGGCCAAAAAGATTGCTCACCCGTGTTCTAGCATGTGGTCCTACTTCTATTTAAGTCAGTAGCAATAGGATCAGGCCCATCATTTCTCAATCACTTTGGGGTCTGTAGTGTAATACATATACTATAATACATTGTACAAACAAGTGTTTAACTACTTAGTGCCCAAGGAGAAAATGGCCCCGAGGTACTTCACAAACAAAGGTTTTCCCAACAGTGAATTTTCCCAGAGTAATTTCAGTGGCAGAGGACACGAGAGGGTTCCTGGGTATGTATTGTCAGAGTTCCGTGGGAGTTGGGTGCTGATCTCCCACTCAAATTCTGCAGGATTTGAGCTCCTACCCACATTAGGTCCTTTGAAAACACCAACCTAAACCCCTTTGGAGCACTTGATCCCTACACCTTGCAGGCATCCCCCACAGAAAGTCTGTGGAGTGTGAACTCCATGGGACTAACCCTGTTCTCACTTACGCTGGGTTAAATCAGGAATATCTCTGTTAACATCACTGGAGATAAATTGGTGCAAAATCAGGGCAGGTGCCATCAGAATCAGGCCCACTGGGTTTGGTGGCAGGAATGTTTGGGGTGCAGCTGCCTCCAAACACTCCCAAACCAGAAGTGAGCCCAAGCTGTGTGATCTTTTTTCACAAGGACACATTTGTTTGTTTCTCTTTGGCAGTCGGGGACAGATGTAAGGATCCCGGGGGCTGGACAGAAGTTTGGGAGGAAGAACTCCCAGTGGGGAAGTCTGTCTCTCTCGTTATGAAAGAAGCCTGGCTTGTAGACGTGAGCTGTCCAGGACGTGTCCTCAAGACTTGTCTTTTGCGGGTCTCTCTTCCATTAGATTTAACCGTGCACTCCTGTCTGTGGTAATCGGTGGAGAACTCCACCATAAACCTGGGTGTTCATATGCTCTGAACATGCCATTCAGCTTGTAGAGTCAAGTGGGTAGTGTCGTGCTAGAACATGTGGCTCTGATGCGCTTTGTTTCCCAATCCAGCAGTGTTAATGGCATGAGGTGGGAATACAGTGCCCCTTGGGTGCCACTTCTATCCCTTTCGCACAGTAGGAAGCCAGAGTGGGTTCCTTCCATTTCTCCCAGCACGGCCAACTCAGATGGTCTCTAAGGAACATCGTCCAAGCTGGAGCACGGTGCCAGAGCCTTGTGTTAACCCAGCCGGCGCGTGGCAGGGTTTGCATGGAGAACCTCCTGCAGTAATACAGTGGTCACAGGGTAACAAACCTCCTGTGTATTGCTCTTTCTGTTTTGTGTGTGTGTCTTTTGTTCACCATTTGCTTTTGGTCTTTTCTGCTGAACAGCCGCGGTTCCGGAGTCCTGCCCTATAAACATTGATGAATAGGTATGAGATATGCAAAGTCCGAACAACCCTCGCTCTCCTTTTACTGTTTGATTTTTTTTTTTTTTAGACTTCTCTTGATGAGCAAAATTGCTCCCAGGCCACAATTAATGGGGAAAAAAATCTGGCCCCGCCCCTGTACACCTTGATGGTGAGGGCGTCCCCTTGAGAACATGAGGGGATTTCCAAACCCGGTGAGCCTGGATCGCCATTGCTCTGCACCTGGGGTTGTCACTGACACCAATGCACAGTGGGTGTCAAACACTCCTGGAGCAGAACGTTTCACCCACGGGCCACTGGCATAACGGATGCCACAAAGTGCAGGACAATGGAGAATGGGGCCCGCTGCTTGGATTCGGCACGAAAGACCAGTCATATGTTGGGGGGCTTATTCTGAAGCTGGGCTGCTCTCCTCCGGCCTCCACCACTGGCTGTGGTTTAAAAACAAACAGTGAAGGCTTTGGTGAGTTCCGCTGGCGTGTGCTACCCATCCACGTGCAAAGGGAAAAAGCCACTCCCAGTGCAGTTCACGTGCCCCTGGCAAAAAACCAACCAACCCAAAATATCATGGGGTGGTTTGTAGGGAATAAATTACTCCTCCGTGGTGTTATGGAATATTGCTTTGGATGGGGAGGGCAGGTTCTGGTTCATGT
Source organism: Chelonoidis abingdonii (assembly GCF_003597395.2). Classification (NCBI taxonomy): domain Eukaryota; kingdom Metazoa; phylum Chordata; order Testudines; family Testudinidae; genus Chelonoidis; species Chelonoidis abingdonii. Next base: position 16,956,322 of record NC_133781.1, read on the forward strand.
TGGAGTTAATCAGGCAAAATGGTTTCTCCCTGGAGAAATCTTCCAAATCATAGCCCCAACCATGCCAAACGGAGTAACTAGCCCGACAGGGGGCGTGTCTCTGTTAATGTTAACCTCTTATTTTATTATTTACATTGCAGTGAGGCCTGAAGACCACTAGTGTGCTGGGTGCTGTGTGTACACACAGTGAGACACAGTCCCTGCCCCCAACGACCTGACCACTAAATAGACAAGACACACGAAGGGAGCTTTGTTATTTTCCGCCATTCACAAATGAGGAGCTGAGAGCTGGCGCTATTGAAGTCTCAGGGTTCAGTGAGAGCAGTGACTTGCCCAAGGTCACACAGGGAGTCAGTAGCAGAGTCAGGACTGAATCCAGGTCTCCTGATTCCCAGTCCAGGGCTTTAACCCCCAAATCACCCCACTTCCCTTTTCTAAGCAGTTCCTGGGGAGGGTTTAAGCCATTTATTTCTTGTTGACTATAAGGGCCAGCATTTTATAGGTAGTTAGGTGCCTATCTCCCAATCAGTTGGTGATAGGAACTTAAATACCTTTAACAATCTGGCCTGAAATCCCTGTACATTGCTTTGAAAACCTAGGGTTGTAGGTCTGAACAGAGCCCTCCTACCCCCGATCCAACACCCCCATTTTATAGCCTGAGAATTCTGTTGACCTCTTTGTGTGCATTAGCGGTTAAGGTCTTCAGCCTCCCCTAACCTGCTGGGTTTGACTGATTTCTGTTGACTTTATGCCGTGAGAAAGTACATGTCAAGTCAGTGACCTTTAATCCTGAAAAAATCCCGTGTGTACCTAGAGCAGTGATAGGCAGCCTTTGGCTCTGGCCCCATGTGTGGCTCTGAGAGGCCAACAGATCTAAGAGGAGCATCTTATGCCAGTGGCAGATTAACAAATTTGCCACCCCTAGGCCCTCAAAAAATTGCCACACCCCCCTCCCCCTGCACCAGCTCACCTCTGCTCCCCTGCGGCAAGCCTGGGAGGGAGGGGGGAGAAGGGGAGTTGTGGTGCGCTCGGGGGATGGCGGAGGTGGAGTGATGGTGAGCTGGGGCAGGGGGCAGAGAGTGGTTCCCTGCCCCCCCCCCCAAAGAGTTACTCCCCGCGCCCGCCGGCCCCCGGTCACCTCTGCTATCCCCCGAGCGCGCCGCTACTAGCTTCTCCCTCCCAGCGCTTTCGTGCGGCAAGCCTGGGAGGGAGGTGAAAGGAGGGAAGCACAGCGTGCCTGGGGGAGGAGGCAAGCCGGGGATTTGGGGAAGGAGCGAAGTTGGGGAGGGGGCGCGAGCAAATTTGCCGCCTCTGCAGATTTGCTACCCTAGGTCTAGGCGATAATACGCCGCTGTCTTATGCCCTATCTAGTCTTGGGCAGGTGACCCAAGTCCTCTCCATAATGCACACAAAGTGGTGGGGAAAATGCTAAACCCTGGGATCCCTTTCCATCTTCCCAGCAGCCTGGAAGGAAGGGGCAAGCAGCTGATAGACCAAATTAATCCCTAATGTAATTCCATGGGAGTCAGTGGAGCTACACTCTGGATTTGCATGGCCCAGTATTTGCAGGGACCTTGCCGACAGCCAGAAAACAATCCCAGGAGCCATCCTGCCAATGCTTCTCCGTGGTAGCTTTCAGTGGTGGCATCAGGCTGGGGTTGTGGTGGCCCCACAATGTGACGTACACATTGCCCTTCCAGGATGTCACGCCAGGATTAGTTTTGTGCCTCTGCAAGGCCTGCTGCTGCTGAAGTGGATTTCCAGGTCTCAGAGGGAGAGAGGTGGGAGAACCCCCCTCTTCTGGGATGTTTCTTCCTTCTGTCAGCAAATAAACAAACAATGAGGGTGGTGCCATTTTGATTCTGGAGCAAAACCCTCCAAGGCTTGGGAAGCTTGATGTAAACTCACGGGAGTTAGTCGCCTCCGTTAGCATGGTGTTGTAGGCAGGCTAAGCACCATAAATTTCCCAGGCAAAAGTGTAATGCCTTTGGCCTAAATTAACACAGACACGCTTCCTGCACTAAGCAAAAATCCCAGCCCAGCACGGCAGTTATGTTTTTAGTTTATCCACAGCTGCAGGCTCTGTTTGGAAGCCAGGTAATTAAGACATACAATGGATTGTTGTTGCCATTGTACATTTTGATTGAAGCGAGCACTAGTGTATCCCAGTCATTTCCACAGCAAAGAGCCTTTGAGCCATTACAGGGCGATCTTTGTCCTGCTGCCACCAGCGCCGCTTTGAGGCGGCAGTTTTCCATCTGGTGGAAGCCAGTTAGAGTGAAGTCTTTTTTCCCAGCACGGGTTGTAAGATGAGGTTCTCCTCTAGCTGGAATCCCCACTGGTTGTTTGCAAAGCGCTGAAGTAATGTGGGACTCATTGGAGCGCCGCTGTCTGTGAACTCGCACATTTACCTGAAATTCTGCCACTGGCTATGAACTCCTAGAAGTTTGGATAAAATGGGGCACAGTGAGGAGACCAGCCCGCTGCAATGTTGCAGAAAAGAGTCCAAAACCCAGCTGTTGGCAGAGCTGCTTCCCCAGCTCCCTGCAGCTGTCCCATCTTCCTTCAACTATAGGAATTCCAGTCTGTGCCCAGATTTAAAATCGCAAGTGATATCTCTGAGGTCCCCTGCTCTCTGCTGACAGTGGACACCTGCTGTGCAGTGTGTAATCACTGTCTTCTCTTCTCCAGGCATCAAGGGCTCAGATGACAACGCCCTGACCCGCAGGCCTGCCCAGAGGCACCGTCTGTCTTCCAGCAACATCAGCCTGGGAGAGGAGGAAGATATGCAGTGCATGGTGGGCCCGCTGGCTGTCTGAAGAGACTCCACCCTCTCTGGGACTGCATGCTCATTCCAGCATCACACTGGAAGGAGGGCAAAGCCCCCACCACCACCACCACACTTCCCCAGCACTAAAGAAACGCAGAGCAGCAGCTCTGTGGGCATTAACACCTCAAATCCAGCTGATGTAGCGATACTGATTTTTATGCAATTGAACCTGGACGTCTCATTGCTCCTCTTTGTGGACCCTTTCCCGATATTTATGCTAAGACAAACTGGGCTCACCGCGATCACACCAGAAGGGGTTTTGTTTGAATTAAGGAAGAGTGTGAAGCTTTCCAGTCTCCTCCTGACATCTGCCCATGTGCTGAAGCCAAAGGCTACACCCATGCACTCCTGGCCCCTTCAGTGTGGTGACCAGAGAATAGGGGAGGAAAAAACTGATGTTTTGCACCCTTCCTCCACTCCTGCCTCTTCTCTCCAGTCTGCACTGATACTTTGAGCCTCTAGCTTCTTAGCTGGGCCCCAGGGCAGCGCTGAAAGGTCTGCGTGCGTGACCCCGCAGGAGATGTTCCAGGGCGGGAGGTCTGCATGATGTCGAGGGCCTCCCTCCGGGGAAGTGGGGGAGGGGAACGAGCATTCCTCTCCAGGTTGGAAAGGCGGGCGCTGTCTGCACTTGGTGGTTGGTCAACAGAGGAGCATGACTAGGAGCAAGCCTAGCTGCCCATGGGCAGGCTCTCCCTCCCGTGTCCATGTGCATGTAGAGGCACTCGCAATTAGCTCACATCCATCTACCTCGCAAGCGTGCAGTATCCACCTCGCTCGCTCAGCTGCATGCACGCTGCTGGTGTAAGTTTCCCCAAAGCCTGAGCCACATAAGGCTAAATCCTAATCTCATCAAAGTCAATAGGAATGTGGCCATTGCCTTTAGTGAGACCAGGATTCAGCTGCCCATGGTCGTGGTGAGTCTCCGAGGGGCAGGTTCACACACACTACATGGGGCTATCTGTGCTGGTGCATGCAAGCAGATGAGCTTACAAATGAGGGCTGGCATACCTGAGTAGGTGCACTTAAGCGTGCAAAAGACCGTGCATATGTAGGCTTATAGAATCATAGAATATCAGGGTTGGAAAGGACCTCAAGAGGTCATCTAGTCGACCTCCCTGCTCAAAGCAGGACCAATCCCCAACTATTTTTTTTGTGTTGCCCTAGATCCCTAAATGGCCCGCTCAAGGATTGAGCTCACAACCCTGGGTTTAGCAGGCCAAAGCTCAAACCCTTGTGTACATGGCAGCATACATGGACCCTGAAGCACGTATGTGCATGTGGTTGTGAGTGCATATTCACGTTTGCCTAGCCCTCCCTTGCCATGCCAAGTGATGATGTTTTTACCCTGACACCGACGTGTGAGGGTCAAGCCTCCAAATTCGTGCTTTAAATGCGGCTGATTTCACACCTTCAAAATATCCCCTCGGTCCCCGTTACCCTCCTCTCTCTGCCATCCTGCGGCTCCAGGCCTTTCTTCCTTCCACAAAACCAACCCAAGCAATAACCCAGCTCCCCCACTCTGAGCCGTGACTCAGCAAGACATCAGAGGAAGGGCACTTATTGGCCTGGAGGTGGGGGCTCACTTCTTAATCTTCAGCCCTTGCTTCTGTCTGGTATTTAACTAGAGGATCTGGGGCAGGGAAATGGTAACCTAGTTCCCTACAATGAAAGCCACGGCAGGGGCCCAACAGCCAGCTTCTTGGAGACGGTGAAGGGACTTTTCCACATCGTCCTCCAAACTGCCGCCATGCTGGCTCCATTTGTCTCAGCTGGAGGGGGCTCAGCGCCTGCCGATGGCCCTCTCTCCGGAACAATTGCAGGGACAAACTCAGTCCCTTTCTTTGTTTCTTCTCTCTAAAGCACCTTGCCGAGAGCATCGGCAAACAAGGACATGTGCACTGCGTGTCCCCCCGACCTCCCACCGCTGGTACTGTTCCTCCCACTCCCCCGCCACTTTTCACTCCTCAGTTTTTCTTTCGATTTCTGGGGGTACTGGCCTGACCTGTTAGTCTTGGAGCAGCGTGGCAAAGGGCACAGATTGAACTCAGAGAGCGGGGGCCCTTTAAGAATGCAAGATAAGGCCGGGAAAAGTGTAGCAGACCCCCAAGCTGGCTGTGGTGTGAAGCGATCAGGCTGCAACCATTCAGCTTGCCCTTGGGACAGAGGGAAGGCCTGGGCTTCTCCCGCAGTTACCAAGGGGCCCTTTGAGAAGCCCAAGGGCAGGTGCAGACGGGATGCCATGAATCATCTGAGTCTTTGTTATATTCTCTACCTGAAATATTCCTCAATAAAACCACTGCAGCAATTGACAGTAGTAGTAGTCGTAGCTTTTTGGGAGTTGGAGCCTTTTGGCCCATTGCTGTAGAATACTAGAGACAGATGAAACAATGGCAGACAGACCCTCCTCCCCCAGTCTTCTTCCCTTCACTCTGTTTTCTCCATGCTACAGCTGGGTGTCCAGTGCAGGCTAAGCGTGATGGACCCCCCCTTTCTGGGGTCTCAGCTCTTTCCCGCAGGAGGAGGGAGGCGGCCAGACCCAAAGTCATGCATGTCTGTGATTCTCACTGTGCAGAACCCAGAGTGATCCTTGGAGCAGAAGGCGGGTGGCACGATCCCAGTCTGCAACTGCGGAGTGATTCTATTCCTGCGGGTGCATGCACCAGGGTGGGGGGGATGTACACCCCTGTACAGGGCCGCCCAGAGGATTCAGGGGACCTGAGGCAAAGCAATTTCAGGGGCCCCTTCCATTAAAAAAAAGTTGCAATACTATAGAATACTATATTCTCATGGGGGCCCCTGCGGGGCCTGGGGCAAATTGCCCCACTTGCCCCCCCAGGGCAGCCCTGCCCCTGTATGCACACCGGTGCATGATGCAATATGTACTTATTGCTGCATGGTTCTAACGGTGAATAAATCTGTTTCTATGGGAGGTGCAGCCACTAGCTGGAATTGTGGGTTGTGTTTGCACAGGGAATGGGGTCGATTTCCTTTACAGTTTTCTGGTCCATTTTTACCTTTCCTAAGGTGCTAGGCCAGGGCTCAGCTGGTGCTACTGATGCTTCCTTTGTGCAAAGAGCTGTTATCCCTTATAGGCTCTTAAAATGTGCTGAACCGCTGCAAGTTCCACTGAAGCCAATGGGGGCTGCAGGTGTTTGGAATCTGGCCCTTAGAAACAGCTTCCATGTTGCATTTCTGTGGCAGAATTTCCCCTTGTCCTGAGTGACCAGCTAAGGGGATTGGGGAGGGGAGAGGAGGGGACCTCCAGTCTCTCCAAAGGCTAAAGATTCTGCCCGACAGGAGCATCCCAAGCACACAAATTGTAACTTGTAGTGCCAGGCAGCCTGTCTCATTGGTGCAGGTTAAGGCCAAAGCTGACCAGCTGCAGGGTAATATAGTTATCTCAGTTTCTGTTCCTCTCTCAGGAAAGATCCCAGTGTGGGAACCATGGCTTTGGGTTGGAATTTAAAAAACCAAATGGATCTCTAGGTCTGTTGGGGCAGCCCTGGGGCTCGTGGCAAGTTGCCATGGTGGTCCTCTCTCACCTGGCCAGTTTCTGGCCTGCCCCATGCGCTCCAGCTTTTGCATCAGGCTCTAGGGCAGATTTCCTGTTCTCACCAGTGAGACAACACTTCAGCCTCTCCTTGGTGGAGATTCACTGGAGCCCAGTCTGAGCAGCCATACCGGAGCTGGGTACTGGCTGGAAATCCAGAGCCTTATAACATTGAGTAGATGGTAAAGGCCAGGCCTGGCTCGGTTGTAACGTTGACAAAGTGACCTAGTCAGGGGTTTTCCACTTTATCTGCTCTAGGACTCTCAGGTCTCCTGCCTCCCGCCGCTGGTGTGTGTCCCAGAGAGACTGGGGAGGGGTTACCAGGCCACATTCCTTGGCTGCAGCATTCTCTCTAGGCAGTGCATGGAGCAGGTTTTGTTTATTCTGCTCTACCAGTCAGAACTGAAGTGCCTCCTAGTAATTACAGTATAAGGGGAGGGCAGGAAGGTCCGGGTCATATTAACTGGTTAGATAATTGAGTCATATTCCACCTTTGTTTACACCAGTGGAGTAAGTCAATTGGTGGAGTAACTCCAGGTTTGCCCTGGTGGAACGGAGAGCATCGTATGGCTCAGTGGATAATGAAGCATTTTGTTGCTGGGAGGAAAAGCCAGCCCGTTGAGGGGAACCTGGGGGTTTCTGCTTCCCAGCATCCCTGCATTATACACTAGCACCAGGGTAAGTGGAAGGATAACAATGAACGTTATATGCAAACCTAGGATGGCTACATTACACACTTATCAAGGCTTTCTCTCGCCTGGCTTAAAAGGGGACATAAAGAGCTCTTGGGGCCCGTTTCACCAGGGGCATGGAGAGTGGGAGTCCTGGTGCATTGCAGGGGCAGTTCTCCTGGACTGGGAAGGAATGACGGAGTCTTTGCTCTTTGCCTTTTCTGACAACCAAGTTCTGGAAGTGAGTGTCTATTAAGTTTAACAGAGATCTTTAAACCAGCTGAGCCTGTCTGAGCCACACAGGGAGCTGCCGAACAGCAGCAAAGGAACAGGGAAATGGAGCACCGCATAAGGTACTCACATGAAGTGACTGCTAAAGCTGGTAGTATAGGGTGATTCCTGACTTCACCTTTATCTTACTGGTGTAAACTGAACGTGTGAATGAATCTGGGTGGCCAGGTGGGCTGATGTGTTGTAGCAACCTTCCCCCATGAGAGACATGCGTTCACATTCAGTTTGGCAGCATTATGGTAATTCCTGCTGGGGAACTCTGTCTACCTGATGGGCATTTGGTGCTCAGGAGAAGCCCAGCTGCGATCCTTTGGAAGAGCCATTTGGTGATCAGCATAACCATCTGGTGGTTTGCAGGCAAGTGTCGGGTAGGCTTGCAGAGCTTTCCAGGGGAAGCTTACATGACCCCTTGCCACACGTGAAGAGACACTCATCCCAGACATTTCTAGTGGAGTGGTTCTCCAGCTGTGGGCCATGACCCACCGGTGATAGGGGGAGTCAAAGAACAAAACATTTTGAGCTGCCAGCAAGGGCAACTGAGGGGTTTGGAGGAAACCTGGGGATGGGGCATCTAACGCTTAGAGTACTTAACAAATGGGGAAAGTCGAAGAACCTCCTTGCTAGCTCAATTCCTTGGGATCTGCAGCACTGTCTTGATAGTGCTTGTGTCTCCAGAAGCAAGGTCCTAGTGCTACCAGCCATTCACAGATGCACTTGCCAGCCCTCTTCGCTCACTGCTCAGTCTAATTAACCTAGATCATCATCTGTCGTGAACTTGAGAAGAAAGGAAACCAGTTCCAAATCTTGCTTCAAGCATGTTCTTGGTGGTTAAAAGTATGTTTAATGAAAGGTTATCGTGCATCTGTTAAGAGCCAAAAATCTCTCCCTGACACTGAAGAAAATTCAGAATAACTTTACTGACTTCAGCTGAGTTCTCCAGATTTATGGGGGTGCAGTTGAAAACAGGCTTGGGCCCTTGTATCTTAGCCAGGTCACCAGCCAGACAAAACCTGCACAAGCCAATTTTGCAAGCACCTTTCTGTGTGTGGGCAAAGACGTTTAGCATTATAAAGACACATGCAGCATGAGGGAGTATGAATGGGGATATTTTGCTTGCCCTTTTCGTAGCTGTGATGATCAGAAAGGTCAGAGAAGGAAGAAGCTCCTTTTCCTGTAAGATCTGAATGGTTTCTCTTCCTAGCGATGAAAATAGATCTAGAGGTTTTGGTTGGAGCATCTGGTACAATGCTGTTCTGCAAGGCAGAATGCAGCTGATCCATGATGACTCAGCTGCTGGGTCTGCCTACAGGGCTGGGTCACTGACGGAATGTAGTGATCACTTACAATCAGCAGGTGGCACGCATTAGTCAGAAACATGGCTGAGGATTAGTCAAAGGGTGAAGGGCCCCACATCCTTGCACAAGGGGTCGAAATTATTCTCCATTATTCACTTCTCCCTGACCCAGAGGAGACGCAAAACAAGGAGTTTTACAAAGGGCGGAGGAAGAGCAAAAAAGAGGTTGAGAGCCCACAACGAAGGCTGTGATCAACTCTAAGTACGACTGATGAAAGTAAACGAATGGAATGATTCTGTGTGCTTAGGACAGGGGGAGTTTGATGCTGATGAGTAATTACTACACCATACTTTGCATGTCTATAGCACCGTCCATCGATGGATTGCAAAGCACTGTAAAGGAACGGAAGGATGTTACTTAGATTGTAAGCTCTTAGGGGCAGTGCCTCCCCTGGTGGGTGTGTATGGCCTGGTCCATAACTGGATGCCTAGAGATTACTGCAGTACAAATAAATAAATAATGCTCATCCCAATATCCCTTTGAAATAGGTCTGTATTATTATCCCACTCGTGGGGAAACTGAGGCACAGAGTGAGTAAGTGACTTGCTCATTGGTCACCCAGAAAGCCTGTGTTAGATGAAAGACTAGCGACTAGATCCCTTCGAGTCCCAGTCTTGCCCTATTGCTTGGATGCTGTATCACAAGGGGAAGAGGGAGTGAGCTAATCACTGTGGCATTAACATGGTGTCTCCTTTTAAAGCTGGGCATTTTATGTTAAAAGGGAAACGGTGATTATCATGCCCCGCGGGAATGAGTTTCCTCTCTATTGATCTGAGAGACTGGGGAACCATCACATCAGGGCCAGATCTGGAGAGGCGGGCTCATGATTTAACTTACTTCGACTCAGGCAAGTTCCCATTAACTTCAGGGGAAGTTTCCCCTCCGTGGGGATTGAGCCGATGCAGGATTTCCCCTGTATGGACTGGCTGCGAATCCCCGGGAAGCAAGGCTGCCCTTATTCAGGGCTTTTCTTCACGTGCAGCACGGCCAAGGCACAACGGCAGTGCTTTAATAGAGATGCTACTATGCTTGGCATAATTCATCCGCCTCCCTCAGAGGCAGTAGCTCTGTTGGTAGGAAGGGCTCTCTAGGTGACCTGGTGCTGTCTACGCGGGGTGTTAGGTGGCTATAACTACATTGCTCAGGGGTGTGGATTTTTCACACCGCTGAGGGACATAGGGAAACTGATGTACGTTTGTAATGTAGACCTGGCCTAACAAACCCACCTGATCTCTGGAGGTTTAAGGGCCTCCCTGATTCCTAGTGAAGAAGCACAAGGAATTAGGGTTCTTTATGGGGGAGCAGGTATATTCTGAGTGGCACCCAAGGGTGTTGTGCTGGGAGCATAAAGGAGCATGGAGAAAAGCAACATCTTATTTAAGGAAGAACCAGTATCATACACCCTCCTGGGTAGTTCTGCGAGCTCTAATGCACCCCGACGTCCTGCTTGCTGACCACAAGGCAGTTGCTGTGGTGAAGCTCTCAGGTTGTCTCTGATGGAACCAGGAAGGAAAATCATTTTCTGTAGGATCTGCATTAAGTACAAAGCAGCCACTCACAACAGGCTCTCTCCTGGTCCATGTGCTGCCCACCCTGCTGTCAGAGACACATTCCCTGGGTGGCACAGGACACTTCAGCTGGTTATTGTTAAAACCCCAGAATCTGATTTTGCTTAAGTACACAAACCTTCATTCCAAACTGCGTACGAACTTGAACACATTTAGCAAGGGCGCCTTGGCTGTCCATGTGCTTGGTAACTGCCTAGATGCCATGAGAAAGGACTGAGGCTTTGTGGGAGCTCCCAAAATCAACTCAGTAACGCTTTATTGATCATTTCTGTACTGCCTGCCTGTGTCTGCATTCACTTCCCCCCTCCACACACCCCTTCCCACCAGTAGGAGCACTAGTGTAAACAGGGCTGCAGGTTCTAACCCCTGTCTTGTCTAACCCTGCCCGCAGGGCCGGCTCCAGGCACCAGCACAGCAAGCAGGTGCCTGGGGCGGCCAATGAAGAGAGGGGCGGCATGTGCGGCCATTCAGCAGCAATTCGGCAGCAGGGCCGTCACTCCCTCTTGGAGCGAAGGACCTGCCGCTGAATTGCAGCTGTAGAAGAAGAGGCGGTAGAGCTGCTGCCGATTGCGAACAAGGCTTTTTTTTTTTTTTTTTTGCCACTTGGGGCAGCAAAAACGCTGGATCCAGCCCTGCCTGCTCAGAGCAGCTCTAAGGTGACACAGAGATTAGAACACCCACAGCGGCTAGTGCTTTGTTCACGCTAGAGCGCACCCTTTTGCTAGCATTGGTAGAGCTGGATCAGCGGGTGCAAAGGTGGGAAATTTTAGGGAGCGCAGGGATGGAGAAAACAGAAAAGTTCTAAGAGCATCCGCACGAGGTGTTGGAATCTCCATCACTGGAAGTTTTTAAGAGCAGGTTAGACAAACACCTGTCAGGGAAGGCCTAGATAATACTTCGTCCTGCCATAAGTGCAGGAACTGGACAAGATGACCCCTCGAGGGCCCTTCCAGTCCTGTGATTCTGTGAGCATTGGCATAACACCCAAAGCCTCGCCCCAGCAATGAATGTCTTGTGCTCACTGGAAAACCTGGGCTGGATTCTCTGCTGGGTCGCCTCCCCTTTGGTTGGTCCAGAGTCCTGGGCATGAATATGGAGGGGATGGTCCTAGGCTATCACAAGGTGCTCTTTCAAACATGCTCCTTAGCTGCCACTCCCAGGTTGATCCCAGGCTGCTTTGGATCACAGAGCTGTCATCCCACAGGGACACTTTATTTGGAGAATCAAAGGATGAAAGTAAATTTACGTTATCCTGATTTTCATGCTTTATTTTTCACACTGGGGCAGCACCTTACGTGTCCGTGGGCAACCCCCCGCCACGGCCTGCTTGGTATATTGCAACCAGCACTGTTTGCTTGTCGGCAGGGTGGGTCAAGACCCCTCTGTGCCAGATCTGCAGATAGTGTGACACCCCGTCTAGACTACGCGCCATATTGGCGCGTTAAAATCGATTGCTCGGGGATCGATATATCGCGTCTGATCTGGACGGGATATATCGATCCCAGAGCGCGTTTAGATCGATTCCGGAACTCCACCAAAACAAACGGAGTTCCGGAATCGACATGGCGAGCCGCGCACATCGATCCCGCGCGGTGAAGACGGGTAAGTAAATCGATTTTAGATATTCGATTTCAGCTACGCTATTCTCGTAGCTGAAATTGCGTATCTAAAATCGATTTTCGCGTGTAGTGTAGACGTGGCCTGAGTCTATTACAGCCCCAGCAGAGCAGCAGCACATGATTTTAGCTCCGCAGGCTCCCTGTGCATCAGCCAAGATAGCAGCCGTCACATTTGTATAGGAATGTGTTGAGCCCAATCCATCCCTGGTGTGGCTGGCGAGGATGCGCTGTATGATGCTGTTGTATGGAAGTCGCTATGCAAACCCCAGTTGTAGTGTATTGGGGCGGTTGTTCTCCCGTTTCAGGAAGAGATCAGAAGCTGCTGATCACTATCACATGGCAAGGAGTGGCCGGCAAATATCAGCACTGACCGGCCTGCATCTCCGCAGTAATTCAGTGCACTTCCTTGACGTGGCTCTGGAGCTGAAGGAAAACCAGAGCTACACAGTCTCAGCTCTTCCCTCCCCTCCCAGTCCTTCACTGGTGGGGCCGGAGGGAGTTTTGTTTTTCTCTTTTGCTTCCCCCATGGTGCAGCCCAGTTGCAGCGCTGAGATGACGGATTAACAGGGATTTGAGCTGCCAGGAGTGTGTGGCCATGTGGCCGTCCCATTGGAGGGTGGGCCCAGACGCAGAGCTGAGGGCCAGCAACCCTTGCATCCTAAACTCCATCTCAGAGCTCCAGCTACCCTGGGGCAGTGCTGGGCTTCGGGCAGCGTCTCCCACTGATTCATGTTGGCTGTACCGGGGAATGTGCTGTGGAGGGCACTCTGCTTTTGTCTCTTGAGCGGGAGTTATTTTTCATTAAGGACTCTTAGAATAACTGGCTTGTGGGGGCAGAGGGGCAGGGAGTCATTATAGGGGAATGTGACTGTAACCATCTTAATTAAAGCAGAACCCAGCAGTCTCTTTGATTGAGGGGTCTGTCAGGCTCTCGCCCCCTTTCAGTTTTCCGCCTGAGCTAATGACTTCAGGTTACACACAGAGGTCACAGCTTCGTAGAGCCCAGGCAGGTAAGTGGAAGAAGGGCTCATTTCCTCCCAGATGCCAACTTCACTGACTGCAACAGGGCTGCCGCAAGGGTGAATTGGGCCTCTGAATGCTTAGCAGCATGAAAAGCTTGCTATTAATTCCTCCTAGAGCAAGGAGAGAGCCTCGGGAAGAGGGGGACCTCTGTGCAGGAATGCTGCCTCCCCCTCCTCATCCTTTCCTAGCAGCAGACAGGGTAGGCAATTGGAAAGAAGCCCCCTTCCCTGGGCAGCAAGAAGGGGCTGCTAAATGGAGTTTAACTGGGCAGAGAGGATCCCGAAATTTGTCCCAAGGGAGTGGGAAACCGAGGGTTTAAACCATTCCCTTCTTTTCAGGGCATCGATCATTCTGGTTGTCAAGTTGGGGAGGTTTTGGCAGCAGTTTCTTTGGCATCGCAATGATTAATAGGCATCTGTGAGCTATTCCAACTGGACTTTAATTTGTCTTAATGAAACTCAGGGCAGTCGTCCCACCTGGCCCCTCTGTTGCTGCTACCGCGTAAATCAGTGGACGGCGATCCCCCACATACCAGCTCCATCCCCTTCGAAATCAAACTGGGCCCCGTCTTAGCTGGGGATTTAGATGGGCGCTCTTTCCTAGCCTGCAGATGTTAAACATTCCGATCCGCCAACAGCAGCTTACTAGGGAAAGGGGGAGAGAAAAGAGGGGGAAGAAGAAAGAAAAAAAAGTTTGTGCAAAGTGGCAGAACTGCAGATGAAAGTGACTGAGCTCTCCATGGAGATCAATGGGCCAATGGCAAGGATGGAAGCTGTTTATAGGGGAGGAGCGTCTCCATAGCATCCAGCGAAGCCTTTTTGAGCAGCTACTTAATGACAGTCATTCTGCTGCTTACAAATCACTGCAGCTCTGCCATAAAGGAGCTCTGGCACCGCTTTGGGTAATAATTTATCCAAGGGGGGAAAAGTAGAAATTCCCTTTTTTCCAGAACATTCCTGCTGAGCTGTGAACTTTGGAAGCCGTGGGACTTTGGTAAAGATCAGGTAAGGACCTCAGAAATATTTGGAGAGCTTGTTTTTGTGGCAAATGCATTGAGCTTTATTTCTGCAGCCCAGGACATTGGAACGTGCAGATATTTTTTTCTGCTGCTGAAGGTGTCATACCGGCTAATCTAACCAAGGCCGTAAGTAAGAGAATTTCTTTGAAAGTTAATATGTAACTACACCATAGTTTGGGGAGGTTTTTTTACTTGCAGGTGCATTTAGATAGAGCATTTCTTTTTCCCACTGCACAAAAGTATTCTAGAATTTTAATGGGTTGGGGCAGTAACACCTCCGATTTTTGCTCAGTTTTGCACCTTTTGTGTGTTAACGAAAGGGTGGCTCTGTTGCAAATCGTCACTTGCTGGGAGTTCCTGGATTGTTACTTTTTTTTTTTTTAATTTTGAATCTCCAGCATTTTATCATAGTTATTTAACAGCTACATTAGCCAAATAAGACACCAGCAGAATTTACCATTACACCTGGCTGTTAGCTTGGCACAGAAGAGATGCTACACACCTCGTTGGCCTGAAATAACATCTCTATTCTATTTGTGACTGCATTTCTCTTTGGAAGAAATACACAGTTATGACTGCCAAAGCAGTCGAAGGGATTTAGATGCATCTTCCATTAAAATGAATAGATGCTATACCTCTAAATCCCCCGGGTTGCTATAACTATCTTTATACACCTGTTGTTTTCAAAGATGGCAGGGCCCTGCATAAAGGAAAAAAAGGAAATGGAAATTAGTAATCTAGGAAATACTCAGGGCACTTTGACAAATGCAGGAGGCTATTATTTTGGTTTGTTGCCCATGGAATTAAAGTCCACCAAGCAAAGTGTTAGCACCCAGAAGGAGGAATAAGTCTCTGGTTTGGTGTAATGCTCCCATGGTAATTCTAATACAGTGTCGATAGCATCAAAGCTGCTTGGATTCTGGTGATTCAGACGATAGCTTGCTGTAAATGGCACAAGTGAACTCCGTCTGCCTTGTATGGGAGGCTGGATGGAGACTCAGCCATCCCTGGCGTGACTTTGGTGTCATCTGCAGTGGCACACAGGGGATAAATGGAGCCAGGCTCTTTGTGAGCATCAGACTGAAAACCTGTTGACTATTGTGAGTTGCCTGTTCATCAGGGATCTTGAAACTTTTCGTGTTGTTCTTGCAGGATTGCCCCTTTCCCCCCTCCCTTCTCCCACCTCGGTTCACCCCACACCTCCTGAATGTTGGACCTGCCCATTCTGGCCTCCCCAGACATGGCTGACAACTGGTTGAACCTGCAGTCAGAGGAAGACAGAGGGCAGGAAAGCAGCATGGGGGACTCTGCCAACCTGGACGACAGCCTGACCAGCCTACAGTGGCTGCAAGAGTTTTCCATCATCAATGCCAACGTGGGCAAGTCTTCCTCTTCTCCCAGCAGCTCGGACCCTCATGGCTACCACAAGATCCCTGGCTCTGCTGCTCCTTGCTCCCCCTTGGCTGCTGACCCAGCTTGCATCGGGATGCCCCACACCCCCGGCAAACCCATTTCATCTTCCACCTCCAGGACTACTCACCTGGGGATAGGCATGCAGGTCCAGCCCTTGGAAGACATAGATTACAAGACCAACCCCCATGTGAAGCCCCCTTACTCCTATGCAACGCTCATCTGCATGGCCATGGAAGCCAGCAAGAAAACCAAAATCACCCTTTCAGCCATCTACAAATGGATTACGGACAACTTCTGCTACTTCAGACACGCTGACCCCACCTGGCAGGTAGGGATCCCAAAGAGCCACCGTCCCTCCCTCTCTGCATCTGTCCGTAAAGATAAGCATGTGCTGGTGGGGTTGGGGCAGACTTGCCCTAGCTGGTCATACACTGCAGTAATGGTGCCAATAGAAGAACTTGGGCAAATAGATGAAGTCAGGTATTCCTCAAGAGCGCCGGCTCCAAATTGTCCCAGAGCGGTACAAGAAGGAGCAACGCAGACTGTGTTCCAACATTGTTCATCTAGCCTCCATTCCACATGTGTTTAAAGGTGCATTGGGGCTGTGCTGCCAATTCTAAATGGTTCTGCAGAAGTGGGAGTCTTCTGTTGATATATTAACATTGGCAGCAGACCTTCTAATGATGGCACTCACCAGTTCGTTCGTTCGTTCGTTCGTTCGTTCTTTTTCTTCAAGATGCAATTAATGACTTTTGGTGTGTTTCCTGCCCGGGTCTTTCGCCTTGAGTGAACATTCTGTAGCACACAGAAGCTGCTGTAGATGAGACCATAGCCCAATATAAACAGGAATTTACCCTTGTAAAAGTTAGCCATTATCTGTCACTCCTCCAGTGCTGGACAGAGACTGAGATTGGCGACAAAAGGACAAATTCTCCTCTGTTACATCAGCACTCTTCAGTGGTGCTGCACCAGTGTAATGGAGAAGAGAATTTGGCTCAGAGAGCACAGAAAGGAGAGGAGAGGGACGGGGGAAAGAAAAAGACAGTGGAGAAGAGGGGATGAGATTGGGGAATAATGACAAAGGGAAGATTGGAAAACAGGGAAAACGAGCTGAAGGGAGATTGTATCTGAGGTTCTGTATCAGTATCAGAGACCCCAGGGATGCTCCCCTGTTCCAGAGATTAGAAACCCAACAGTGCCTTGAAAGGTGGCTTTGACCAGGCGAGCTACTGGCCGCAGTGAGAAGGCCATTATCCCGCGACAGGCCATTGCCATTTTGATGATACTGAAAGGTACAAATTCTGCTGTAAGCGGTTGAAACTCCTCCCTGCCGCTTGACGGCGCTCCCATTGGGAGCATCTCCATCCCTGAGCACCACCTCCTTGTTCTCTTCAGACGTACAAGCTGGCAGCCCTAAAACTGAGGACTCGTTTCTTCAGTCCCCTGGTGGATTAGTGAATTCATCAGATCTCTGAGCCAGCAATTTCTACAGCCACAAAGGAAAAGATCTAGGGGAAGGATTAATACCCTTATGCAGAAAATCCCAGATCAGCAGTGTTTAGAGCCGCAGACACCGTTCCTTTCCAACGTATAGCACAATGGAAAAGCTGTGTCCCCTTTCAGTACAGAGCCTCGTATCCTTCAGGGGCTTGTGGCATGACGAAGAGGAAAGGTTTCATCACTGTGTTGAGAGCCCTGAGCCTCAGTGTTCCTTTGTCTTGCCTTCCTTCTGCCAATGGAAAAACATGTCCAGGGCCAGCTTCCTTTGCCTTCTGTTTGAAGGAGGAACAACTTCCCTAGATGGCTGGAGATCCTCATAAGAGAGATAATGATAAGTAACACCCTGCACTCCTTTCAAGATTGAACCCTGCCCTAAACTGGCTGCAGCCTGGGAGTTAACCTGAAGATGTTCCCCAGGCTGGTGGGAGGAATCACTGGACCAGGTTCATCTCTGATCATAAAGTCACCTTAGGCCCCCTAGGGAACATATTCACCACAAGGACCTTCCCCACCTACACTGGCTCCATGCCCTCCCCTCCCTCGAACTCCTAGCACAGGAGGTGTTCCAAGGGTGTGTCATGGGTAGGAGGAGGCGTGGCCAGGCTGTTCCCACACCGTGGTTAATCCCAGGCTGCTGCAAGGGCCATATTGGCCATGGCAAGCAGGGTACCTGTGGAGTGTTGCCCTCGCCTGCGCTAGAGACTGAGCTGGCTCTCGCAACCCCAGGATAGGAGAGGTTCAAGCGCCTGTAGGAGCCTACGCTGGGCTCTGCAGCAGCGCAGGAGTGAATCAGGCCCATCAAACCCAGGTTCTCATGGCAGTGAGCACTGGCCAGCCACAGATGAAATGGCTGCAAAATCCAGTTTCCATGGTTCAGCTGCCTGCTTACCCCGTTAACGTGCCAGCTCCTTCTGGCATCATCCGTCCTTTTAAGAACTTGGAGAACAAGGAGACCAGACCTGTTCTGCTCAGGACTTGACTCCAGAATTGTTCTGGGTTTAAACAAAATCAGTCAGACAAAACAAGGAGTTGCACCCAGGTCGAGGTTAGCTAAGCCTGGCAGCATCCATGGGACCATGCCTAGAACAACCAGTGCCCACTGCCTCCAATTCAACCTCACTCACTTTACTCTGGCGTGAATCCTGGGCATCTCCAACCTCCACCTTGTGCTTATAATAGCGCCCCAATCTCCATTCTGGTCTGGCACATTCACCGCCAAATGAGAGGGGGCAGCAGTGACTGGTTCTGCTCTCACTTACTCCATAAATTGGGAGCAGTTCCATTGGAGCCAGCAGGGTCACACTTAGGGTATGAGTGCTGGCAGAGTAGGGCGGAGTACGGTCACAAAGGCTGCGAGCAACAGCGATTGAGGGAAACTCACCTCGATAAAGAACCGCCACAAATAAGCATTCTGATCTGTTTACATCCCCTAGAATTAGCCAGTCAGCGTTCTTGGGCCCTGGGGAATATACAAGAGGAGGCAAGTGGTAGTATTTTGACTTCGCCTCCGAATTCTGGATAATTACCATATTTTCAATTAAATGGGTTTATTTTAAAAAAAAAGTTCTCAATCCCTCTCTGCAAAGATGCAGGTGGTTAGCTTGCGTGTTGCAGGGAGGAATGATAAATATGCTAACTGGCTGGGTAATAATCAACTGCAGGCAAGCCAGGCTGAATGAAATTTGGGGGTGGGGGTGGAGAATTTGGCCTGGAATTCTCTGACCTTTGTAAAATTTCATTAAACAGTAAATTCTGAATCCCTGGAGTCTGGAATGTTTGCTGGATTTCCCTCCCCCCTTCTTTCCTATTCTCCCACCGTAGCTGTGTTCTCATCCCTCTACCCCAATTCCTGTAAGTGGAGACAGACTCAAAAGGTCATGCCACCCATACGCAGGGGGAGATGGATAGATTCCTGTGGGAGCTGCATGCTTTGGAGAGGAGCCAACTTGCCCAGGGAGTTTCAGCCTGGAGGAGGGGTGTTGGTTTTTGTAGTTTGTAAGGGCTCCAGGCATTCAAGCTTTGTTTTTGCTATCCGGCAATACAGATTATGGATGAATAAGCATAAAGATATCCAGGCAACATTAAAAAAAAAAAAAAAAAAAAGCTCTTCACCATATCCAATCTCTTTACACCCTCTTGGCTTTGTGTAGTGTAACACAGCGTTATTTACCCAATAACCGAGTTTCCTTTCTGATTATGCACATCACTCTAGACAGTCATGTTTTTCAGAGCAGCTCGACGGGAAGCAGAAAGTTCCTTTTCTTTTTTTCTTTT
Source organism: Chelonoidis abingdonii (assembly GCF_003597395.2). Classification (NCBI taxonomy): domain Eukaryota; kingdom Metazoa; phylum Chordata; order Testudines; family Testudinidae; genus Chelonoidis; species Chelonoidis abingdonii. Next base: position 16,975,434 of record NC_133781.1, read on the forward strand.
TTGCAGCCATTGTGATTTGTGTTTAGGAAGATACAGACAGTAATTTCATACCAAGCTTTCCTAAGCCTTGCGGACAAATTCAGCAACGGTGCTCGAAACAGGAGCAATTAATGGGGGTGCAGATCCAATGTAAATGGGTGTCCGTGGCCAAGACCAACCCCATGTGCAATTGGTTCCTAGTCAGAGTAGAGCTAATCAGCACATGGGCGTGTGCATTGAGGGGCATTTCTGAGGAAGGGAGCATGCAAGCCTAAGTGGGATCTAGGTGCCGTGATGACACCTGAGGAGTGGGGTATCTACACTTGGCTATTTTTGCCAATTCATTTCCTACTGTTGCTAACACTGGCACAGCTCACACCCCATCCCGCCTTTCCATGGGACTGATCCAAATTCAAGAGAAAAGACTCCTGTTGAATTCAGTGGGCTCTGGATCAGGCCCCTTGGCTCTGGCTATTTTGGATCAGTTTGGAACGGAGGTGGCTGCCTTCCCTTTGGCACTCACACGGCTGGCCAAGGAGGTTTCTGCTCTGCCACACAACTCAGGATTTGGCCTGGGATGTGTTTTCCTCTTGCAGCCCTCTCTGTCTCCCGATTGTTGGAAGCTCCCTGGTGGTCCTATGTATCTTCACCCCACTGGAGGGGTTTATGTTTTGTAATGGATCATGTACAAAGTTGCACATGTCCAACCTTGCTGTTTTCTTTTGGGTTTAGAATTCCATCCGGCACAACCTATCCTTGAACAAGTGCTTCATCAAGGTGCCGCGAGAGAAGGATGAGCCGGGAAAAGGTGGATTCTGGAAGATCGACCCTCAGTACGCAGACAGGCTTATGAATGGGGCCTTCAAGAAACGCAGGATGCCCCCTGTGCAGATCCACCCGGCCTTCACCAGCAGAGTTCAACAAGAAGCCGGGACTGCTGCCAACCAGGCAGCATCCTCTTGGTCCAACGACAGTGTCCTGAATGTCAACATGGAGTCACAGCAGCTGCTCAAAGAGTTTGAGGAAGTCACGAGTGACCAGAATTGGAACCCAGTGGATGGGAAAATGGGTCACAAACGTAAGCAGCCATTGCCCAAACGGATGCACAAGACAGCTCGTCTCTCTAGCTCCCCCTTGCTCACCCAGGAAGAACAGACAGAGCTTGGCTCATTGAAAGGTGACTTTGACTGGGAAGCTATCTTTGACACCACTTTAAATGGTGACTTCTCCACTTTTGAGGATCTGGAGCTCACACCTCCTATTAGCCCAATAACCAGAGATGTGGACTTGACAGTGCATGGAAGACACATTGACTGTCCACAGGAATGGTGCCCAGTCGGGCATGATCAGGTCCTAACAGAATCCAACCAGAACAACTTAGACTTTGATGAAACCTTCATGGCCACTTCTTTCCTTCAACATCCCTGGGATGAAGAGAGAAACGATTATCTCTCAAATTCGGTGAACATGAACCAGTTGTTTGAACTCAACGACTCTTCTTTGCCCACAGACATGAGTGACTGGAGCAGTATGGGATCTTTTTTATAAAAGACTGCTGATGGTTAGAAGGATCAAGTTAAACCCAGGTAGACTTTATCTATTAGCAAAATAATCCCATTGCTGCTGGAGATTACAAGGGACAAGATCTCTAGAAAGGGGGAAATACACATTGACTTTTATCAGCTGCAAAGTATGGTTATTCACAGAAACTCCAGAAGAAACCCAGAAGATTTGGCTGGATATATCTGTAAGCAACACATCAGGAGAAGTCTCTGTCTCTTGGGTTTCCCTAAGAGAAGAAATAACTACTTATTTTGGGACTCTGGTTTTTTAAAGAAATGTAGATTATCCTATGCTTTGTGGGAATGGAAGAAGCATATGTTCCCTCTAGGAAAAAAGGAGAACAGTTGCTAAGTTACATGCAAGAGCTGAGATTTCCTGATGACTTTGGACTTTGTAGACGATGTGCAATTTCCTTCTCCTTCTACTCCCTCTCTCTCTCTCTCAATTTTTTTTCTGTCCAGGAATATTCCCAGGTATAACATGAGATAATTAAGTAGCAGGTAAGTAAAAGTCCCTTCTGGGTTCTGTAAGTTCAACCTCCCTCCTGAATTGGGGCTAGGGAAGAAGATGAGATCTGTAAAATCAGATGCAAATCAGCAAGTCGGCCTCTTCAGATGTTTTTGTATAGTCTGTTATATATAAATATATATCTATTCAAAGAAACCTATATTTTTAGCACAATCAGTAGAATATCTTTTTGATGGGATGGCAGTGGAAATGAATTTTTTTCTGTGCTGTATAAAGACTAATGTTAATTGTTCTGCAAATTAAAAATGAAGCGTGTCAAATGTTTATTGTAACAAAATATGCAAAGGAAAATTCCTACATCAGAAGCAATGAATTTCTTTAAGGACCAAGAAAAGGATAAAGACAGGAGAGAAGGAGAAGAGACTTGACTTTCTCCAGATTGTGCTCTCACTTATTTTTGTATCCTGAACTCCCTTGCCTCGTGTCATGAGTGACTGTATTTGCTGTAAGGCCTAGAATGGCGTCACTATGAACCTGCTACATTTCTGAATGATTGATGAAACAATGTTCTATTTTCTGATCAGAAACTATGAACCGAAAGCATCTCCTTCATCAGCCTGTACGTCAGGCTCTGAACAGCCTTTGCGACGATCCAGGAGACAAATCCAGTGATGGGTGATTAAGGACCAAGCCTCCTTTTCCCTCAGTGAGACAGGTGTGATCAAACGTTGCTTTCTTTTGGAATTGTTATACTGGGGTTTCCCATGCAGGGGGATGCTCACCAGATCTTGGTGATTTTGTATTTTATTTAAACGAATGTTCTTGTATGGAACTAACGAAAAATGAAATCTGGATCTGGGGCTCAGTCAGGGAGTAAGAGGCCAAAGACTGTGTGTGCAACAAACATTAGTTACGAACAAAAGCAGAGTTTAGAATCCCTTCTCTGCCTTACCTAATGTGTCCCCTTTACTCTGCTCCTCTCCTAAAGTAATAATCAGTCTGACCACTCACCATCTTCAACCTGCTGCGCAAAGGTTAACCAGTCAATGCTCACAGCACCCCTGCAAGGTAAGTATTATTATCCCCATTTTACAGATGGGGATGACAAGGCAGGGATCAATTAACTGATTTGCCCAAGGCCTAACAGCACAGCCTCACTCCCAATCCTGTGACCATACTGCCTCTTAAAGGTGTGAAGGGGATGCCGGCAGGCTAAAGGTTTCTCCAAAGCAGGTGGAAAATATCATGGTGTTTTTGAGTGACTGGAAAGTCAGAGCAAGGAGGGGCAAAGTGCCTGACTTCTTTCTTGAGATGTTTAACAACCCAGGACCAGAGCCTCAGCTGGTGAAAATTGCTGTAGCTCCACTGAGTTCAACAGAGCTATGCTGATTTACCTGCCGAAGATCTGCCCCTAATTGGTTTGCTAATGGGAGTGTGGACAGGTATCTGTGAAATATGCATAGGCAGCAAAGAAATATTCTGGTAGTTAAAAATAAAAAAATCTTGCTCAAACTTGAATTCAAGCTCTAGAGAATCAGATTCTAAGCCTCTCTCTGTTGGTACAGGCAATATAGTTAATGTAAGATAGCTGCTAGTTAGCAGAAAGATGAGGTTACTTTGGAGTGTGTTAGACTTGTTGAAAAACATAAAACTATAAACTTTTTTTGTTTGTTTAGAAACTATAATAAGAATTTAGGAACTTTGATGTGAGCAAACTAACTTAGCTGGAGTCTAGTTGTCATTTTAAAAAAGTAGCCTGATTTAATGCTGGAAAAGACAACCCTTGTATTAACTAATGCATTAACTTGCATTCAAGGTCACAGAGGTCGGAAATGCAATGCCTCGCATATGGGTTTTCAGGTACACAGGGCTAGAGCCTCAGCTGGTGCAAATTGGCCAGCTCCATTGAGGTCAATCAAGCGACTGACGCTTACAGCAGCAAAGGATGTTGACCCATTGATCTCCATACAGCTGGCTGCTGGAGTGGGGTGGAGCTCTTAAGGTGTGTCTACACTTCAAAAAAAAAAAAAAAAAAAAGACTGTGGCATGGCTGTGGCTGGCCCAGGTCCATTGGCTTGGGCTCAGGTTGCAGGGCTAAATATTGCAGCAGGAGCCCGGACTCTGAAACCCCATGAGGGGGATGGGTCTCAGAGCCTGGACTCCCGCCCAAGCATGAACATCCACACTGCAGTTTTTAGCCTGACAGCAAGAGCCCTGCAAGCCCATCTTGATTAACCTGGGCTCTGAGGCTCATTGGCATGAGATTCTTCTTGCAGTGTAGATGTAACCTTAGGGTCCATGGTTTAGGCAATGCTCTCCTGGATCTGGCGGACAATCAAAAGATACAAGCTGCAATGACAGCCAAATAGCTCCAGAGGGTCGGTCCCGTTAGTCCTCTATAAAATGAAGAAGTAGGGTTGGAATTTTAACCATCTCATGTACTTAGTGAACAACCTCCAAAAAACCTCTGCAAAAACTAATGGGGGTGCCCTCCACCAGTCGGCACTGCTTCGAGAGCTGGCTGCATTTCCACCCAGTGAGATATGGCTTCCTGGCTTTCATCTCCATTCCAAGACTACCGGTGATCAGACTGGGCCTACTCCAGTGTTTTGTTTCTTTTTTGTAATGCTTCATTTTTTTTTGTTTCTTTCTCCTGTTTTGGGGCCCGTTTCACACAGATGCTGGAAGAACTACAAAGAGACGTGTGCAATTTAACCTTTTCCATGGAAAGCTATTTACAATTAAAAAACATGTTAAATGAAAAACTGGTTTTGCCTCTTTGTTTCCCTAAAGCACTGATCTTGAGTCTCTTTCTGTCTAGTACTTATATGGCCCCCCATTTACCATGGCAGCCAAACTCCTCACAATATAGTTAATACATTTATCCTCACCGCACTCCTGGGAGGCTGGCCAGTGCGGTTGTCTTCATTGTATAGATGAGGAATGGTGGCACAGATAGGCTAAGTAATTTGCCCAAGGTAAGAACGAATGTCTGTGGTGGAATGGAGACTTCAGCTCTGGTTCTCCAAGTCCAGAGAGTGCCCTAACCACTGGACCATCTTTCTTCTCTTTTCTGGAAGTACAAGATTTTTAGGGATGGGAGAAGGACATCAGTCTGAGGGGCCAAGATGTAAAATGCAATATTATGATTATTATTTCTGCTACAGTAACTAGGGGTCACAGAACATAGGGGGGTCACCCAATGAAATTAATAGACAGCAGGTTTAAAACAAAGAAAAGGAAGCATTTTTCACACAACGCACAGTCAACTTGTGGAACTCCTTGCCAGAGGATGTTGTGAAGGCCAAGACCATAACAGGGTTCAAAAAAAAAACTAGATAAGTTCATGGAAGATAGTCTATCAATGGCTATTAGCCAGGATGGGCAGGATGGTGTCCCTACCCTCTGTTTGCCAGCAGCTGGGAATGGGCGATGGGATGGATCACTTGATGATTCCCTCTTCTGTTCATTCCCTCTGGGGCACCTGGCATTGGCCACTGTCAGAAGATAGGATACTGGGCTAGATGGACCTTTGGTCTGACCCAATATGGCCGTTCTTATGTTCTTAACACCTAAGGCCTCTCATGTGTGGAGAAGAAAAGCTTGAAAACATGATCTAAGTGTGCCTGAATCTGCATAGATCCTGCAGTAGTAGCTTTGTGGAGTGTGAACTGCCTCATTCATCTTAATGGAGTGTTAATACCAAGACTCATGGGGCTGGGAGGCCTGGCCAACACTAACCCCAGCAAAACACGCATAAGCAAGGGCCATCAAAAGTGCCACAGGTGCAGCCCACCCAACCAGGTATGCCTCAATTACTGGGATAAGTCCTGGGAGATGCCCCTCCTACAGCACCTGTCTGAGGGTGGGGAGATGGGACCCCCACAGGGAGCAGAAACTCCTGGGAGGGAAAGTGAGGCCCCATGCCACTCTGGTATGAGTAAGGGGCCCCCATGTCACTCAAAGTGAGGAGATGGGGCCACAGCATGGGGTGGAGCCAAAAAAGGTCCTGTGTCTTGGTGGGTCTAGGCCCCCGTATTGCCTTAATCTGTCTGTACAGTATCAACTCACAGTAAGAATCAGTGCTGAAGATATTAGCATCTAACTACTAGACAAAAGGAGGATTATTCTCCTCAATTTACTGCTGGGGAACTGCAGCACAGAGAGGTGAAGTAACACGCCCAAGATGATAAAGGGAGTCTGTGGCAGAGCTAGCATCTGAACCCAAATCTCCTGAGTCCTAAGCGCATGTCTTAGCCTCAAGAGCACCCTTCCGCCCCACCCATTCCTCTTCTCCTGATAGAACCCGTGCTCCTGTTGATGTCCAAGACCATCAGGGTTGCCTATAATTAGAGGTTCTGCAAACCCACATATTAGATGTCTGGGTTTCATTGCTCCAAGGGGAAACATTTTCACCCACTCTGGTCTGGGAACTTTCACTCCAGGGGAGAGCAGAAGAGGCAACTTTCCAAATACAAAGAGCTAGGGCCCAAAGTCTTTACACAAGCAAACTTCCATTGGGCCAAATCCTGAGGTCTTTTCACTCAGTCCTTCCTCTGTTGAAACATCCACTGACCTCAAAGAGCCTTTCACCTGAGTGATTGGCCCACATTTTGCACACACATATTTTTGAGACACCCATGGTGTCCAGCACTGGAAACTAATCTCTCAGTGGTGAGTTCATTGAGGGACTCACCCAGCTGGCTGGAAGTACCATATACACCTTTGTCTTTTCATACTCTAATGGAGAAGAAGGACCAGAGATGGTAGCCAGGAGATCTGGCCCACCAGGAGTATGTTAAAGATGTCCATGGAGCAGCGAGATGGCCCAGTTTTGGTAGCTGTAATGATGTTTTTCCATCTAGACTTCTTACAGTACAGAGATGTGTGGCTGGTTATTGGCAGGGGAATTGTAAGACACTTGGGAGTAATATGACTAAAAACACTTCTAACAAACAATAGTTCGGACCAGAAGATATTACATGTCCTTAGTGAGTTGAAACGGTCTCCTCTAGGTCCCATAGCTGCCACCAGGGAGGATCCATTCAACTTAATACTAGGGGCTCTCACTGAGTTTTGTCCTGATCCCACTTTGTTTTGCCAGGGCAGAGAAAGGAGCATTGAGCGCCCCACATCCTCAAAAATTAACTGGATGCAAGTGGGGTTCAGGGATGAGGTGCTGGTCCCCTCAAAAGCAACTGGAGCCGCAGAAGGCTGTTCTAAGAGCGGTTGTGGTGGAAAACGCTTCCTGTCGCTCAAAGCCAGCCAGCCCTTCAGAGCAAAAGAAAAGCCCCTGCAACCCAGGGAAGGAGGCCATGAGCTGGGGAGGGTGGGGGAACCGCACAAAAGAGACGGTAACAGATGAAACCACTTGAGGTTAATTACGCTGAGAAGCAATTGGCTCCACAAGGATGTTGGAGGCAGGGGGGAAAAAACTTGGAAGGCTGGGGAGGGTGAACTCTTCATGACCTCGGAGGTGTGCAGAGGCAGGTTGTTCGGGGCACTCAGCCCTCACATGGTGGGGATGGTGAGGCTATCTTTACCGAGGGGCAGAGGAATGGGACAACAGTGGGTGAGGGAGCACAGCCAGCCACAGAGAGCAAAGGGACACGGATGATTTTGCACAGAATGTTTTTGGTATCATTTCAATTTGACCTGGTCCCACTGGCTGCTGCCTGATCCCCAGGGCCTGATGGCCCCAGGGGTTGCTGTCTGATGGTTTGGCTCAAGGTAAGATTTTTTTTTTTTTTGTACTAGCTGCCCTTTAGGTTGAGTCAACTGAGGGCAACTCTTTTAGTCTCAGCCCTGGCTAACGCATCCCTGAAGAGCAGTGGGAATTAGAGCCAGGAGGAGAGTGACACAAGCCCTACTTGCGGAGAACAAGCGCCTTCGTTAAAAACAAGGCTGATCAGCTGCCTCAGCCCACAGGCAAGGACCAGAAAGCAGCAGAGATGGTGAAGAGGGAAGGATGAGGCCAAGTTGCTCAGCACTGCCGTGCAGGTAGCCCAGGGTCTAGTCTTGGGCTGGTGAGGCCTGGGAGCACTTGAGGCGCGTCCAGTTGCTCACCCTTACCCTGCAGTCCTGAGGGGCTCCAAAGGGAGCCAGTGCCATGCGCCTAGAACAGAAGGTGGGCGTCTGAGCAGAGGAGCCTTGAGAACAGGGGTACAAAAGCAGGTTGAGGGGACATGAAAGGGTGCCTCTGTGCCCTGACAGAGGTGGGGGACCCTCCCTTCCCCCCCCCCCCCCAGAATACACTGAAAGTCCAAAGTCAAGGGCAAAGGCAATATTCTTTATACTTTAGTATCAAAGGATCCAAAAATGTTTTCCAAACAGCCTGGGTTGGCAAGCACAGCATGGCCTGTGTAATAAACAGCCAGTGTCTCTTTAAACCTGCCTTTAAAAACCTGTGTTCCTGGTCCTTAAAAAAAAAATCTATTAGGTGCATAGATGGAGGGTAAAGGCCCTTGACCAGAAAGGCTGTGGATTAGTTTCTTCTGCCACCACCCCCTTGATCTTTGGCACTAACTCTCTCTGCAGAGCCAGTGCATTGGCACCACCTATAATGCACATGCACCAGCTATAGTCCCAGCACCACCAATTCCTGCACCAGGGCCCTGTAGAAAGATTGCAGCTTCTACTACCAGCAGCACTCCTCCCAGCGGGAAGGGTGGAGCCTCCTCATCATTGACAGCAGCTGGTTCCCCATGCAGCAGAATCAAAACTAGCATTCAAGGTAGGTGTCCTGGTGGGGGAGATAAAGGCTGTGCATGTGTTGGATGCTGGTAAGAGGGCAGTAGAGGAGAGAAGGTGCAGAGGGTCTTTAATCTGGTCTGGAGGGAGTGCAAGGCAATGGGTCACACACCAGATGACTTAACCCACCATAGCCCACCCCTCTGTTCATCTCAAATGGCCCTGAAGCATGGATCGTAGAAGGGATCTTGAGAGGTCATCAAGTCCAGCCCCCTGTCCTAAGGCAGGACCAAATAAACCTAGACCAGGCCTGATAGATAACTCCACACATGGGAATCCCACTGAAATGCAGCCACCTCTGGGTGTGGGGGGGGAAGCTGCTAACTGGAACACAGTGGCAAAAGGGGGAGTTTGACCAAGCCATAGCCATATTCTTAAGAGCAATAAGGATTATAATGTTCATGCAAAGTAGACAGAAGCTTGGTTTATAACTCTTGGTTCGATCGCAAGTGAGATTTGGTGGGTTTTTTTCCTTAAAGTGCCAAACTACTGGAGTCCTATTATCACATAGGAATCTCAACTTTCTTTCTAGTTGGTTTGTTTTTCACAGTGAGTTTCTAGTTCTTGTTGTGAGAAAAGGTTGAAAGCATGACCTTTGAAAGGTTAAAACCCAGAAGGCAAATAAAAAGATCCCAGCTTTGACTGTTTCTTAAAATCTCGTGAGTTTGGGGAGGGGAGTGACTTCTGATTTTTTGACTGCTCGGTGTCAGCCATGCTGTTAGAAGCAGGGGCATGTGAAGCAGCCCTTTTTAGCTTTGCAAGAGGCAAGCTGCTTGCTTTTGTTCAACCCCCCTTGAAACAGATAAGCATTTTGCACGAGTGTGGAAAATTTAAAGGGATGACAAACATAATGCCCCAATAGGAGATGTGGACCTTTAAAGGGGGTGGGGGGGTTTGGGGGAGCACCAAGCAAGATCTGAAACCACTACATTTAGTTCAGCTGTGAAACAAACAAAACAAACTTCCAAGCAAAATTTTTTCAATGGGTTGTTTTTTTGTTTTTTTTATATAGCAGCCAGAAGATGTATGACTAATGTGTGTGTAGTGGGAGGCCTCGGCAGACGGGGACAATACTGTAGTAACCAGGGAGAGGGGAGGGCTTGGAGGGCTTTTCTTCCATCAAAGCTTGGAGCTTTCTTCCAGCCAAGGAGATTGAGAGAAAGAATGCAAGACAATAAACTTTCTCCCTGGGTTGTAAACTTTGCCCTCCAATGCAGGCTAAAGAGACTGGGCTGCCTTTTACAAAGCTCTGTGTGTACTCAGTGAGAAAGGGAGAGAGAGAGAAAGGAAGGTCAAGGCCCCTTCAGAGCCTGGCCTGTCCAGGCTTGCCTGGGAGAGTGTGATTTTCAAACACTGCAGCTTGCAGCCTGGCCTCTCTCTCTCCCATAGATCTCTCTGCTTCAACCTGTTCCCGGGGCTGTGGCGCGTTTCCCCCCCCAACACTTCTCTCCACCCCTACTCACACTCAAATGCTACAGTGAATTGCAAAACTAACTGGGAAAGTGGGGGAGTGTATTTGTTTATTTAGCCAGGCAGGCTCCCAGTGAGGCTTGGGCCATCTCTGCAGGAGCTAAAAGGCTGTTTGCCAGTTTGACTAGCGGCTGCCCATGCCAATACACTTGCAAAGAAAAATGCAGCACACGTCCTGATGGCAGCAACACCATCTAGCATATCCTATAGGTGCTGCCTGGAACAGGGCCGGACCTGGACTCCCCCCTTAGCCTTCTCTGCCCAGAGTCCTGCTGAAATCAATGATGTTACGCCATGTTTGGTTCAATAACTCTTCTACTGTTCTCTCTTCTCAAACTTTTACAGCCCCCTGATATCTGGTTATCTGCCTTTCCACCTCCTCCCTCTCTCTCTTCTTATGTCTCTCCTTTACTATCTTTCTTGTGTTTCTCTTCTCTTTCTCCTTCCTTTTACCCCTCTCGCCAGGTGGCAGTGTAGAGACAAGGACTTCTGTGCCTCTGTGACATCCCCTGAGATCCAAGGGTTTTGTGGGGGCAAACTCCCTGCCTCTTCACTGGGGAAAAACCACATACCCACAATGGGAGAATTAAGAGGAGACTTTACAGAGTCAGGGAGTTCCCATCCTCCTCCATGGGTTGGGCTTGTGTGGTGGAATATGGGCCCTGTCCCTATGGGAACTAGAAAAACCTCTTTACGCAGAGATAATGAAGGACTCATGAAGGCAGCATTAGAAGCGTGTTAGTACAATAAGGACTTTAATGGTTACAAATATTAGTGACTGAGGAGTACGTACACAGGTTGGGGTGACCTGGTCTCCTTCCATCCTGGGTATTATGATGCTACTACAAATGTAATCGACTGGCTTGCTAGATTAGTATACTGAACCCAGAGGCAGTTGTGTAGCTTCAGCTGAAGTAAATAGGAACGGTGCATGTATCCACAGACATGGGCTCCTGATTCTGTGCCCTGAACTGGGTATCGTCAATTTCACCAGTGCAAAGTGCATGTGAAATGCAATCCTTCCGATGAGGGGAAGTGTATTGATTACATCCTGTGTGCTTTCGCTTTGTCCAGGTGCAGTTGGCCACACAAGAGAACCAGATCTGCAGTCTTTGCTTCCACTGCATTGTCTTTCCATAACATGTCCTATTCTATTACTGCCACAAATGTAAATAGCCACTTAGTTGTTGGGGCAGAGTTAGACAGATCCGTGGTTAGAACACGGGTGCGGATCTCTGCCTGAGCACCTGACTGTCACTGGTGGATCTCATCAGCAATAGCAACAGCAGAAAATGTAAGAACTGTTGAGTCCAGACATAACCATGGGTGCTGGGTGGAGTTATTTCAGTCCACTGAACCATCCTCCATGGTTCCTATGGTTTTGCTGAAAAGATTTAAAAGAAAGCTCCTGCCTGTTCTGTAAGAGATGGTGGGGATTAGCCGGATTCCTGGGTTGTCATGCTCCTAGCTAAATCCCCACTGCACTTCAGTTGGAGATGGTACATTTCCTCCAATCCTGTAGTGTTGCTGTGGACTCTGAGGCCCTGATCCAGAAAAACACTTAAACGCATGTCTCACTTTAAGCCCACAAACAGCCATTTGGGATTCTGCTTAAAGTGACTCAAGAGCTGAAGAGTGTTGCTAGACTGAGGCCTACAAATATAGAAATAAAAAACTGCCACGCTCCATCCTAGAGGTGGCTGCATTTCAGGGATGCAGGAAGCAATCCTGCTTTGTAAGTGTGCGGGAGGGAAGCTGGGCAAATCTGATGAGCCTTTATTCTGGCCAAACATCTCTGAAATCAGGGAGCCAAACACAGGTGATCAGGACCTGTGACTCCTGCAGCAACCAGTGGATGCCTTGGCTGGGTAAGGAGCTTCAGGGATTACCTCAGAGTTTATGCAAAGTTTGTGGAGCGTCTTGGGATGAAAGGATCCAGGCATCAATGCCAGCCATTAGGATCATCACAATCATTCCTTTATAATTATTTCCCGTATTCCCCCAGACTGTCCCTTCATCTATCATCCTTTCTTAATGGGCAAACACCACCACCTCAAACCAATCTCCCGTTCACAGAGGGAACATATACACATAAGCTCTTCTTTTCTTGCCTTCTCTTTCTTTCTCTTCCATTGAGCAGGGGGCTGGCACAGAGCCAACCTGGCAACAACCTGCTTTCACTTGCTAATCATTCTAAATATTGAAAATCAATGCTCAGAATAAACAGCTCAGAGATTGGGGCTGTCTCTGGTCTGTTTGGAAATGCTAATCTATCCAGCTTTTGTTTTCCTTGTGTGGATTTGATGCCTTGTGTTCTGAGGAGGTCACAGCTGATGGCCCCCCCGTCCACTTATTTTTTCTCATCATGAAAATTCAGCCAGTTTTAACATACTAGACTGGGAGGGGAGGGGGGCAGGATATAAAAGGAGGGAAGGGAATGAACACGCTCTGCATAGCAATGAACAAACCTCCAAAGTTTGGGAATTCAGGTTCCCAAATAAGCATCCAGAAGTTCAAATGCTTTATCCAAACATCCCCATGTCTGCGAAATTGGCCAATAAATTTCATGGGAAGATTTCTGGTAAAGTTTCTGTCATTTCCACTTTGACTGGCAAGTCCAACAGGTAGGAGTTCAGGTCCAGGGCTGAGATTTGAACTGCTCCGAAGTTAGAGAGCATCTGGGTGCAGGACACCTACTGGAAGAGAGAAAACTCACCCAAGGCTTGGACGAAGGGCAGCTGTCCCAAGTTCAACCCAGAAGTGATACTGATCTCAGGAGGCTAGAATAGATCATTGTCATGGTCCCTCTGGCCTTAGACTCTTTCAGTGTAGGTACGAAGGAGGGAGCACCCTGAGGAGCGGCCAGTATTTTATCCTCCCCAGTCACTGAGGGCATTGGACCAAGCATCTCAAGATGACACTTCAGACCTAGCTACTCTGTCTCTCCAGGAGAGTTTCGCCGCCTTCTCTCACATGGAGACTTGGCCACAGTTGTCCATGGTTGTGTCACCTCCAGATCAGATGACTGTAACTTGCTCGATCTGAGGTTGGATGCAGTTGCTAGAGAGAGGCTGAAGGGATCCAGTGGGCAGCAGCTACCCTTGTTTGCAGCAAAGAGTGCTGTTAACACCGCACAGCTCGGCTTCGCAAATACTACTGTTTGATTCGTAGGCCTGGGGCTGGGTTATTGGTTAAGCCTAACCTGCACGCGGTGTAGGAATGGAGGTGAGGGAGGAAGCGGGAAAGACGGGTGAAGCCTAGAGCACTTGACATGGCCAGAATAGCATAAAGGAAAAGGAAGCCCACAAGGCACTTCACTTGCAGGACCATTCTACTTCCCCTAATCACCCAAGACACCTGCACTCCTCTGGGGTGAGAGCCCCAGGTTCAAACTTGGGACAAAGCGTTCTCTGCAGTGGGCCCCGGCATCTGGAACTCCTTGTCAGAAGATTGTGCCCTAATGGGGTTCAGATTCCAGTACAAAACACAACTCCTCAGTAACTCAGCCACCCACGTTGCCCCATAGCAGAGAGTGAGAGCAGGCTTCCGGGCTGCTTAATTCCATGCAATGCTTGGGAGCCACCTGGCACTAGGAGTAAGGGGGGCAGCTAAGTGCTTGAAAATCTGATCTCTAAAATAGGGGGGGTGGGACATTTTCCCTTCCTGCCCCTACCTCCCATCCCCGCCGCTCACAATGAGCTAGGTGAGGTGAGTGTCATTATCCCCACAAAAGACCTGGGGAAACTGAGGCACAAGGCAGGGCAGTGACTTGCCCAAGGTCTGGAATGGACCCAGAGCTCTTGAAATATCTACACTTTAAATACAGTGACAGATTAAGGTGCAGCCCCCACTGATCCCCCCCATCCCCACTCTTTTTCTAGCTGCACCCCCTCCCTGCTAGTCCTGTAGACTCCACCTCCTCTTCTGCTCATGTCCTGTTTTCCAGTCCCCTAATTGTGAATCTATTTCCCAACATCACCCACTGTCTCCCTTCAGGGAATGTTTTGGGGGCTCTGGCTTTTTCGCTGAGCCTGGCTGTGTTCCTGCGACAATGGTTTGAGATGGGCAGACGAGGAGGCTCTTCCCCATCCTCCTGCCATGATGGCACCTATGCCAACCACAGCATATGTGTGTGTCCTACCAAGCACGGAGCCCCAGGGAACCCATCTACTCCATGGCTGTTGTTATTACTTTTCCCTTCTCTCCCTCTCTGGAGAGGCCAGAGAGGTAAACAAATATAAACAACATCCATGGCACCCAGCCGTTACAGGCTGACGTTCCTCTCAGCTGCAGCGGGGAATGCGAGACAATGGGCCGGCAGGTCGGGGCATGCCCATGAAAAGAGAAAGGAGCTTGAAGAATTAGGCCAGCATTGACCCAAACCAACAGGTGCAACCAGCCCCTTTCAGCTCTGCCTTGGACAATGTGTAAAGGCTGTCAGGAGACGATTGCTGTGAATTCCAACCCTCCTCCTCCCGCCCCCTAACCCAGGCCCAGGTAGTTCGCATTCTTCCTGCAAACCACAAACTCAGGAAGGTGGGGAGCTGCAGGCTAAAAGGCCTGATGTGGGGTGGGAGGAAGGAGGAGGAGGAAGGAGTGGCCTTGCAGAAAAGAAAATGCCACCCATGACTCTGCAAAGCCAGCAAGTGTTAGGCTTTTTGGTACCTAGAAAGGGGGTTTAACCCCTCACTGCTGATGCTATGCATGTGTGTCCTGAATAAGTCACTTTGCCTTGCATATCCATTCAATAGATGGGCGAGGGGGAATCTATTGAAAGAGCAGCTCAGGTCAGAGGAGTGCCCCTGGTACCTTCTTATGAAACAGATCCAGGATAGACAACTCCTAGTGTTCAAATATCAGGAACCTGGGCTCCAAAAATCACGAGACTGCCTTAAAAATCATCAGATTTTTTAATGATAAATTTTGGATTCTTTTTATTTTACTTCTGGGTTTTGAGCTGTTAGGGCAGGGGTGGCCAACCTGAGCCTGAGAAGGAGCCAATGTATATTGCCAATGTACATTTCCAAAGAGCCAAAGTAATACGTTAGCAGCCCCCTCATCAGTTCCCCCGCCCCCAGTCCCAGGGCCTCCCACCCACTGGCAGCTCTGCCGATCAGTGCCTCCCTCTCCTTACCCAACCTCCCGATCAGCTGTTTCGTGGCATGCAGGAGGCTCGGGGTTGGGGTGAGGAGAAGCAAGAGCACAGCAAACTCGGGGAGGGGATGGGAAGGGGTGGAGTAGGGGCAGGGCCTGTGGCAGAACCAGAGGGTAAGCAGTGAGTACCCCCTGGCACATTGGAAAGTTGACACCTGTAGCTCCAGAACCGGAGTCGGCGCCTATACAAGGAGCTGCATATTAACTTTGTAGCCACAGGTTGGCCACCCCTGCCTTAGGTGATTACATTTTCAAGCCTTTCTCTGCAGCCATGAGGGCTAGGGGCTTAACTTTTAAAAAGTGAAAGCTGAGATTCTCATATAGTTACTTGTGTCCGGGAGCTGGGCCTTTAAGAAAAACATCAGCCACGACAAGAGTTGGCAATCCTGCAGGATCTACTTCCTGTGGGCCTGCTACTCCACTGGCGTGAGCCTTGAGTAGGCACCTTCAACAGGGCTAACTCTGTGCCCAAGTGTACATGGCTATGCAAGGTACAGAGCAGTGGTGAATCAGGCCCAAGGTGGATTCAAAGGAGAATCAGGTTCAACCCCCCTTTGCAGTTGGGATAAGATTGGTTCTAAACCTGAACTTTGCAGCTGGCTGATGTTCTTTGAAATGATCCAAAACAACCACCCTGAACTCTGTGAAACTTTAGACCTGCTTCTAATTCATAGTCCCGGCTGCTTTCCTTCCTTATGAAAATAGGTTTCTGCTGGGTTTTACACCTGTTTGTCTTGCAGAGAATGAGCTTGTTTCTATTTTGGCTTGTGCATCACCATCAACAGAGGAGTCCATTCTCTTTGGGTGGAGAACATTACTGGTGTCAGTGCACAAGCTACAACAACCCAGCTTGACTTTCATGTCCTGGGGGGAGTTTGCAGAGCTAGTAGTTAGAAGAAAACGTAGTTGTGGTTGTAAACTGAGCACATTGCCCCTGGAAACCATTGAGACATAATGAGCATAGAGCTCCAGATGCTGTTTATACATGGTCACTTTTCAGAATAGAATGGAGCTCTCAGGGTTCTGGTGCATCCCTCTTGTAGGATAAGGAATGAGTTTGAAACCATGGTACAGAACACCCTTCAGAACTGTAAGGGTCTAAATGACCATGGCCACTAGTGACTGCTTTTTGAACCCAGCCCACCAGAATGAGCGCTTCTGCACCGTGATGGTATCGGTGTGTCACTGTGCAAGCTCATGTCACAACTCAGTGATGATCATACATAGCATTTATATACCATTTTTCATGCCGTTGATCCCAGATTTCATATGTTTGTACTATAACAGCAGGAGTTGGTCTTCTCAGCTGTATTTTACAAGTGGGGAAAGTGAGGTAAAGAGATGCTAAATATCATGCCCAAGATCCCACAGCCAAGTCATGAATAAATCCCAGTCTCCTGGTGCCTGACCCGCTGGACCATGACAAGCTAACCTGGTTTGGTTTGAGGTCCCAGGCTCAGTCTGAGTGCCCCACACAACCAGCTAGCCCCAGGCCAAAATGGCAGTAATGAAGTGAGACCCCACTACTGTATTTGGAGACATCCAGCCTCAGCAGGAAAAGTGCTCCTCATAGCTGGATCTGCTATGTCGTTCTGTACTCGAACATCAAAATGCTGTATCCCCACTGAGCCTGGGACCTTGCATATGAGCCTGGTTTTACAAATATTCCCAGCCCATGACTTTTTCCTGAGTTCTGATTGAACCTGTTTTGGCCTAGGCAGGGCCATATTCAGAGATGGCAGCGGTAAGGAGGCAGTGTCAACATGGTATTACAAAAGCCTGTGTCCTAGCCACACCAGCACTTACACTGTAGTTAACAGCCATGGTGCTGCACCATTGGGGAATTACAGCTGTTTGCTTGTCCAGAAGCAATCCCTGGGTGTGTGCACCCCTCTGCTTGTGCATGGGAGCTAAGAGATCTGTTTGTGTGGGTGTGCGCACACTCTTTTGTAGACTAGAAGGATGGCGTGGGGGAGGACGTGAGAGATGGACACTGATGAATTGGCTGGAGGAATCTGAGCGGTGAACCCCATGGCCACATGTGTGCTGTGTTTGCGGGAGGTAATGGTTTGCTCCAGCAGCATTTGGTATGAGACACATTAACAGGGAGGAATGTATAAATATCCAAAGGTCACTGAGCTCCGCTAGGTGGAACGTGATTTACAGTTACGTTAAAGGAGCCTGCCATAACACTCAGCCACTATGGTGAGGGGCGCGATAGGAAACCCCGGGAGAGAGAAAGAGGAGGAGATTCCGGCCCCCGGAAGTCAAAACTTCACTAGGGCCAGAATTTCACTCAGAGCCTTCCATGCTCAAAAGCCAGGAGCTCCTGTGTGACAGAGGCAAATCCAAGCACTGCCTGCCTGCAATATAGAGACAGGAGAAAACTGTAGCTCATATTTTCTGCCTTATTCTGCTGTTCCTTGAAATTGGAACCTACTCCACTTGGCATCAGTAAGAGTCACATGGTTACAGCCTTGCATATTGTTTCCAAAATGCACCCTGCATGGGACCTGTTCTTCTCTTTGCCTCTAAGGCACCATGCACAGACAGGGTACTTTTAAAAAACATAAGACAATAGATTGCCATTGCTCAGAAGCTTTAGCACTGTGACTGAACTCGAGTAAAAACTGAAGCTCTGGCAACTCTAGGAGCCTGATTCGCAGTTACATGCTTTAAGGAACCTTTACATTGCCAATCTTACGGTCACTGTAAGCACCTTTGTGCTGCCAGGATGATGCAAAGGGGCTTGAATATAACCAACAATCATGCCCTAGAAGATTACAGGATTGATTTCAACCTGTGAAACCCCAAATGGCTGGATCTTGGTTGCCTCTCTCCCTTTCTGACTCATGGGCCTGCTCTGTGCACAAGAATTGCACTGATCTGTTGCTAAATTGATTTAGTTAAATTGATGCCACCCCATTGGGTAGGCCCTCTTAACTCAGCAGGTATCAATTTAGGTTGCAATTTGTGTGTGGTCAGGCTGCAGTCTCTGGAACTAGTAACAACAAAAAACAAACCAGCAGATAAAAACAAAGGGCAAGTGTTAGAGGAGGCTCTAGTGGACATGGGAAATAATAATCCTTTTCTTCCAGAGATGTCTCACATTTGCAGGAGAGGAAATTGAGGCACAGAAAGATGAAGTGACTTGCCCAGGGTCATACAATAAGTCAGTGGCGTTGACCAGAATAGAACCTAGGACTCCTGATTCCCCCTCTAGTTCTATATCTACTGGCACCTGTTGCTTCATCAATGCAATGAGATGTGTGCACCAGCTACAGGACAGGGAATGTGGCAGACAAGTCAGTGGTTACGATGAAGCTGAGGAATGAGAAGAGCTGGCAGTTTGGACCCCATTCTGCAAAGCAGTTTATTTTAAAACTGCAGACACTAGGAAAATAAACACCTATCTCTATGGCTGTCTGAAATTTGCTTTCCCTTACTGTGATGCCAAAGTCTGCTTGATCTATAGCTATCAGGGTTGGAAAGGTCATCCTGGACTACCTTTCCTGCTCTCTGGGTCACTTCAGGATGGGACATAGATTTGCACAGGGATGGGCATTGTGATTCAGCATTTCACCTAACATAAAATCCAGGCAGCACCATGTGTAGTAGCTACTCTGCATGTGGGACCGGACCCTGCCCTCACTCACACTCACGCAACCAGTGATATCAGACTCTCAAGTCTGGTGGGGAATTTCCTTCCACAGCATTTTGGATCGGAGACCTACAGACATTTCTTGGCTTGTGCACATGAGATTTGGGGCAGTTATTAGCATCTTATTCTTCTCTTGTATAGGTTGGCTTCTTGGTGGTCCTAGGAACCCTGGCAGAAACCCGCCTCTAAGGAGAAAGGCAAGTGGGGGAGGGGTTATTTCTAGCCCCACAAATCCCTCCATCTCTGCCTGCTGATGGGATCTGCCTGTCCCTGGACCTTGGACAGCATAGCTGGAGGATTCAGAGTTGCAGGGGGCCAAACACTAAGTAAACACTGTAAAGCGGAGGCTAGTTAATCATGATCATTCATTTACAAATAGTCATTTAGGGACCACTATGCAGGCAGCTATCGGTGCAGAGGGAAGGCTTTCCCAGCAGGACAATAATTCCTTGGGAAATAAAGCCCAGGGAGGGAGACCACAGCTTGTGCCTGTAATGCACTAGTTGGGGTTCATTCTGGGATGTCTTCCTCAGGGGTCAGCCAAGAGTATTTTGTCATAGGGAGCCAATCCACATACAGGGCCTCATCCTGCCACTGCTGGAGTTTTGCCATTGACTTCAATGAGCACAGGAGCAGGGCCTTGAATGATGGATTTTCAACTTCTCCTGAGGGATCCCATTGCTAACAAGTCACTCAGAGCCCACGGTACTGATGGTAATACTCCGGCTAAATAGGTTGTGGTCCCCTCTAGTGCCTGATCCACAAAGAGGATAACTGCCTACTACTACTGCCATGAAGTCATTCCTCTATCTCTGTAATGGAGTGATGGAGACCTGTGTGTTTCAGCTGAAGGTCTGGGCTTCTACCTCCGCTGGATGCCCATGGTGAGGGAATTGTTACACCAAGAAATTGTAGAATTTAACTGCCTGGAGCCAGTGTGCCAAACCCTGCTCTCTATTCCACCCTTGCTCATATGGGAGACTAATAGCTATCGCAAATCCCACACTTAGGGAGCACTGAGGGTCTTCAGTCTGAACCACGCTGGAAAAAGAGGTCTCAGCCAAATTTTAAAGAGTAGGAAAGTAAATCCATTGCAAGTGATCTGATAACTGGCCATGGCCTCTCTCAGCAGCTTACTGCTCATCAGTTTAAGTCCAGGTCGGTAATATCCAAAACCCACTACCTTTTCAGTCATATTTGGGTTCCCATGTCAATGAGTTTGTGGTCTCAGTTCATTTCCCAGGAGATGAAGGTCCTCTCCAAAAATGCACCATCACAACAGGACTGAAGCACTGTGGTGCTGTGGCAACTGCACCACCCTCTTGCCCAGAGTTCAGTGGGAGATGGGGCAGTGGGAAGCTTGCACTGCTGCCTATGCTGTGCCTGCTCCGTGCATCACATTCTCCAGGGCTGCCTACCTAGCAAATCTCACCAGCACTAAATTTATTTATATGCTGCCAGCGAGACTGAAGAGAAAGACTACACAGAGCTTAAGTCTGGGGAAAACTATTTAGTGAGTGAGCCAGCAGCCATTACATATTGAGCTTCTGGACTTTGCGATTGCTCCCAGGCCAAGGCTGCTCTCTCATTGTCCCATCATGATGCTGCCTTGGGACACCACCCCTGCACCAGTCTTTTGTAATTCTGCTCCTTCCTTACATCTGCTCTATCCGGGGCTTGACATCTCTTGCTGCTTCTGTCCCTAAGTCTTGTAAACGGGGGCCAGTGGGGAGGGGACTCTTGATCCTAGCTACGGCATTTGGAGTAGGGAGTGGAGGAGACTTGGTCATCTCTTGATCCTTCATCCATTGTCTTCTGTCTGCTTTGGATTAGAGCCGTTAGAGCCCCTGGGTAAGTCTGCACTGGAGCAGGAAGGTGTAATTTCCAGCTCGAGCAGATATACCTGCGCTAGCTCTGATCGCACTAGCACACTACAAGTAGAGTGTAGCTGCAGCGGCACAAGCAGCAGGACAGGTTGGCATGCTGAGTACATACCTAGTTTCTTGTTGGGATAATACTCCGGACACTAGCCCCTCTCCCCTCTCACTCCACCCTGGCTACACTTCTATTTATAACACAGTGGCTTGAACAGAGCTAGCGCAGGTATGTCTCCTTGAGCTGGAAATTACACCTCCAGCTCCAGAGTAGAAGTGCCCTGAGTGAGACAGGTCTGAACCCCGAATTGGTGAGCACCTGCAACTCCCATGTGTGGGGCTCAGCACCTTGAGGAGGTTATGGGTGCCTGGCCTTGCCTGAATATAGCTCCAAGCTTCCAGTGAGATGTTGTTATAAACAACAATCCCAGAAGGGACTTTAACAGGAAGGATGGTTCCCTTCTAACACTTGCACCTTCAAATTCATGGACGCACTCCCGCATGCAGTCTGTCTGTTTCACTCCCATACACACACCTGTATGCTCGCTCTCTTTCTCTCTCTCTCACACACACACACTTTAACCCTGTCGGCAAGTGAAATCTGGATGATCCAATGAAATGGATAATAGACTCTGTGTCTGTGGGTAAGACAGGGGGGTGGGGAGACGGGCATGGGGAGGCAGTGGTTGGTGGCATTGGGGAGGTTGTTCCCATGCGTTCTATCATTCTAGGGCATCAGGAGGTCACACAGGAAGGGGAGGAGGAATCTGAGGTGGGGGAGCGCTCCCAGTGTGGGACGTGTCTTCAAGCGATAATGAAGGTTTTGTAATTTTATGTTAATCCTGGCTGCTCTGGACTCTGTTCCCTCTCTCCTCTCCCACAGCAAATGCAAAAGCCTTTTGTAGACTTCTCGGTGCTGTAATCTTTCCTCGTTGTAACATACTGGGAAACCTGGAATCTCAGCACTCAAAAAAGCATTGTCAAATTTCACATATATCTTTGTATCTGTCCACACGTGCTCCTCAGCTGTCACCGCATGCTTACATTGCTGTGTGTGTAGGACCTACAGGAACTGCAGCACTTTTTGTAGCATATTTAATTTTGCAGTAAAGAAGTAATCAGTTTTAAGCAAGAATCCTTCCATGATATTAGGAAGACGTTTAACCATAATATAAGGGTAGGAAACCATTTACTTCTGGAGCTACAAATACTGGGTTTGTGTTGCCTGATTCTGATCAAAGTTATATTCTTTGCGTAGCAGCCTTTCGGAATGTGAGAGGGAGCACTGGAAATCTGGTTTCTGTTCCCAGCTCTCCCACTGAGTTACTGTGCGGCTCTAGGCAAATCACTTCATTGCTCCATGCCTCAGTTTCTCTATCTGTAAACTGGGCTAGCGATACCTTCCTGTGAGTCGGAATTCATAAATGTCTGCAAAGTGCTGTCAGATCCTTGGATGGAAAATGCTAGAGAAGTGCAAAATATTATAATTTCTTCCTGCCTCCCTGTGCCTATGACACTTGCTATTGTAACCTACCTTTAAAAGTTGTATCTAAGCTATGGGGCGCTTTAAATAGCCTGACAAGGAAACTGTTTTGAACCGGACAGTATGATCAGAGCTACCGAGCCCTGATCTGACCACAGCATCCCAGCCAGTGACGTTTTCAGCATATCAATTCTATCTTTGTTCAACACGCCCTGCAAACAAAATCGTTACTCTTGCGCAACGGGTGCCGTGGCCAAACGATACTGAGGAACAGATTCTTATTCAGAACCATTTTCTCTGTTTACTTCCTCCTGTTTCCCAACGCTGCCGCTTCGGCTGTGTGTGCGCACGGTCACCTGTCTTGCTGCTCTGAAATGACACTGGAAAGCTCTGTTCCCTGCACTGCAATCAAGCAACCACAGAGGCCCCACAGTACTATTATTCAGCTTAATTGGACTAGTCTGCCCTGACTCCTGCAATAACAAGGAGGGCTGCTCTTTCCCTCTCCCCCTCATGCTGCCTGGTAATAAGGAGGCTTCCCCGATGACTTGGCATTCTGCTGAAGCCCCCTTGCTGACATGCCCTGGCCAGTTCCGAATCAACGTGTCTCCTACTTTCATTCACTCTGCAGAAAGATTCCGCTCAAGTCAGTATCAGTTGCTCTACCGAACTGGAAGAGGTGCCTGGGGGAGTCCTGCCCCCTGCAAAACTGCAGGACAGTTTTCATGGAGACAAAAGTAGTCTAAATACTGCAGCTCGTTATTGAGAAAATTCTTAGTGGAAAATGTTATTAGGATGCATGTGATCAATCTTGCACTGAAGATGGGAGTGGGTTCTAACGATGTTCCCAGACTAGAATGCCATAGCTGTTTGATCCACAAAGGGACTGGAAATCTTTCCAGAGCAGGCACTGGTACTTCCTGCTTCCCGTTGGTGGCCCAGGGTAGCTGCATGGTCATGTAGGGTATTTAGGGTGACCAGACAGAAAATGTGAAAAATCGGGATGGAGGTGGGGGGTAATAGGAGCCTATATAAAAAAAAGACCCAAAAATCAGGACTGTCCCTATAAAATCAGGACATCTGGTCACCCTAAGGGTACTGCTCATACAGGGACTGCAAGTCCAGCCCCCAAACAGTTACCCGCTCCAGTAGAAGAGGCTGCCAACCCCCTCAGGCCTCGAAGTAGACCCAGAGGTTGTGCAGAAAGGCCATAGCTGGCTCATTGCCACACACTGATATGTGGATCAAGCCCCTTGACCTCTAGACCACTCAAGGGCATATCCTGCAATGCCCCCTCCGGTCATGGAAGATCTGTGGCTTCTCCATGACTCTTAGAGGGGCCAGCATGGGGGTACTCAATTTCCACTGACTCTCCACCCCTGACCTTCTATTCCTATAAGCAACTGCAGTTTCGTTGCTGGGGCACCAGCAAGAATTTGGCCTTTATAGTGTTTCCTCCTCCTTTAAGATTCAAGAAACATGTAGGCCTTACTCACTCCTCCCCCTCCCATTTCCCCAGAGTTCTCGCCCTGCATGTCTCTCCTTCTCGGGAGACAATGGATCCAAAACAGGCTCAGCCTCATGACTGTGTTCCCGGCCTTCCATCTCCTTCCCCTTGGCTAGGCAGGTAGAAGCTTGTGGTCAAGGAGTTTCCCTCTCTTGGGTGGTTTGGCAGGTTGGTCCAAGCAAGAGGTTGGAGAACAAAGCTGAGGAGAGACAGAGAAAAGGGGATAGGCCAAGGCAACAGGCAGCCTTTGCTCTTCTCCCTTTTTGGAATCCTTGCCTGCCATTCGGACTCGGCCCTGCCAAGGGCTGGAGAACAGCAGAAGCCAAATATTCAGTGGGGCCTGGAGACTGAACACCCCTCTCAGACCAGGGGGTCCCACAGAGTCAGGAATACACAAGTGTTAAAGAAAGGGGGTGCAATGGGAGTACAGCTCCCATTCCTAGTCTGAAAGCCCTTGTTTGGGGGATGCACTCATCACCACAGCTCACCCTCCTCCTTGGTTGGTACAGGGAGAGTTTCCCTGCTTGTCTCTCTTTTAAACAGGCCAGCACGGGGGAAGCCGGCACTGCTGTTGCCCTGCCATGCCTGTTTTGTGGAGAGAAGAGTTTCCTCTCCTGGTCTGTCCGGCGGGCCCCTTTCACCAGCACGAAATCCAGACACAGCGCTTAATCTGCCTGTATGTGCCAGGTGCAATAGGGGTTATTGTCACTTTGCTGGGACCCTTATATTTAACCCCTTGAAATCTTTTCCTTGAAATTTCTTGCATAGTTTAGGCTGCCCCACCCAACCACATCCACATGCACCCAGGGGGTTCAGTCCTCACAGGCCCTGCAGTCCTTGCTCTCCCTGCTGAGTCGGACAACAATTGACAGTAGTTTGGTTTGTGGGGGGGCCACCCCTGCACAAGGAAACAGGACTGAGACTTGTTTCACGTAGGCCGCAGAACAGCCATCGAAGGTGATAGCTTTCAGTCATTACCAGTGTAGGACGGATTGAATCTGGAGGCCTAGAGCTGAAATCCCCTGAACCACCTGGTGCCCCAACCTTCATATTTTAATTTCACATTTTTTAGAAATAACTGGTGTTTTTACTAACTCCTTAGCTGTTCCTTCTTCAATGAGAGCATGTTTTACCAACACTCAGTGTTTGATCTGAAGTCTTATCTTTGATGTGGCACTATATCCGTGATTTGTCTTTGGGCTGGTGATTTATCGATGATTTGTGATTATCTGGTCATTGTCCGGTTATTGATTATGACTTGCCTGATTATGTGCCCGATTGATTATTGGCAGGTGCTTCCTAGGGGCTTTGTGAAAACAAGAACAGCTCAGAAGCTCCAAACTCTCCATCTCAAACTCTCCAACACAAATTCAATTCCTTCCTACAATGAAAACAGCAAGCTTGCCTGGTAAGGAGGCCATGAGGAGGGAGCAGGGTCGACTCCTGAGAAATGGCCTATGTCACTCTCTCTGGCATCTGACCCCAGCTTCACCTCTTTCCCTTAATAGCCAAGTAATTCCATAGAGAGTGAACAGAGCCTTTTCACTGGCCTTTCAGGACAGACATAAAGCTCTGTTCAGAAGAGCCTCAAACAAAAGGCTGATGTCAAGGGGGCCACAGTCTAGCCAGCACCTCTAGCATCCAAGTCCCTTAGTGGAGGGCAGGGGGGAGGCAGTGGGATGGTAGGAGGGGAGTAAACATACAGTAATATCATTGCATGGTGCAGAAAAAGGATGGAACTTCGAAAGCTTTCATCAGTAGCCCTTTCTGCTTGTGCTTTCTTTTGAACGAGACTGCATAAAGGGTGCTGCTTATGCAGCCAGAGCGGCAGAAGGGCTGTTATCGACAGCAGCCATTTGGGGGGAAAGGAACTGATCTGACATCTCTGTGTTCCCATTAATGTCTCAAATATCTGTAGGATAAAGCTTGTTGCAGAAGCAATATGAAGCAGCTGAAACGTGATGTGGGCACCAAACCACGCAGGGAGGGCTGGAGAGAGGTTCTTTTCCCTACATACATAGGGCCGAAGTCTCCAAACTAGGATCCTCAGCAGACCCTGCACACCATGTCTGCATGGACACAGCCGGGTAATTTCACAAGCAAAACACACTGTTGTACACATCCCATTCAGTGAAGCGGGTGCACAAACACAGCTGTCTGCAGCAAGATAAGGTGCTCTATAATACATGCTGAAGTTGTTGCTGAACAAAGACAGCCCCATCCAAAACACTGGGGCGGGGAAATCAATGTTTGCCAACTGAAGGAAAAAGGCAAGGAGACTTTTCCCTTCTCCCTCAAGATTCTAGGAGGGTTTTACTAGCTGCAAATAAAATAAAAAAGCAAACAACCAAAAATGACTGGATGGTGTCCTGATGAAAGAGCAACGCCCCATAAACGGCAACATTCTTGGTTGCTGGGAGCAGTAGGAGGGCAGCAAGTGAGTCCGGTGCCAATAGTGTGGCGTCATCGGTGCAAATAAATCTAACTCCTCTACCCTGCTCCCTGTGGAGCACAGAAGATGGATGCTCATAGGGGCAAGGTGCCCTTTCTGATTGGGAGGTAATGCTTTCTAATGGTTGGAGCTGGGAGACGTTAAATGGAAGTCAGGACTCCTGGGTGCCATCCTCATCTCTGCAACTGACTTGCTGTGTGACCCTGGGCAAGTCACTTAATCTTTCTCTGGCTCTGTTTTTCCTGTAAAATGGGGATAATAATTCCTACCCTCCGGGGACCTGTGATACTCTGTGATTTATTTGTAAAGCATTTTGAGATGCTGTCGAGGGCAAATATTAATTTTTATTTTATTACAATGTTGTATTGCCTAGAAGCCTCCCCTAAGTCATAGCCCCATTGTGCAGTATAAACAAACTGTAAATTATAGTCCCTGCTCCAAAGAGCTGTTATTCTGATTTGATAACAGAAAACACTTCAGACTTCCTTCTAATCATTACAATACAGCTCCCTTCCCCAGTAATGGATTCAGGGAAACTGTGTAGTCCATAATGTGCTGATTAATTTATCAGGGACCAAATGGGGAAATGCCCCTCTTTATGCTATGTTTCTAGCTATCAATGACTTCCCAGCCAG
Source organism: Chelonoidis abingdonii (assembly GCF_003597395.2). Classification (NCBI taxonomy): domain Eukaryota; kingdom Metazoa; phylum Chordata; order Testudines; family Testudinidae; genus Chelonoidis; species Chelonoidis abingdonii. The sequence goes on from NC_133781.1 coordinate 17,002,430, forward strand.
GTAATGTAGTTCCCACTTCCCTGTATATTAGCATTATTGTTTGCTAAGTAGCTTACGATATGATATTTACCTTGATCTGTGGCATTAAGACCTTTCCCTCCACCCCCAAAGGAATGTCTCAAATAAATTACATTTGGCACATGTTGCACATGAGGGGTGAAGGGAGTTGGAGGATTGGATTGGCTTGGACGAGTTGCCTAAAATAATATTTCCCCTATGGCTGCTCTGGTTAATAGCTGGAAAGTCCTCTCTTGTTTCGTTGGTTCCAGGCTAGCCCTAGAGACTCTACTGCAGGGGTTCACAAACTTCACTGCACCACGACCCCCTTCTGACAGCAAAAATTACTTCATGACCCCAGGAGCAGGGGGCCAAAGCCAGTGCCTCACTGCCCTAAAGGGGTGGGGGCAAAGCCAAAGTTTAAGGCTGCAGCCTCAGGCAGGGGGGCCTGTAACCTGAGCCCTGCCACCCAGGGCTGAAGCACTCAGGCTTCAGCCCTGAGTGGCGGGGCTCAGGCTTTGGCCCAGGCAGTGAGGCTGGGGCTCAGGTTTCGTCCCTGGCCCCAGCAAGTCTAATACCAGCCCCATTAAAATGGGGTTGCGACCCACGTTGTGGACCCGACCCACAGTTTGAGAACCACTGCTCTACTGTACAACTCCCCCTTTTTCTCCCCTACTAAGTAGCAAAAGAAGGAAAGCTGGTGCTTGGGGACATCTGGTGGATGTGCTGTATTTTACACGTCATTCTCAGACTAATGGTTCTGGGAGTTCATTGCATGTTGCTGATCTTTTGTACCACTGAAATTGCTCTTCTCATTTTCACAGTGCCAGGATTTGATGTGTGTTTCTTGTGTGGCTTTCACTTTGGAAGGCTCTGAAGGAATCACGACCTGCTGCTAGAGGTCCATGAGATGCTCTTGGGAGATGCTTTCTATCTGTCCTTATATGTGTACTTTCGCTAGGTTCTTTTGCACCCTTCCTCACCATAGTATCTTCTGAGCGTCTCTGTGTCAGGCAAGCCACTCAGAGAGGAGGTTTATCAAGAGAAGAAAGGTGCGGGTGCTGATGCTAACTCCCAAAATGAGAGATACTGTCTAGGGACTTACTCTCATCTCCATGTAGAGGAAGTCCAGTGTGTAGCCCCCATAAATTGGCATTGTGTGCCTCCATGGCAGTAGCCAAGCCTGAGGGGGAAATCCTGACCCCTGGCCTTTAGCTAGGGTGACCATCCAGATGTCATGATTTTATAGGGACAGTCCCAATTTTTGGGTCTTTTTCTTATATGGTATCCTATTACCCTTCACCCCCCATCCTGATTTTTCGCACTTGCTGTCTGGTCACCCTACCTTTAGCTGCCCATTTTGTAGCTGCAATGCCACAGACAACTCACACATGGTGATATTAATAATACAGCTTTGTACTTTGATGGCGCTTTCCATCCATGGTTTTTGGAGAATTAAAGAGTATTAATGAATCTTTGTGACATGTCTGTGAGGGTGGTATTATACCCACTTTGCAATAGAGTAAACTGAAGAACAAAGTGAGAGGTTCGGTAGACAGAGCCAAAAGCAGATCAAGTGACTGTGCCTGAACAAGTAGCAGGACTAAAAAAAGAAACCAGGAGCCCTAACTCCCAGATCTAGGGTGACCAGATAGCAGGTGTAAAAAACAGGACGGGGGTGGGAGTTAATAGGTGCCTATATAAGAAAAAAGCCCCCAAAATCAGGACTGTCCCTATAAAATCGGGACATCTGGTCACCCTACCCAGATCCCCACTAGAATCACTAGTGAACATTTCTCCTCCTTACTTTCAACTGGTATTTTAAAAGGGAAGGTTGCCTGATCCTAAAATGTCTTAATAGTGACATAACTGCCCCCGTGAACTGAAGAGAATGTTAATTGTGTAAGTGATGGGGACACAATCTTTTCAAAACGGGCACTGGCTTTTGAGATCTCTGCAGGATCTTTTGAGCCTGATCCCCTACTCCATTACTGTGGGGAAACTGCACTGGAATAGTTAAACTGGTGTTATGGAGTGGAGAATATAGGTGCAGGAGAGTGATCTACCACAGCCAGTCACGCTGTTAGCAGGAAGCAGAACGATATGGTTCAGAGGGTGTAGTAACAAATTTGCTGTATTCAATATGTGCTTTCTCCTAATCCCTACCCCAGTCACTAGTGATGCACCCACCCCCCAGCCCAACGCTAAATATGCCAAGAGACACCCACTGCCACTCCCAACATGGCGGTCTTCGAAAAGTCATTTCACTGCTTGCCACTCTTAACATGGCTCCCATTGGAGGAGCGCATGTGTATTGCTGCTCGAGAGGAGCCGCTGCCGTAGGGTCAGCCAGGTGCGCATGCGTACTGATTCCCACCACACTCAAGATGGCTGCCTGTGAAGGGCGCCCACGCATCACTGTCTGCCACGCTCAACATGGCGGCTTTGTGCTGACGCCGGTGGGCGTGAGGCGGAAGCGGCGGGCGCGGCAGGGTTGGGGTACTCGGCAGGCCGGTGCCCCTTGGCTGTTCCCAGCAGTCCCGCGGCAGCGCCGGCGCCAGGGTGCGGCAGGATGATCCCTCCGGAGGAGGCCTCTGCCCGCAGGAGGGAGATAGAGGACAAGCTCAAGCAGGTAGGGGGGCTGGGCCCGTCCCCGGGATCCCGGTCACCCCCACCTCACTCCCCGGCAAGCGCGCAGGGGTCCGGCTCTCTGTGGGCCGCCACACATCCCCCGGACAGCTGCACCCCCACCCTGAGACTCCTCCTAACATATCCCCTCCCCAGACCCTCGCCTCGGACTGCTCCAGCCCCCGAGAGACACCTCCGGAATAGCGCCCCCTTGAAAGACTCCTCCCTTAGAGCTTGACACACACCCCCCGCCCAGCTCCAACCACCCACCCCCCTTCCTCCCGGGTAGGGTGACCAGATGTCCGGATTTTATAGGGACAGTCCTGATATTTGGGGCTTTTTCCTATATAGGCTCCTATTACCCCCCACCCCCTGTCCCGATTTTTCACACTTGCTGTCTGGTCACCCTACTCCCGGGCGGCGCTGCCCCTGTCTCGGACACCTCAACCCGCTGCGACCGACCTGCGCTAGGGAGACTCTCCCCAGAACCCACCCACACTTTAGACACCGCGTCCCATCCTGGACAGCTCGGCGCCCTAGGAACAGCTTCTCCCTCTAAAGAGACCTTTCCCTACCTTGCCATCTGAGATCCTCCTTCTCTACACAGCTCCATTTCCCCTGGAATTGGCCCCCTCTAAGAGACCCACCCCAGAACTTTCCTCGGTCTTGGGGCTCAGGGGACCCTCGCTGGAGCCAGATTTCTCCCTGGCCTGCTCCACTTGTTTGGAACTGAGACCACTAGATAGACCTCCCTGGAACTGAGACCTCTCTGTTCCCACAGAACCAGACTAGACAGCTCTACTCCTGTGACACCCCCTCTCCAGAGAGACTCTCCCTCACTTTGGGCCCTGAATGCCCCCCATGAGAATTGTTCTTTCCCCAACTGGAGACTTACCTATGGACACCATCCCTAAAGTGATTCCAGCACTCCACAGGCTCTGGGGATGCTTCCCGTGCAAAGAGAAGACTCATTTCTCATGACTTGCATTTTCCTCATCTTGGACGATGACAACTGACAGTTCATTTTGCTCTTGTTCCCCACCCTTGTTTGCACACACAACTTGCAGCGGTTTAATTAAGATCAGTTAAACCAAGGATAGTCAATAGGTGGGCCTGGGGTCAAACCTGGACTGCCAGATACTTTTGAACGAACCAAGAATTTTGTTGTTTACTTTATTATCCTTATTTGTTGTTGTTTTTGCTGGAGTCTGGACGTGGACTATACCTTTGTCAAGGTCCAAATTTCTTGGTCAACAAAGAATTAATTACATTGGAGTTAAACCAGTTTAGTTAAACTGGTGCAAACCCCTGTGTGGGCAGAATTTTATCAGATTAAAAATGGTTTAATTTGTGTCTGTTGCCTAAATTTACAGGCACAAACTAACTTGATAAGCCATGTCTACACTGCAAATTTTGGTTGACACAAGTCACGTCAGCCTAAAGCCACGACAGTTAGTATATCTTTCGTGTGCATTCATACTTGGTTCCTGGTGTCATCACTGCACACACTCACCCAAGAGTGCTTGGGTCGGTGCACAATGTGGTGCACCATGCACAGGTATCCCAATAAGCAACTTGCCATCAGGGCTGGCTCCAGGCACCAGCCCAGCAAGCAGCTGCTTGGGGCGGCCAATGGTGACGGGCGGCACGTCCAGGTCTTCGGTGGAAATTTGGCGGCTGGTCCTTCACTCCAAGAGGGAGTGAGGGACTTGCCACCGAAGACTGAAGCTGCGGCGGTAGAGCTGCAGATCGTGATTGCGGCTTTTTTTTTTCTTTCTTTTCTTTTTGCTGCTTCCGGCAGCAAAAATCCTGGAACCGGCCCTGCTTGACATCATCCAGCTTGTTCTCTTTTGTGAAATTGTGGCAATACATCCTGGGGCAAAAATGAGTCATGCAGAGGTGGCCGGGAGCAAGGGGTCAAGTTTCCATCAGGCAACTTTCTCCATCCCATAATTTTCAAGCTTTTTAAAAAAAATCCCACAAACCCATGCAGCACTTCTCACTGTCCATCATTGCTGATGGAAGCATGGAGCCCATGCAGCTCTGCGCTGTTGTCATGAGCTTGCAAACCCAGAATGAAGGATGCTCCAGTATTTGCAGAGCTTCAGGAAGAACCACAGCAATGGGGGGCATGACAGTTTGTTGGAGGACAAATTGCTGTAGAATATATTGAACATTCATTCAAAGTTGTCAGCAGTGGTTATGAAGCAGCTGCAGACAATGGAGCGCTGCTTTTGAGCCTGAGAAACGAGCACTGACTGGTGGGAGCTCATCGTAATGCAAGTTTGGGATGATGAGCAGTGCCTGCAGAACTTTCGGATCCAAAAGGCCGCATTTCTGGATCTGTGTGCCAAGCTTACCCCTGCTCACCAGCGCAGGGACGCTTGAATGAGAGCTCCACTAGCAGTCGAGAAGTGAGTGGTGATTGCTTTGTAGAAGCTTGCAACGTTGAATGGCTACCAGTCAGTGGGAAATTTTTTTGGATTTGGAAAAATCCGCAGCAGGGCGGTTGTCATGCAACTGTGCACTGTCATTAATAGTCTCCTGCTACTCAATGTGCAGGATATAGATGGATTTTCAGCAATGAGGTTCCTGGACAGCAGTGGGACATAGACAGCATACATGTCCCTATTTTGGCACCAGCTCACCTTGCCACAGAGTAACTCAACAAAAGCATTATGCAGGCATTGGTGGATCATCAGGGACACTTCACCGTCGTCAGTGTTGGCTGGTCAGGGAAGGTGCTTGATGCTCGCATCTTTAAGAACACAGGACTGTTCAGAAAGCTGCAGGCAGGAACATTCTTTCCTGACTGGCAGAAGATTACCATTGGCGATGTTGAAATGCCAATAGTGATCTTGGAGTCGCAGTCTTCGCCTTGTTACCTTGACTCAGTGGAGCCATACACCAGGCACTTTGACAGCACCACCAAAAGATTCAGCTACTGACACAACAGGTGTAGAATGACTGTTGAATGTGCTCTTGGTAGATTGAAGGTAGGCTGATGATGTTTACTGACAAGATTGGATCTCAGTGAGAAAAATATCCCAGTAGTTGTATCTGCTTGTTTGTGGCCTGTTGTGTGTAGCAAAGAGGGAAATGTTGCCACTGGGGTGGAGATAAACTCTGCATGCCACTGTTCTGAGTAGCCAGACACAACTACAGTTAGAAGAGCCCAGTGCAGAGCTATATGGGTGAGAGAGGCCTTGTAAAGAGCACTTTAACAGTCAGCAACAGTAGTGCGGTGTGGTGCCCTGTATGGTGCCTGTATGCTGCAGTGTTGCCTGCCGAAGTCACTGCGGACTGGCATGGGAAAGCGCCCTACCACGGAGGAAGAAAGATGGCTGCCATCCCTTGAAACATTAGGAAGAGGATTGCAGAGAACCTCTGTGAAAGTTTCATCAAGATCGCTCAGCAGGATTCAAGGGACATCCCTGTGTACATGAACAAACTGCTTCTCCGGCCCCCTGCTCCCAACCCAAGAGGGGAATGAAAAGCAAATTACAACTTGATCTCTATTGAACTGCTGCCTCTTCTAGTATGAGTAAATTAATGAAAAGTTGCTACCTGTGTCCTGCTACACTGGGGTCAGGCACCATCTGTTCACTGAAAGATTGTAATGGGAAATGCATTTACACAACTGAGGTTTATTCCCCTGCATTGGGCTTGACCTTGCTTGGCTGCCAGGACTGACTAGTCTACAGTGAAGTCTTGAACGGCTCCTGGCTTGCAGCATAGCTGGACCACCAGGTCACATGTCCCCCATCCTCTTCCTCCTCCTCTTTGCTGGTCATGGTAGGGGTTTGTGCCTCAAGCTCCACTGAGGTATCCGTGGTGCTCTGCAAGGTGCTGGTGGGTCTCTGCCAAGTGTGGCTGTAGCTCATTGTAAAAGCAGCAGGTGTGCAGCTTGGCACCAGATCCACTGTTGGGCGCCTTGGCCACTTTGTATGCCTGCCTCAGTTCCTTTGTTTTCATGCAGCACAGCTGCTGATCCCTGTCATACCCCTTTGCCTGTATCCCCAGTGTCCACGTTTCTATGGCTGCTCTATAACTGTGCCTTCACAGCCTCTTCTCCCCACCAGCCCAGGAGATCCAGGACATCCTGTCTGCTCCAGGCAGGAGTGTGTCAGAAGCGTGTAGCCAGCATGTTCACTTGGGCAGTTGCACACAACAAGGGAGAGCTGCTAGGTGTGCTTGCCAAGCTGGGAGTTCAGGGAAAGGCATTTTGAAAATATGTGGGGATTCTGGGTCTCTATGGCCCTTGTGAAGTAGAGTTCACAATTGTGACTTGAGCGGTCAATGTCGAGCATTGTGGGAAGCTGCTGGAGGATTGTTAGGATTGATATAGGTCATGTGGTGGTTACGCTCGCACTGTCGACCACAGTACATTGACCATGGCTCAGTGCCATTCAGGGAGGTGGTGTTTATTGCTTCGTCATAATGGGGAGCTTACACTGGTGGGCGACAAATTTGAGTGTAGTCACATGCATAACAAGGTCGATGCAAGGTGACTCTTAGCCTAAATTTGTAGTGTAGGCTAGGTTTAAGAATATTTAAATTGAATTAGAAGTGTTTGCTACACTGAGTTAATTGATTTGAAACAAATTAAAACCTATAGTTAAACTGGTGCTACTTTGTATGTAGATTATCAGTTGATTTTTACCCACTAGCACTATTTTGTTGGGTTTAAGTTCATAACACCAGAGAGAAAAGTCTAAATACAGGATGCTACTGCTTTACTGAAATAAAAAAAGTTATTATGTTAAGTTTTCTGTTCTATTTAAAGACGTGTGTTTTTAAACTCAACCTAAATTACTTGCCATTTTCTTTAACAGGAATTAAATATGCACAGAAGTATTCATTGACCCTTTTGGGTAAGGTTTGAAATTCACCTATCATGCAGAACTGCTGAATTCTACTTTTATTCCAATAACAGGAAGAAGAAACACTGTCCTTTATAAGAGAGAGCCTTGAAAAAAGTGATCAGCTCACAAAAAACATGGTAAGTAGAATCCCGTAAATTAAGTTAAAAATTTAGGATATGCTCTGGTTGGTCTCTGATTCTGTTGCTTTTTCTGCTGAGAGTTTCTTTGGAAGCTCTGGTTGTGTCAGTTTGAGGAACTTTTAGGTTCAGTCGATGCTTTCCTCAAGTTAGCTAATCTGAAGAAAGAGGAAAGGTTACGAAGTGTGTTGGGGCACAAGCTTGTCAGTTTCTGGAAATGTGAGTTCAAATGATCCTTCAATCTGATCTATCTAGGTTTATATATGGTTCTCCTCATCTCAGTATTTTAGTGCCTCCCAAGTATGCAACAATAGAAATAAACTCTTGCCAGCCAGCGCGGAAAACAAATAATGTTCTGTGCCTCAGGGCTGAGGGGTGAAGAGCTATTGGAAAGCTAAATTGAGAAGATGAGTTTTGCCCTTATTTCTGAAAAGACAATGTTCTCAGTGATCTTTCTGAACTCATCTGATAGTGAGTTCTGGAGCCTAGGTCCAGCTCCTAAGCTCACAAGCCTTCCCCTGTTGGTTGACATTTTTGTAGTGCCAGTGGAATGTGGCTGATGTTAGTAATCCTAGCTGTGGAGGGAGAGGTGATTGATCTATCGCATCAGAACATAGGCCCAGATTTGGATTTGGTATGAATTAGGGAGCCCGTGGACAGGGAGGAGCCGTTGATGTGCTCATGGGCAACTGTGTTGCTTAACAGGTGGGCTGTTGCATTCTGTGCCTAATGAATTCACCACCACCACCACCGCCACTCTTTATTCCTACTTTTGAATTTCAGTAATTGAGTCTGCATCACTGTAGCCAGATCTGAGTCTAACTGGATGGAATACAGATGGATTTGTTTTTTGTTTGTTTTTGTTTTGTTTTGTCTTTTGTTTTGCTGTTTCAAGGAGTCCAAAATGATCCTAACATTGTAAACCTCTGTGCTGATCTGATGGCAGCAGTCTTTGACAGAGGGGGTGATATAGAGGAAGTGAGTTTGTAACATACTTTTCCTGCCAGTATCCCCTCTGTCTGGCTTCAGCTGCTCTTTGCCCAGGAACTGAAGTCAGCTAGATATTGGGAAGGCTGAGAGATCGGGCTGAACCAAGTCAAGACAGAGGTGATCTTGGCAGAAAGAAGGAAGGGCTTTGACAAACTTTGTTCCTCTGTAACATCCCCTTTTGCTGAGGCCAGCTGCCCGCCAATTCAGTAGGTTGCAAAGTTGGAGTTTCTTGGCAACCAAATAGCCATGGCAGAGCAGGGCTATGAACATCAGTCAAATGGCTTCTTCATTGTAAAAATTCATTCACATGTACTCAGTGCAATCTAGCAAAGAATTCGGTAGGCTCTGCTTCAGCCTTTTCCCTGTCCTAGGCACCTACAGTTTGTCTCCTTTTGGATAGGTTTCCCAGGCTGTCAAATAATAGCACTTCCATAGCACCTTCCGTGTGATGATTTGAGTGCTGTACAAATGTTAATTAAACATCACCATATGCTTATGCGGTGGATAAGTATTACTTCCATTTACACATTGGAAAGCTGAAACATAGGGGGGTTAAGTGACCTGCCCTAGGAGACCAGCAGGCCAGTGGCAGAGCCAGGAATAGAAGCTGGTAGTCAGGATTCCTAGTACCCTGCTCTAACTACTAGCACAATACAGTTGTATTTTATGTGGAAGGAAATACTCCATGCTGTTTGATCCTTTTGGGGGGTTTAGGTTTCCATCCTCTCCTCCTTTGAGAGCCGTTTGATGAAGCTGGAGAACTCCATCATCCCTGTGCATAAGCAGACAGAGAATCTACAACGTCTGCAGGAGAATGTTGAGAAGACTCTGTCCTGTCTGGATCATGTCATTAGTTATTACCATGTGGCTAAGGACACGGAGAAGATCATAAAGGAAGGGTGAGTCAAGTAGCAGGACCCTACTTTCCTCTACTGGATCTCTTTCTCTCATGGCTGTTTTGAATAGGGGAAGTTGATTGGGCAGGTCTCCACAAAAATCTTGTTATTGTTCCTTGTATTTTTTTACATACCTATGTGCTTACCCCAAAGGAAACTCAGCCTCAAAATTTTTAGCATTATCTCAAGGGTAAAATGCTGCTCTCATGTCTACACTGGGGTCCTCTTACATGTTCTGCCCCCGATCCCTGTGTGGAGCTCCCATCCATTGTGTTCATTCCTTTCTTCCCATTCTCCAAATTTTCTAGAGGCACTTTGCTTCCTTGTAGTTCCCTCCATCTTTCCAGCCAATGTGGACTGAATGGGCATCCTTTTATGGAGCTAGTGTTGCTTGCACTTGGGTTGCCCAGAGCAGTTCCTGTGGTGCTAACCCTAACCCTAAGCCCATCAAGGGCTGAGTATGATGGTGGAAATACCGAGGAAGCAATTGCTGGCTTGGGAAGTGAGAGGCTGCAGTCTGACTCCAGTCTCATAGCACTGTGGAATACTGTAACGGGCTGCTGTGTGGGCTGCTGGTTTTGCTTGAATCAGGTCTTTTTAAAGCGAGCCTTTCCAAGTTGCTTAGTGAATTCAGTGGTGATGAGTGGAGGCAGTCGTAAAACTCGCTTTAATCTCTGACTGAAGAAAATGGAGTTGAGGTCTTCACTGGTTTTGTTCCAACCGGCATTGAGGTTTTTGGTGTCTTTCTCATGTGTGCGCTATTTCCATTGCAGCCCTACGGGGAGACTAGAGGAGTATTTGGGCTGCATGGCCAGAATCCAGAAAGCTGTGGAATATTTCCAGGACAACAATCCTGACAGCCCAGAACTGAACCGGGTGGTATGTAGTGTGCTTTAAAACCAAGGGCATTGTGTGGGCATCTGCTTCTCAGGCATCTGCGGCATATTGGCAGGTAGTGGCAATGTGAGGTTTGTTTGTAGGAATGTTCTCCTAGGATCTCGATTAGATTTGTTAGCAAGGATAATGCTTTACCTCCTGACTGCTGGCTTTCCTAGGATTCTGTACCAATAAGACCTACAGTAGCTGAAAGCATGTACCTTGCATGTGCCTAAATTATTTCTTACTCCTAGCAAAGATAGAAAATGTCTTTAATGCACTGCCCAGGATTTGCTATGCTCATTCCCTGGATCATTATGAAACACTGCTAGTGTGAGGTAATAGTCCAGTAGCCCATGAATCCCCAGGATAAGAAACAAACATTCATGCACTTTGAAAACAGAGCTCTGAGCTTTGCTAAACAGTGTAGGTTGGGATTTGCAAAGGTGCCCAAGTGAGTTAGGTGCTTTGAATTTAATAGGAGTTGGGTGCCTAACTCCCTTTGGGTTTCTAGAAATCCTGGCCATGAAAGATTAGTGTCTAGCTCTGTTGATACTGAGAGGATGGATAGGCCAGTGGTTAGGCTGGGATTTGGGAGGCTCAGCTTCAGTTCCCTGCTCTGCCATAGATTCCCTGTGTGATCCTGAGCAAGTCACTTATCTTTTCTGTGCCTTCATTTCCATCTCTACAGTGAGGATAATAGCACTACCCTGCCTCCTGGGGGTTTGTGAGGATAAATACATGAGATTATGAAGCATTCATATACTGCAGTAATGGAGGTCATATAAGTACCTAAAATAGATCAAATACTGTATCAACTCTAAAATTAATCCCATATGCTCATTGCCATCTTGAATTCTTTCACGCCACCTGTGATCCCTTCCCTACTCTGTGCTACCACTTAAATTCTGGCATTATTTTAGCAGCTGCTGTCACATGAACAGTTAGAGCTAGAAGGCTTAACTATCTGAAAGCAGCTTGTTCCAGCTTTCACCTGGCATGAAGCATTAATTGCTAACGAACACTTTGAGATCTCAGTTGCTAAAACTGTCCCATTTGAAGCATTGTGGAGGAAACAAGAAAGGAATCAGAACAATTCATAAGATTTTCCTTTTTTTTAACTTAGCTTCTGTTAAGCTACCTGGGCTATAGACGCTTTGGTGAGGCAGTACTTTCAGAACCAGTTATTCCAAGCACTAATGCTGGACCATTGGTCAGAAAGAAGGGATGGAAATTGTATACTCACTGCAGCCTTCTATGCATTATCCTTGCTGCAGTCTTCAACTTTTCTCTTTAAATGTCACTCCTCTTCTCTTTCAAGACCTCCTATTATAGATCACATTGCCCAGATCTGCTGTTACCCCAGTGTAAACCTGGAGTAATTGCATTGAACTGGATTTGCAGTGGTGTAACTGACAGCAGAATGTGACCTCATCTTTCCAGATCATTGCGAATGCTTAGAACTCCCTCTGAATAGCTATTGCCTTTCCCTTAGCTGAGCAGCACAAAACTTCATCCCCTGCAGAGTATTTCCTTGACTTTGTTTTTCCCAATTCCTTACTTTTTAAAACTCTCTTGGCAATAGGCTACATTGCATTTGGTAGCAGATGTCAATGGTACACAGTATTTAGGAACGCTAGAGATTAGGTGATGTTTAAAGATATTGGGATAAGTTGCAGAAACACCTTTGTTTCTCCTGTCTCTGCTCTCTCCCCCAGAAATCACTGTTTGAGAGGGGGAAGGAATCTCTGGAGTCAGAATTCCGCAGTCTGATGACACGACACACCAAGCCAGTTCCTCCGATCCTCATCCTGGATCTGATCAGCGGGGATGATGAGATTGATACGCAGGAAGATATGATTTTGGAACACCTCCCTGAGAGTGTCTTGCAAGACACTGTTCGTATCTCCCTTTGGCTGGTGGAGTATGGAAGAAACCAAGGTAAACTAAAATGAACCCCTCAGTGAGCCAATCTCTGAGACAAACATCATGTATCTCATATTTGCTCATCTTGATCACTCCAGTGGTCTCCATCAACCATGTTATTGCACATTGCTGAAAGCAAAACCTGTCTACTGAAGGCTGTCTGTGTCACTGTGGAACTCATCCAGTAAGCTAGCTCTCCTCTCGGCAGTCAGGTCTGTTTTCAGGATAGTTCTGCAGCTAACCAGCCAAGAGATCACATTGCCTTTGGAAACTGGCAAAGAATGGTAGTAAAGCAGAACTGACTATCTGTCAAAGGCATTTCTAGATGAGTATTGTAAATCAGATTCCTTGTAACAACCCATTTTATTATTCTTTTTAAATCCTATTTCTCTGTAGTGCTTATAATAACCCTTTGGATGTCGTTTAACCTTCTGTGCTCAGTTTCCCCCTTCTGTTAAATAGAGAGAATAGCAAATGATACTCCCTGCCCCAAAGAGTTTACAATGTAGGATCCAATTTCTTTAAAGCAAAAGATCCCTACGACAGATCTATAGGCAGGAATGTGGGACCGCAGTCAGAGCAGGTCAGTCTCTTTTGTGCAGAGTCTGTTTTCAGGAAGGGTCCAGCAACAGCATCCTCATTGTGCAAAGAATGCCTCGAGTATGATTATCAATTATACCTTTTGTCTTTTCTCCTTAGACTTCATGAATGTTTACTACCAAATCCGCTCCAGCCAGCTCGACCGCTCCATCAAAGGTCTGAAGGAGCACTTCCGTAAGAACAGCTCCTCCACAGGCATCCCGTACTCCCCTGCCATTCAGAACAAGAGGAAGGACACACCGACCAAAAAGCCCATCAAGAGACCAGGTTAGTTCCAGAATTTAAGGATCAATGTCCCGCCCTGATGCCAAAGAACGTCCACCGGGCATGTTGTTCCACTTGTTTGTAGTGGGTGTGTTTCTCACTGACCAGAGTGTTCCTTTGTGCCTCTCCATCTCATGGGGTAGCATCTAGTCATAAAAGTTGTTCTGAAGGTAACAGGGTGGATGGGAGTTGAATGGCAAACACCTTTTTGCTTATCGGGGACTTTCACATTGAGTTAAGCTCCTAGATTATAGACCCTCTTTCATCTCTTATTTTGTTGTCTCATCTAGTCCATATTTCAGGCGACGATATTAAAAAACTCCCTTGTATGAAGAGAGATTGCAAAGATTGGGATTTTTTACCTTAGAAAAGAGACAGACAGGAGAGGACATAAGTCAGTAAAATAGTGAATGATGTAGAGAAGGCAGATTGAGAACTTCTTTTCTCTCTGTCTCAAAACATGAGAGAAAAGGGACATTCTATAAAGTTAGAAAGTGGGAAATTCAAAACAGACAAAATGACTGTTTAACACCCCATGTAATTAAACTGTGGAGCTCACCACCACAGGAAGTCATTTTGAATCTTGCTAAATTCTTAATCTCAAAGGGTTTGGTCATGTATATTGATATTGTAACTATCCAGAGTTGTCATAATTAATAACAATTTTGGAAACTCTGTGGTTCTGTGCCTAAATCAATCTTTAACTATTAGAGATTGAGAAGAGACCTGTGTGGATGGCAGATTCTCTCACATCTGCCTAGTGTGGTGTTCTTACAACTTTCTTTGAACATCTGGTTCTGGCCACTGTCAGATGGGATGTTGGATTAGATACACAGGAGGCCTGATTTAGTCTGGGAAGTCCTATGATCCTAAAAGTGTGTCTGAGCAAAGAGGCCAAAGATTTAGCAAGCTGTGGAAACTGAACTGCCCATTCCCCCCAGAAATGGAGACTCCAGGTCATGGTTATGGCATATCTGTAGGGAAAGCTTCCCCCGTCGCTGTCCCTGTTTTGTGGAGTGAGAACTTTACTCTCCAGGGCTGGCTGTCTGACACCTTCAGCAGCGCTAAAAAAGAATCACAAATTCAGAATGAATATCAGATCCTTTGTTAGGATCTACTTTCAATATAGCACTCACAAGGCTCTGGCACATCTGGTCCAATCTACTTAATATGCAATTTGTTAGCTTGTGCAGAAGAAATAATTTCAAATGTAGCTATTTCTAGTATGGATCTCAGATATTTGCTCTTCCTATATGCAAAAAAATTGAAGAGAAGGAGGAGGAGTGGGAATTGGTGGAGGGCCCAGAGAGAAGGAAGGATAGTATACATTTTAATTGTGTTGTCTTTATTTTTATAATCCTTATGTGAATGGCAGTCTTCATTCCAGGTAAACTGTGTTTCTGTATGTGTCTCCTCTGCAGCTTGCCAGGTCCCTCTTTACCTCCTAGTCAGTCCTCTTCCTGCTAATAGCAAAGGCTGTGGCTGGGATATTTAAAGGGAAAATCTGCTAGTGAAGATCTTTAAAACTGGTGACCACATAAGTAGGTATTAAAAGGTGCACCCCTACATTCAGTACCATGCATCAGAGCTGTTCCTGAAAGCTGACAGTTCAGAGAGCTATGAACACATGGCAGGTTTTGGCAGGACTTTTATAACCAGCTACAGTGAACCTGAGTTTCAGACAGAACTCTTCCTGTGACCAGCGAGTCACCTGGAGAGGTGTGAATTTCCATTCTTACAACTGGCGTTATTGCTGAGTTTTGCAGAATGGAGTTGATCATGTGAACCTCTGTCCAGAAAGATGATGGCTGTGGGTGTAGATAGTTTTGGTAAGGGAGTCAGTGTTTTCTCCGTATTGAATCCAGCCCAAATTCTTGAACATAATAGCACTTGATTCTGTGTTCTGCATCCCTGAGGGAAGCACCTGCTCTATCAAATAATTACAATAAGGAATGCAGACGTCTTCTGGTTATTTAGCACTTCTGTGCCAGACAGCTGCAGCTAGACAGGCAAAAAAGACTTAGGCCTGGAGCCTTAGGGAGTGTAAGGCGGCTTATCTTCATTGAAGTCAGTGTAGTTGCGCTGATCTACATTTAGGATCAGCCCCCCAATCTTCAATACCATCTGACCTTGAAACTATACAGGAAAAGATTCCTGGATTAGAGAGATTTTCATCGTGAAATGTTGCTAAACCAACACAGACAGCAAATGTGTTTCAGACCCATGTTATAATGGAGGCTTTCGCTTATACCTTAACAGCACTCTTTCCATTGCTAAATACTTTGTCATTCTCCCACTGTGAAGATCATTTTAAAAATGACTAGTGATTTCTATGTGCCTCAGTTTTTAGGTACACAACTTGAGACACCTTAAGGGGCCTGTTTTTTTTCAGAAAGTGCTGAACACTCACCTTCTGAAAACCAGGTCCAAAAGGTCTCCATTTGGGGACCCAAAACCACTAGTCACTTTGGAAATTTTGGCCTAGATCTGTGTTTAGCCAGAGAGTTTGTAGGATAAGCCAAGCAGTGGCTGTGTTTGTATTTGTGTTTCTGGGTTACAGAAACAAACTCAGAAGATGAGCAAATGGAGATGACATTACATGTGTCAAATACAGATCCAGTAAAGTGATTATTTAAGGTATTGTGAGTCTCAAGAAATAATAGTAGCTAATTAGTGTCTTCCATATTCTCAGACAAGGACAGAGTCTCTCTGTGAACCAGGCTCAAGTTCTTACTAGCTTGTCCATCTCCAAATACACCAGTCATGTGTTGTAACTCCATAGTTACTCAGAAACAAGATCTTTTTCCTAGCTTTTCCTGTTGCATCTCCTGGCATTGACCTGTCTTATTTCCCACAGGCCCATCAGCTTTCAGGGATGGCTCTGGAGGTGAAGATCTAACAAATCTCCAAATCAGAACTGTGGCACTCCATAACAAAATTCTTCTCTTGGGGTTTAATTGCCCCTTATTTTAATCTTCGTAATTCTAAAGTTTGGGCAAGGAAATCACTGTTTTCCATGCCATTGATTCAATGATCAAAGTGAACTCCAGAGTAAATCTCAGACAGCATTAAGAGGAGGATATCTGGAAGTTCAATCATGTAAGTTAAGAGCTCCCCAGTCCTAATGGAAGAATATCCCAGCACAGACCCTGACACATACTTTAATCTGTTGCAAAGAATAAATCACTACAATAAATCTGTGCTACAGCCCTTTCAAATGCTAAGCAAAGTCCAAGGGTGCTAGTGTCTGTGAAAACGATGGCAAGGTATGAGAGGCAGGGCCGCAAGCCAGAGAACCCACCGGGATTAAGCTGGGTTCTGGGGAGCTTATTATCAGTACCTATTCATTGTGTCAATGCAGTCTTGTATCACCATCACCATTTCTTTTGCAGTTGTACCACATACTTCTTCAGCACCCTCCTGAGGTCACATCACGTACTTGTAAGGCCTTCATAGTCCTCCAGGGAGGATCCTTTTCACAGCTGTGTGTTAAACAAAATGAGCAAGGTTTCTAAAGCTTTGGAGTGACATTTCAGCGATTCGTTGAAATGCATTCCAGTATCCTTCATCATGAGACGGAGACACTCTCTTGAAGCTAACCTCAAATGAGTGCAACTTGTACCACATGTTTCATTGCAGGCATAATGCTTTACAGCCCTTTTAAAACGCTGATCACTTCCCACTCCTAAATTTTAGCATTGCATTGAAGAGGATTAGGGTAGTTGGAGCCCCAAAGGGGTATTTGCACTAAAACTGCTACAGCACGATAAGAAAAATCCTCCTGTTCTGAATATCATTCTTAAAACATCTGCCACTCTGCTGGCAAAAAGTTTTTAAAAAGCTTCCATTTTTGTGTGGTACACCAAACCCCACTGTGTTAACTGCTATTATAGAGCCAGCAGGAGGCGCTCACTAAAAAAATCTCTTCCCAGAACTGTTGGGTGTTCATAGAACCGTAAGTCCAGTAGATACCATTATGATCATCGTGTCTGACCCTCTCTATACAAAGACCATTGAATTTTACCCACTCTCCTGATATGCCTGCTGTCAGTTCACAAGGAAATAGGGATCAGAGCCACCTTCTGTTGCATTAGAAAACTGCTCAGAGGATGGAAAACTGCTATACTGGAAAGGACAGCAAAGCAGTCTGAGAATTTGCACCTTGTATTTGACCTAGTGGGGAGAGAGACTCATTAATTTTCTGGAGATGACTTTGACTGTTCTCCAGGAGTGTATTGGCCTTTTCCCATAAGCATCAGCTCATGCTCATATCAGTTAATTTCTTTCTGTTACCGTTTACCTAGCAGCTGGGGAGGTGGTACCATGGGGAAGGCAATATAATCTTTGGGCAGCTGGATGAATAGCCTGTTTCTGTGTCCCTAGTTAGATCCCTGCTCAGCTCTTGAATTTGATATCTTCATTAGTAACCGCTGCACTATCCCATTTGATTTGAAAGCCGCCTAATCAGAGGAAATAATCATGGAACAAAGGCATTTGGCTTCTAACAGAATCCATTAAGGCCCGATTGTGATACAGAGTACCAGGGATGCGGCAGCATTGAAATAATCACACAAACACTTGCTATGTCTGAATGTAAATGCATGCGATGGTTCTTGTGCAAATGAGAAAATGCACTACTGACAGCGCAGCTCTTATCTGAGGCAAGCATGTCAAGAGGTTGTGGGCCGTTACCCTAGGACTAGCTAGTCCTACTGATGTGTGCTGCATGCATGCTAAATGAATTCTTACTGACAACATGACAGATCAACAGGAGTGAGAGCTGCAATTTACATTTGACTCCAATTTATAATATGGGAGGAGGGTTGCACGAATACTTACAAAACTGAGACCACCGGAAATGTTTCCAGGAGTCATACACATTTTAGTGTCATTCGAAACAATAAAATAAGTTCTGTTGTAAGTAAGATTTCTGAAAGTGCTTGTAACAAATTGGAGGCATTGGTACGAAAAGAACTCATGTATTTTAAAACTGCCTCAGATAAATCTGTGAGCATTTGGGTAGAGGATTACATCAAAACAAATACTGCAGAGGCCTGTGGAATAAATCTTATTAATATAGGAAGTGGACATGACTCTTCCCAAGCCTTTGGAATGTGTAGAAATAAGAAAATTACCACCACGTGAATTTTGTTCTATTGTGTTTTTTTTAAATAAGTGGTTAAGACCGTTTTGTAAATTGGTGGGATGAGTCAGAAAAAAAAAAAATGTTGCAAGTGAGGTGTTTTTCTCAAGAGTTAATGTTTTAGAATTGGGAAGTGAACTTAACACACCTTGGGTCTTCAACCCACTCCCACCATACCCAATTTGGGACCCTGATCCTCTCAAAGACGTTTTACCTCCTGTGTCTCCCAGTTATCCACACCTGTATAAACCTTCCCTTGAGGACCTGGGTAAGGAGAGAGGGAAGCTACCACTGTCCTTTGGTGGAACAGCTAGCACCCTGTCATGCTCTCCTATAGTTTAAACTTTGGCAGGTGATTAGGATAAGACTTCTCACTTTTCAGACACTATAAAGCAATTCTCTTAACACTGATCTCCAGACTAGCTAATAGCACCTGTGATGTGGCAGCCAGAGTTGCTGCTGGAAGTTAGGGGTTGGTGCATGTTATGATTATTTTTTTTTAAATCAGAAGTGCAATTTTTGCTTTGTATTTTGGCTGTTTTTTGATTTTTAGTTAATTTATTTGCATTTCATGTTAACCCTCCAGACAGCTGCTTATACCTTTCCAAAATTTTCAATTCCACATCCATGCAGCAGTGTGACAAAAGCATCTGCCTTGGGGTGTCCGTGTGTGTGTGTGTGTATGTGTTTGTGTCTGGGGGGTTTTCTGTTAATGTTCATATCAGGAGCTAAAACTAACCTTTCCATATTTAAGCAGTGCTTAGTTTACACTTGACACTTTAATGCTTTCTGTTTTGTGCTTGCAGCGCTTCCTAGCCATGGGGGTCCAGCACCGGCTATTGTTTAATGCTGTCTGTTGTATTTTTTTTAAAACTAATTGTCTTTTTCTGTGGCTTAATTGATTTGCAGTCCCTCAAGAATAGTGTCCTAGTGATTGGCTTCACCCTGTCCCCTTTAACGCTAGAACTAGGGAAGGGGTTTGAGCAGATTCTGTGCCCTAATCACTCTTTGGCTACTGATGCCTGATGCTGTCGTTATTAGCCCTGTACTGCAAGACATTCTCCTTCACCTCCGCTGTTAGAATCCTCATTGATCCACACTGAGCATGCTCATAAAACACCTCCCAGGGTGGGGATATCTTTCTGTAGTGTTAATTGCCTGGTCAGGTTTCTTGGTGTGTAGTAAAGGTCACTGGGTGCCCTTGGTTTGGGCAGGGCTCTTGGTGGATAATATGAAGGCTTGGACTGATCGTGAGTACCTGCTTTCACACAGCAGGGAATTATCGTCTTAAGCATTCTATGCCCAAGTTCGATCAAAGTGTCCCTGGAGGGATGCTTCCTGACCTCCTTTCTCAGCGGATTTGACCTTCTCCCCCACCCCCAATACCCCTGAGGCATGTCGAAGCTGATTCTGCAATGCTTAGTTTGAATTCTGCCTTCTCTAGTAAGAAGGAAGCCACAGATTTGGATATGCCATTGAACTGGCACGTCTGGAACCCAGTTTGAGGTTCGAGTGTGTGTACTGAGCATGCTCACTGTTGCCCATTATAATCTCACTGGGTTGCAATGACTAGCACTGGTGGAGGGCTGGTGGTGGTTTTTTTTTTCCTCACTCATTTCCTAGGTCGTCTTGTCTCTTCTCTTTGTGGCTCTGGTGACAGGCACGATCCGGAAGGCTCAGAACCTTCTGAAACAGTATTCTCAGCATGGTCTAGATGGGAAAAAGGGGGCCTCTAACCTCATTCCTATGGAAGGTAATCACATCTCTCACTTCTTCACCCTTGGATCTTTACTATGTATCAGATCTACTTCCCCAGGCAGGGCGTCCATTAGCCCAGAGTCCCGCTGTGTGGATAGTCTTAGCTTTTATCCTATGGGGATCATGAGGTAATTTGACAAAGGAGCTACACTGATTGAAAAGTCTTAATTTGTGTAGGACTCAAAACATGGTAGAAGATAAAGGAATGGAGCATTAAACCAGGGTAGCAAGCCATTCTTCAGCTGGCTCTGTAATGTCACGAGCCAGCTGATCTTGGAAAAGTCGATCCGTTATACAGTCGGCTGGCTAAGGGAAGCTCTGCTCTGCCTTAGTGACATCCTCCTTGGTGTTTCTGGCTTTGTTTCACTTTGCCTGAACTTTAAGAAGGCTTCAGATTGGTAGTGGCCCTTCCAACCCTGATAAGAATGTGTCAGACCAGCACCGGCCCAAAATTCAATTTGCCGTCCTCCTCCTCCTCACAGAGATATGCACAAAAGGCAGCAACAAGCAAGTTTGCCCCTGCATCCTGAAATGTCATCCCTGGCTCTGCTATCTGCTTGGGGACTTGAACAAGATGGGAAAGCAGAGAGATCACTTGCTTTAAAATATCTTTGGGATCTTTCAATTCCTGTAAAGATAAAGAGATCAGCTTGAAGGAAAAGATTGCAACTTCATCTGCATATAGATATTTTTCACCTATATTTTAGGGGACGTCAGGAACTACAATTATCCTTTCAAAAACACTTCCCAACTACTATCTGAGTTCTGGCTCTTAACAGCAGATGTACAGATTGGGTTCCCCATGCCCACTGGCCCAGGTAGAGCTTGTGCCGAGAGGTGTGAAGGGCATCTTGGGCTTGGCAAATGGCATGTCTGGTCACACTTCCCATCAGGCTTCAAAGGGCTACTCCTGCTATGGCGCCCAGAGAGGGGATGGGGTGGGCTTTCCAGGACAGCATGTGTGTATAGATTTCTGACAGACGGAATAACCAAAGCTTGAAGTGGCTTCCGGCCTGCGTGAGCATCCATGCTGTACCCACCTTGGATAAACTGAGCCTTCTGTTTGTGCCGGCTGACATCTCACTAGGTCATGAGCATGATTTACGAGTTAAACACCTTTCCGATACCCTGAACGACAAGCATGGGCCAGCTGCTGGTAAGTACCGCGGCGTAACAACAAGCTGGCTAATGTCCCTTCTTTTCAGCATGTTTCGCAGTCTCTTAGCCAGTGACTTTCCTTCCACGTGGGCAGTCGTGGAGCAGGGGCCATCTCTGGTTATAAAGCTTTTGCTCTTGTCCGTTCAAGAGATCTTGTTCCTGCTAGGCATGCATGCCCTACTCTCTAAAGCAGGAGGGCCCAAACTTTGCCCAGTCAAAGATTATCAGCAGTCTGGAGGGCTGTTCCTGTCTGGTAGAAAATGGAACAGATTGCTGCTACCGGCTTCCTCAGTACTAAGAAGGAGCCAACAGACTACAGGTTCCAGCATGCAATACTCCATTTTGGTCCTTTCTAGTCTGTTGACTACAGTTTTAGAATTGTGTGTCACGTTTGTGCCAGACTTTGAGCATCCCTGTTACAGGCTGACCTAAGGGACTTCCATCAGTATGATGGAGTGACTCTATTTCTATCACAAGCTACAGATGTTGGGTAGGAAAGGAGCTGTATATAGTGTCTGGCAGAAGCCAACCCCTCCCCAGTTTTCTTGCTGTGTAGCAGTTACAGGTAGACTCCTCAAATAGCAGATGATTTAAGAGTTCCT
Source organism: Chelonoidis abingdonii (assembly GCF_003597395.2). Taxonomy (NCBI): domain Eukaryota; kingdom Metazoa; phylum Chordata; order Testudines; family Testudinidae; genus Chelonoidis; species Chelonoidis abingdonii. The sequence continues at coordinate 17,024,270 of NC_133781.1, forward strand.
GGGTGGCCTGTGTGCACATCCAGCCCCATGTGGCAAATCTCATGCATAACCACTCTGACATTCCAGGAGCACAGGATTTAAATGTCCTCCTGCAATCTAGTACTGAGCTGCTCTCCGTGGGGAGCAGATGTCTTCCAGGGAAGCGTTGTGTTCCCAGAAATGCTGATTCAGAACGGCAGTAGTTCATCAGCGTGAGGGGTGGAAACCATTTAAACTAACTAAAAATAAAAGCAGAGAAGGTGTTGAATAATTCACTTCAGCCTTCTCATCCCTTCCCAGTCTTAGAACAGCTTGTTCCTACCCCTAATAAATGTAGTCACAAGCCTGCAGTCCTGGTAGCAAATCTCTCCAATACGAACTTTGTTGTGGTGCTGGAGAGAGCAAGTGGCACCCCTGCACCTCATTTTCCATAGTTGAGACCTCTATGCACGCTCATTACTGGGTGTGTACAACTTTCAGGAGCAAATCTTATGGGGCAGAATCTGTGGCACAGTCTTGTGCTCTGTGCTCAGTCTGGTCACATTTTCACTTTAAAATCATGTGCAGTACCTGAACTGTTTGCTCCAGAGGAAACCCAAAGATCTGTGTGTAAACCAGGGTCTTGGAATGAGAAATGTCATTGTTGGGGTCAATATGGCCCTGGAGGGATCAGTACAGTCCTGGCTCTCATAAACTTGTGCTGTTCCCACAGGGAGGGATGACATGTTGGACATCGAGATTGATGCGTACATTCACTGTGTTAGCGCCTTTGTGAAACTGGCCCAGAGTGAGTACCAGCTCCTGACAGAAATCATCCCAGAGCACCACCAGAAGAAGACCTTCGACTCCCTCATTCAGGTCCCTTAAGCTCAATGTCTTGGTTTGATTTGTATTGTTGGGTTTGCAAAACCGTTCCCTGCCTACTTCCCTCCATTCATCTAGTGCTTCCAGAGTGGAAGACACATGCCCCTGTTTCTGGTGATTGTCTTGTAGGAGTCTCTGGATAACCTGATGATAGAGGGGGATAACATTGTCTCAGCAGCCCGGAAGGCCATCATTCGGCATGACTATTCAGCTGTGCTCACTATCTTCCCCATCCTCAGACACCTGAAACAGACAAAGCCAGAGTTCGATCAAGTCTTGCAGGTAAGCGGTGACTGGAGAAGGAAAATAAAAATAAATAAAAGGTCCTGCAACTTTGTCTGTAGTGTTTCTTAAAGTGACTTTTACAATAGCCAAAAATATTAAAAATCCTAGAACAGAACCCAACTAGCCATGTGATTGTGCCACTCGCTAACATGCAGCAGACCCAGCTTGGAGTCCCAGTGTCTCGTTCCCTGAGCCAGCAAAGACTGGGAATGATGCAGAGGCAGTTTCCTCTATCCCTGTTGAAAGGAGAATTGTGCATCACTTAGTAACAGTTCTCGCCAGTTAAAGTAGTAATGTGGAGCTCAGATTCTAGGTGACGGGCTATGTCTAGGTTCTTGGACCACACCTGAGGTCATTAATCTTCAGTACCATTGAATCTAGTTAAGAATGTGCTCTTAAGGAAGTCTTCTCATGTCATCTGAAAGGCTAGTTGTTCTGAGGAGGGGCCTAGCAGATGATGGTGTTAAATAGAGGTTCTTTTAGGTAAGAGGTTGGCGGATTAAGCTCACTTGTAACTGCTATAAATGGGTTTAAAAACTCCAATGTGCTACTTGGCTGCAAAAAGACTCTCCAGGCGCCAAGCACTATGTCCAGCTTTGGTGAGGTTCCTTATCATTGCATTGGATTCAGCTGTCTGATTGTTCAAACTGACCAGCAGGAGAGAGGGGGCAAAGAGTCACTCTATTTTTCAAAGGACCCCACCCCCCCCCAGTTCCTGCATAGTTGGAGATTGGTAGCCACAGTGTGCAGCCTCATGGCTGCAAGTATTTCAAGAGGGGACATAAATAACTTATAAAATGGGGATTCAGCTCTAGGCTCATCTGGGACTTTCCCCTCTGCTGACAGCTGAACCAGTCAGTGGCATTTCTGATGAGAATCTACGGTTTACTAAACTGTAAATATTCTCCCAGCGAAGTCCCACCGCTAAGGGAATTGGGACTGAGAGATGCCCTGAGGAATGATGGCAAGGTCAGATGGTGGGTGAAAGGGGTGGTAGTGACAGCCATCTTCACTGAGACATCTTATGCCATGTACTGGGTCATTCCAGGGCACTGCAGCCAGCACAAAGAACAAGCTTCCAGGGCTGATCACCTCCATGGAAACCACAGGTGCAAAAGCGCTGGAGGACTTTGCAGACAACATTAAGGTAACTTCTGCTCCACTGGTCTCTTCTTTAGTAACCTAAGAGAATCACCAGGCTGAACTGTGGAAATATTATGTTAATGAACAATGACTGAGTTCAGCTTCCTGTTTCTTCTGCGAGATGGCAACCTTACCAACATCTACAGTAATGCAGGAGCTGCATATCCTTCATTGCCTTTAGGTGTCAGTTGCAAAAGAAATGCAGAGTGCTGACTTGTTAGAGCAAGGAGGACTAGACTTTACTATCCCTTGTTTTAAAATGTATTTATAATTAAGGCTGCATGTAATGCAGTTCTCTGTTTAATGTCCCTAATGCACAGTACTGCAAATCATTTAACAGGGAGAGCCAAGACTGCACATACATTTTGAAAATGATCTCAGTTTTTTAACTTGAAGAAGAAAATGTGAGTTAAATTTACGTGCCTCAAATTTTGAAACTGTCTCCAGCTAAAGGGAGAGTTCTCGCTAAATCAATCTGTTAACATTGGTGAACCAAACTTATGATGATCATAAGATAGTCTTTAATGAATCCAGATGTTTCGGTCCAAGAAGGTTGTGCTTTTTCTGGCTTTGCTATGGACTGCTTTGAAGTTGTAGCCTTTGGTCACCAGTAGGTGGGGTTGTGAGCGTTAGGGTGAGGACAGTATTGAGGAAGCTTGGAAAAACAACCTTGTCAATAAACTTGCCTGAAGAGCAATGTTTGTTTTTTTTTACTTTCATTAACCGTTTTATCTGTATCTTTCTCTCTTCCCTTGTAAGAATGATCCGGACAAGGAGTATAACATGCCGAAAGACGGGACAGTTCATGAACTCACCAGCAATGTATGTGGCAATGATTTGAAACATCCCTTTGTAAAATCCACTCCTCTCTTCTTGCTAACATCAGTCCCCCAGAGACCAGTATCTCTGTTTCAACAGGAGCAGCAGGGGAATTTCAAGTGTTTAAAATAGGATGTCTTTGATATCAGTAGAGGAATTACTTGGCTTCCATTAAGAGATTAGGTTTCAGGGTTTCCAGATTCCTGCATTGATTTCTTCCCCAGGGCATTAGGATAGTGTATGGAATGTGAGGGCCTGGGGGCTGCAATTAAAGGTTTCTATGTGTCCTATCAAACCTGGAGGATCTGAACATAAGATGCGGTACTTGAACACTGCACAGATGTAACACATACTTAGCCAACAGCCTGGAAAATGCCTCTTTTTATTGCTAAGCAGGGTGGTAACTGTCAGTCTGTGGTTGGGAGACTTCCAGGAAAAACAGAACTGCAGGATATAGTGTTGGTGATTCAGTAGGTAGTGCTCTTCCCTGGCGGCCTTTACAGAACCAGTGTCCCAGCGTGGGATTAGAGGGCTCTGTGCTGCTGCTGAAGATGCCATGAAACCAGCTCCCTGATCTCTTTTACATGTTAATTATCAAATGGTAATTCCTGGAAAGGGAGGTCACCATCAGTGGCTTGGCCAAACTCCAGCTGTAGCTACATCCTTATGCCAAAATTCCCCCTTCACTTACTATTAAATACGCTCTTCCTCTTCACTTCCAGTCCTAAACTGTGGTGTAGCTGTGTACTGTTAAACAGGTGTTGTCGTCCACCCTGGAGATGACTGCATTTCAGGTGATCTTTGTCCAGTTGGTACTGGTGTAGGTTTATAAAGTGCTTTGAGATCCGATAAGATTTTTTTTTAATGCCACTTTAAATGACTGTTGTTTCTTGCAAGTTTGTGGCTGACGTTATGTGGGCGAGGGCATCTTTGTTGTGATTAATAATGGAGGATAAGAAACCCAATGGGAATTACGTTTGACTTTTCCTCTCTGTTCCCCTCTCTCTTGAAGGCCATTCTCTTCCTGCAGCAGTTGCTGGATTTCCAGGAGACGGCAGGCGCCATGTTGGCATCCCAAGGTACACGCATGGGACTCCCTGGCCACAGGGGTGACTTTCTCATGCTGTCTGAGCCATTTTCCTTAAGGTTAAACCTCCTTAACAAGAACTCTCATTAGCATGCCAGCTTCCCCTCTGCCAGTAGGTTGTCTTATTGTGTGATCTGTCATGACAAAAAGATGGCTGCCTGGAGATCTCAACGGGATCTGTAACTGATTCCCTTTTTGCCTTCCAGATGTGCTGCCGTCATGCACAGCTGGATAACCTTCACTCTCTAGCTGTGAAGTGAGATAGAGTAAGATGGCTAACAAATGGCCTGTCCTATAAAGATTAGGCAAGGCAGATCAGTTTAGATCTAATCTCTAGAGTGAATAATAGAACATTAGTTGTTCCAGCTGAGTTCCTGGTAATGAGGTTTGACTATGAGGAATCGCATTTTACCTGCCATGTTCACATTAAGCCCCCTCATGCAGTCATCTCATTAACAGCAGTCAGAATATTCACATCAGTGGCTAATCCATCTCCGCATCTATCTCCTCAGCATACCACCATGTCCTCCTCCACTCTAACACCTGCTGTCTTTCCCGGCTAAACTATATGCATGGCGAAAGACATCTGTGGAGTTAACTCTTTCATTGACCAAAGAGATGGTGCAAATTCAATTTTCTTGTATGTTTCCTAAAAGGTGAGGTTCATGTTATTTACTAAAGGAAGGGAAAGTGCACTTGTGTCACAGGGAAGACAATTGTAGTAGGAGAAATACAGAAAGCTTACAATTGCCTTTAGTGTAGTTCATATACTGAAATGCCTGGGAAACCATCAGACTGAAGCTCATTCAATTTTTAAATATAATTAATTGTCCCATCAGGTGCAGAAAGATGGTGGTGGAAGTCAGCAGGAAAAAAATGCTGCTTCAGTGAGTTTATTCAGTAAAATGACAGGTCAGAATAATTACAGACCTTTGCAGGCTTCCAGATCTGATAACTCAGCTTTGCATCTGGTGCCTCATAATTGCCTGTGAGCTAAATCATGACCTAAGCATTATAGCCCATCCTCTCTCCTCCAAGATCCCCAGTGTCAGAAGCACTCCCCTCCCTTTGCCCAAAGTGTTCTCGTGCAGCACCAGCAATACGAGGGAATTCTATCATTGAATCAAAGAAATTAGCCCTTCTGCCTTAGGTAGGCTAGCCCAACACAGGATACCTAACCCTGCCGGTGCAGAGTTGTTCAGAGTGACCACCCTCTTAATTCTCTCTGAAGTGATTGGCTGGTGTTTGCTCTGGTGAAATGTTTCACTCAAACACAAATGTTTTCACCCGAGAACAAATAAGTGTGGTGAACACCAACACCAGCTCTCTGCCTGCAGTGAACAATATCTAGGCAGACTCTGTCTCCTCCAGAGGTGCCACTTATATCCTAGAAAGGGTATGTAGTTTGCAGTAAGGGAGGAGGCCAGAGCCGCTCAGGTCTATTCAGCAGTACCCAGTTTGCTTGGGGGACCAATCCCCCTGAAATAATTGACTTTAATTGGAGTTTGGGCAGGCCCGTGGTTATACTTTTTATCCTCTGAGTGACGACAGCGTTACATCCTGCCTTGCGCTAGTGCAAAATATACGTTTCCTCCTTAATCTCCAGCCCCATTTCTGTGGTCTTGAAGGAGTGACTCCTGCCTGCTCTACTTTTAGCTCCATGGCTGCTCTGTGTTAATATCTGCTTTGTTCTTCTTGAAGGGATGGTGGTCTCTAACCTGTCTTTTTGCACTTTGCATTTCTTTCTCTCTCCTCCCTCCCCTTTTCTCTCTGCTCTGCCTTAAACTTTTTGTAGTTCTTGGGGACACATACAATATTCCTTTAGATCCCAGAGGTAAGCAGAGTGTGTGCGTCACCCACTCGACCTATGTTATCACCTTTGACTATTTCTGTCGATAGCTAATGATTAAAGAGCAGTTGTCTTTTAAAAAAATAAATAACCCAGATACTCCCTGACTCCGTGGGAGAGGGGAGTCAGTGTTGTATTACAGTGAACAAGTGGATGTAGCTGCTAATTTGCAGGGAGGATGCCATGTTAGTTAAAATGGGATAAAGTCTGTGTCATTGCACTGAATTCTCTCCGTCATGCTGATGGGGACAGGCTTCTCCAGGGGGAGTTGGCCCAATTGGTCTGTCATACTGTCCTGTGTGGACCCAGCTCTTTTTTTTGACAACTGTCCAGACTCCTCACGGCAGCAAAGATCCTCTTTGCTTCACTGGTGGTGCCACCAGACCAAGCTGCAAAAGCAGTTTGGGATTTTGTTACAAACTCAGAAGGCTCCCAACCTTTCAAGCAAACTTGGTCTGGCTTACAGCAGTGTATAATTCTATGGGCCAAGTTTTCCGACAGTGGCTTTTGTTGGATTCTGCTCACACACTACGTTTCCTGACCGTGTGGCCCACAGAAGAATATTTGTGTGTATGCTTTTAAAACATTTGCATGTGCAGGCAATAGAATTTACACAAGCCAAACCCATCACCTCTGTGGGTGGGGTATTGTACTTGAACAGTCTTTGTGCAGAGCCCGAGCAAGCTATTCTCAGCGAGGGGAGTGTTAGCTGAAACTTTCCGGAGTGAGACTGCTTGTTTGGATTAGTGTTGCAGGTATGGTACAATGAGTGCTTGCTATTAACAAAAATAACTTCTCTGTTCCTTGGTTGAGAACATCTAGTGCTAAAAAAAGAGCTTTTATTACATTCAGTTGCTCAATTTCTGATTAATAGGGTGTCTTCTATATCTAAGTTCCCATTCTCTTAATCTTCAAATGATAGTGAAGAAGGAATAGGTCTGTCCTGTACCATGGCTTTCTAGCAGTTGGTGCAAATACTGGGGTCAAACTGAGTGCAGTCTGTCCCTTCTTGTTCTGAATAATCTGATGCGTATCTGGGTTGAGGAGGGAGAGTAATTTTCATTGACAACTTGAGTCTGGCATTGTAATTCCATAGCAAAAATAAAATGGCTTGTTTGAGTAGAGGCAGAGTAACCAAACCAGGCCCCGTGGGTGGCATGTTAACTGGGGTAAGGTTCTTTTTCCTTACAGAGACCAGCAGTTCAGCTAGCAGCTACAGTTCTGAATTTAGCAGACGACTGCTCAGCACCTACATCTGTGAGTACCGTGCACAGCTCTCCTTCAGTTGCTTTTTCCTTTCTCCACGTCCCTGCTGGTGCTCCACGAGCCATGTTCTCCGGTGCGGTGTTTGGACTCTTCCGATGGGCGGCGCAGCCAGGGCAGTTAAAGTTATTTGACTGGTAATTCTGGCCTGGGACTGAAGAGCCAGACTATTACTGAATTCACCATGCAGCAGCCACTCCGATGGGGCATGTCAGCATTAAACTTGGTTGATATCAGAAGAGAGCTCCTGGGCCAAATTTAGCCCTGGCATGAGCAGATGGAACACTCATTGACTTCAATGGGAGTAGTGGCTGCTGATGTGAGGGCGAAATTTGGTCCTCTGCCGCTAACGGAATCCCTGATGGCATGCAGTACATGGAGATGCCACTTTAGGAAATGGTGCAGCAGGGGTACGAGCTCTTGTGGAGCTCTCAGCTGCTGCTTGAAGGCAGTGGTTGCATGAATAGTAGGAATTGTGTGCTGGAACATCAGACAAGGTAGATATGCAAACTGCACAAAATTGCATGCCTAATTTGTGTGCATGGTTATGATTATGTGCACAAATTATTCAGCAGATTTGCCTGTAGTAGATGTATGCTCATTTGTGCACCTAAAGATTTTGCAAATTTGAGCCCTGTATGTTATCTTCTGTAATAACGAGGCATTTGTGGGCCATGATCTTCCACAGTCTTGATTAAAAACCCTTTGTCCTCTATTAATGTGTTTTTCTCATTAAGGCAAAGTCTTGGGCAACTTGCAACTAAACCTTCTCAGTAAATCAAAGGTTTATGAGGACCCAGCCTTGAGTGCCATTTTCCTGCACAACAACTACAACTACATCCTTAAATCCCTTGAAAAGTAAGTGCCTCTCTGGACAAATCCCTGTGCATTCCAGACAGACCGAATTTCACTGCTGTGGGGGCTTCAGGTGTGAGTGTGATTTCCATTTTCCCTTCAACTTCTTCTTTTAACTCCAATATGTTGAATGCATTTCCTCACTGGTTTATCTTCTCTGGTATTTTCCCCCCTTTGAAACTGCCCTTTGAAGTCTTTCTTACGTTGCAGAAGAGAGAGGAAAAGAAGAGCAGCAGACAGGCCTTTGAGTGCATCAGATTCTTTCATCTTCTGAGCAGTAAGAATCCAGCACTGGAAAGCATCCAGCTTGGAGCAATTTCTGTGTCCTGGCTTGTGCGTTCTGACTTCTGTCACTCCAAAATAGGGGATTTTTAATTTAAAAAGGGCCAAGGGGCCTTGCTAATGAAGGTTTGAAACCCCACCACCCAATTAGCAACAGTGGGTTGGCAGGAGATGAGCTGGTTTGTGGGTGTTTGATAAGCTCTTCTCTCCTTCTACCAGGTCTGAGCTAATCCAGTTGGTGGCCGTGACTCAGAAAACAGTAGAGAGGTCTTACAGGGAGCTCATTGAGCAACAGATCCAGACCTACCAGCGCAGGTCAGGAGGGACCGTCTTTTCTCTTTCCTTCGCCCTCATTCTGGCTTGAGAGACCGTCTACTTTCTGCATAGACCTTAATGTCCAGTCCTAACTGCATGGTGGGAGAGAACAGTATAAAAGGGAACCACAAACATGATTTGAAAGTTTAACATAGTATGGGACGTGTTCATCATGGAAAGACATCTGGATATGTGATGTGGAAACTGCCCACTTTCTAGCCCTAAGGAGAGTATGTACTAGCTTTCTGTGAGATTCCTTGCTGGATAACTCACTGTCTATAGATGTTAAGGGATAGCTAATAAGATAGAAAATATCATAATGCCTCTATAGAAATCCATGGTATGTTCACATTTTGAATACTGCATGCAGATCTGGTCACCTCTTCTCAAAAAACATATCTTAATATTGGAAAGGTACAGAGAAGGGCAACAAAAATTGTTCGGGGTGTGGAACAGTTTCCACCTGAGGAGAGATTAAAAAGACGGGGACTTTGCAGCTTGGAAAAGAGATGACTAAAATGGCATATGATACAGGTCTATAAAATCTTAACTGATGTGGAGAAAGTGAAGAAGGAAGTGTTGCTTACTCGTTCTCATAACCCAAGCACAGGGGTCGCTCAATGAAATGAATAGACAGCAAGTTTAAAACAAACAAAAAAGGAAGCACTTCTTCACATACTGCAAAGTCAACCTGTGGAACTCATTGCTCGGGGATGTTACGAAGGCCAAAACTATAACAGGGCTCAAAAAAGAACTAGATAAATTCATGGAGGATAGATGCATCAGTGGCTATTAGCCAGGATGGGCAGGGATGCAACCCCATGCTCTGGATGTCCCTAGCCTCTGTTTACCAGAAGCTGGGAGCAGATCACTCAGTGATTGCCTGCTCATTCCCTCTGAGGCACCTGGCATTGGCCACTGTTGGAGCACAGGATACTGGGCTAGATGGACCATTAGTTTGACCCAGAATGTCTGTTCGTATGTTTTTATGTCTGTAATGCATCCCCTCTCATGTCAATTGCAGCTGGTTAAAAGTAACAGAATACATCTCCGAGAGAAACTTGCCTGTTTTTCAATCAGGAGTCAAGGTGAGGTGATACATAAATTTCAGATAATGGAAATCAGACAAAGCATTTTCTCTGTTATACACAGATATATATTTTTAAAATCCAGGGAGAACTTCTCTGGAACCAGTAATACTACAGGAAGGCAGAGTTACATTGTGGAGAGTACACTGGGAATCGGGCTTGGGGTCATTTTCTCCTGCCACAGATTTACTGTGTGACCGTAGTCAAATCCCTTCGCGGCTTGGTGCCTCAGTGTCTCTCTCTTAAACTGGGGCAGATGATACTACTTCACCTTGTAAAACTCCTGAGAGCCTAGCACAAAAGCTGCTTTACATGCACAATAATACCTGTCCTGGCCCCAAATTTCCTTAGTTAAATAATCTTTAGATGAGTGACATTCATTGAAAGTGGGATTCTCTCTCTCCCCACCATGTTCCCCTTCCTGAGTCCTAGCTAAAGCATGTAAGACAAACTTCCACGAGAGAGTTGGTGTGGGGAGGGGGAGCCAGTGAACAATAATAAAGATGGCACCGTGTGAGTGGTGGGATTGTCAGAACCTTTCAGAATAAATCCTTTGATTTTTTTCTCCTGAAGGCTGGTCGGTCCAGGTGGAGAGCTCATGTCTGTTAATGGAGCGGGATCCTGCATATAATGTGCTTCCTGGAAATGCTTGGGGCTCAGCGCTGATCTGAGCATTCCCATAAGATAAACAGGAATTTAGAGAGTGAGCAGCAGAGATGACATTTATACTGGGAGAGGGAAATAACATCTCTTCTTCTCTCCTCACAGCTCAAGGATAAGGAGAGGCAGATGATAAAGGAGCGTTTTAAGGTAAGAAGCCTTTGGGGGGCAAAAGAACTTTCCCTGGCTCAGTGTTAACCCTGAGCTGTGCTTCCCTGGCCCAATGCGCCATGTTAAACTTGGACACAGATGTGTGTCTAACTGTTTTCTTCTGTTTTAATGGAAAGGGTTTCAATGATGGCCTGGAGGAGCTGTGCAAAATCCAGAAGGCCTGGGCCATCCCTGACATAGAGCAGAGGGACAAAATCCGCAAGGCTCAAAAAAACATTGTGAAAGAGACCTACAGTGCCTTCTTACACAGGTGACAACTCTTCTACAGGAGTAGTGTCCTCTGTCCTGGTTCTTCTGGGGATATGCTGAGTTCTCTTGGGCCCAGGGCAGACCAAAATTGAGGCAGTTTGCTGCACTCTGGCTTTCCAAAGCCGTCCTCAACTCTGTATAATATGCCCTTGAGATTCTGCAAGCTGATATGATTCTTCTCAGTTAGTTAGATCGTGGCATTCATGAATGGCTTCTAAATGCAAGACAACTGGTGGCCATGTCCTAGCTGTGCAAAGCTGGGCTCCATTGAGAAATCTCTTGATATCAATGGAAACCCAGGAATACCCATTTGAACCAACCCTGCTAGAATGGTATTCTGGCCGTGAAGAGTTCTACCCAAGTGTGTCTCTCTCTCTCTCAAACAGAAGATGTGGGAACTGGAGTGTTTCACTGGGAGGGGGGCAGAAGCAGAGCAGCATCTGATAGGAGTGAAAAGGGAAGTCCCAGGCACCATGGCTTTGTGCAGTATCTGCTGTGTCACACCAGGGTTGTTTTGTTTGCCCTCGGCAGGTATGGCAATGTGCCTTTCACCAAGAACCCTGAGAAGTACATCAAATATCGAGTTGACCAGGTGGGCGAGATGATTGAGAAGCTGTTTGACACATCAGCATGAACCATTGACTATCTTGTATGCTCCCAACTGCAAGTCAGGGCTTTCCCGGTCACCTCCAGGCTTCCTTCCCTGCCCCATTCTGGTGGGCTGATGTTATACTTGTATTTATCAGATTTATAAACATGTGAAAACACTCTATCCTGTCTGCCTTTGCCTTTTTAAAGTGCATCACAGAGGAAGTTTTTAGATGACAGATGAAATACTACAGAGTGGTTTCTGTTATGCTCATGTGTCTCCAGATGGAGACGTTCTTAGTGGAGAGGCATGATATGTGAGCTCTGTAAATACTTATCTCCTCAGGCTGAAATCCTTGGTCCTGCTGGAGAGTACATGCTGCATATATAGGTTTGTCTGCCTCCTTAATGCAACTTTGATGTGCTAAGAGAAGTGTTCATGGTATCTCAGTTCCCCCTGAGGGGTTCTTTTAGATCTCTAAGGAGTTTCCCATCACTACACTAAAGTCCATAAGGTGCAGACATTATAGATTAGTTACTGATGATTGGAGAGTGTTCCTTTTAGAGCCCAGCAGTGTTTCTCTTTCATTGGTAAGCCAGTCACTGCTATGTGAGTAGTGAGCCTTGTGCTATAGGATAAAGATTATAGAGAGTTTGGAGATTATAATGGCATTTGTTTTATAGTGGAAAAAATTGCAAACTTCTGCTGTATATGTTGAGTCTCTTTCTAGAAGTCTGTGACATAGCTTTTTGAAATGGAAAGATTCAGATCGGGGGGGAAAAGACTTAGTGGGCTTTAATCTGCATGTGTACATTAATTTGCAGTGGTATTGCCAAAAGGTACTGGATTGAAATCCTCTGTTTACCAAACGGTTACAAGTAGGGACATGTGCTGATCCCCACAAACCCGCTCCTCAGCCCACCTGGGCCTGGAGTATTTTACCTACTAGAAAGTCTCTTTGCCCATTTTGCCTTTGTTACTGCCGAGATTGTCAGCTTTGTTTGTAGTGTGATTTAAAGATGAGGCAACTGGACCATGACAGCAACCAGGCTCTCCTTTCATAGGTCACCCAGTAACCATCAGCTTGCAAGAAATTGTCAGTTTTGACTGACCAGGGCTGGATTTGATTTGGGCTGCCTAGGTTCTGCCCATCACCAGTTCCTTGAGCCATCCAGCCCTTATTTATTTTAGTTACTCCAATAAACGGCATCGCCTGTGTCATGTTTGGTTGTTCTTTGATGACAAGATTAACACAACTTCCCCTTCAGCTGTCATCCCTTTAGCAAGGCCAGTTGTACCAACAGGAGGCGTGCAGAAAGCTACAGTGCCCTGTTCATGCTCTGTAACCAGAGAGTTCCACGAGATGAAAAGACATGCAGGTGTCTGCACCTGGCTTAGCTCGTTTCCTTTTTGGTTTCACGTATTGCTGAGAGCGAGGTCTTTACTGACTAAGCCATAGTGAGTGGGCTTGGGAGGAACCAGCCCAACTTACTGTGCACTGGTTGAGCTTCTGAGGACCCGACTTCTGGACTTGCAGCCCCAAACCCCTGGTCCAGTGGAACCAGCACCGGCATTGTCCAGTTTTAAGAAATGCCTGATTGCATCTGATGTGAAAGGAGTGCAGTGAGGGCTGTTAGAGATGGTCCCTGCCTTGTATTGTTTGCGATGTGCTGGTGTGAGATTGCACTCCTGCTGCAGCCACATGGCAGCAAGTAGTGTAGCCCCGGAGCCTATCCCAGAGAATCAGAGCAAAATAAACCCTGGGCCTTCTCTTTGCAGTGAGCCACAGTGTGTGCGTCAGCTTCTGAGAACTTAGGCTGGGCTTTTCAAAGGGGCCTAAGAAAATCAGGCCCCCAATTCCCATTGAAAGTCTATGGGAGTTGGGCACCAAACTCCATTTTATTTTCCTCAAGTTCCCGTCTCCCAGAATCACTGAAGTCCGTCATCTGTTGTACAAAAGCTCGGGATGAGCAATCAGGGATGGCTTTGCCTTTCTCTTAGTGAATTTTTATTCTTAGCCTGTCTTTAGCATAGTAAAACTATAGTGAAAAGTGTGGTGGGGGGTGGGGGGGATGGGGAAGGAATGAACCCCTCCTGGGTTTCTGTGGAGTATGTTGTTCCCACATAACAGCTTTCCCCTTTCTTTCCATATCTCCTGGCCTGTTCTGATCCAACAGGTCTAGTTTCTGGAAAAACTGGTTGCATCCCCTTCCCATAGTGAGAGGCTGAAATGCTAGACAAGAAAACAGAGCCAGTGGGTGTTTGATCTACCAGTGATGGGTTAGTCTGCCTCTGAATGATTCTCATGTGCCCTGCTGCAATTGCTGGACATCCTCCTTCTCCAACCAGGTCCTGTAAAAGTATCCTGATGTACATGTACAGTAACTTCTCGTTTAACATTGTCGTTTGTTCCTGAAAAATGTGACTTTAAGCAAAACAATGTTAAGTGAATCCAATTTCCCTGTTAGAATTAATGTAAATGGAGATGGGGGGTTAGGTTCCAGGGAAATTTTTTTCACCAGAAAAAAGACTATACATACACAAAGTATAAGTTTTTTAAACAATTTAATACTGTACACAGCACTGATAATTGTGAAGCTTGGTTGAGGTGGTGAAGGCAGAGGGTGGAGGCGGGTGGGATATTTCCCAGGGAATGCCTTACTGCTAAATGATGAACTGGCACTCGGCTGAGCTCTCAAGGGTTAACACGTTGTTAATGTAGCCTCACACTGTACAAGGCAGCACAAATGGAGGGAGGAGAGACAGCATGGCAGACCTGAGACAGAGACACACTGTGTGTGGGGAGGGCGGGGGGCGGGCAATGAGCATCTCTCTCTAAGTACACTGCCTTGTTAAGTAGACAGGCAAGTTGAGATAGCAGCTGTTCCCAGGAAGCTCCCTCCATCCTGAGCCTTGTCGTGTCATCCCCTCGCCCCATGGAGATGGGGTGAGCGAGGCACAGGAGCAGGGGGAGGGGGACACCTTGACATTAGTCCCCCTCTTTCCCCCCGCCCCAGCAAACAGGAGGCTCCAGGGAGCAGCTCCAAGGCAGAGGGCAGGAGCAGCTCACCGCAGTGGTGGGAGAGAGAGCTGAACTGCCAGCAATTGATAGCCTGCTGCCGCACAGGGAACTTAGGGGAGTGGGGAGCTGATGCGGGAGCTGCTGGCCCACCCCTGGTTCCAAGCCCCCACCAGCTAGCTCCAATGGGGTGCTCTTTCTGCAAGCAGTGGACAAAGCAGGCGGCTGCCAAACAAAATTATAAGGGAGCAACTTTAAACAAGCATGGTCTCTAATTGATCAGCAACATAACAACGTTAACCAGGCCGACATTAAGTGAGGAGTTACTGTAGTTGTACTTGAGTCTTAACTTTAACATCTTATATTGCACCTGCTGCCCTCCTCTCTAACTCCCCTGCTTACTGTGCTACAGGATGTCCTTGATTATTTGCCCATGATAACATTTCACTTAGAGGGTTTCCATACAGTTGACAACATTTGCAGTACCCAGTGCTTAGTAATTTCATTATTCAACCAGACCCATGTTTACAAGCACTAATATATATCAATGCCTAATTAAGTAGCTCAGCAGTGGAAGTGTCATTGTGCGAGTGCCGAGAACAATGAAAACAATACATTGGTAATTGGTGAGGGTGGGGAGTGAAATTGGAACTAGGTATGAAATGGGGAGCGAGAACAGTAAAGGGAACAAAGAAGGATTATAGAACACATATTCTATATGTGTTTTAACCCCTTCCTTGCTGCCATCTGTATGCCAGCAGCACTCTTTTTTTGGTGTCCTGGAAAAGTGTTAGATGTACCCAGTACAACCATCGGCTCTGGAAAGGCAGGTTTCGTAGATGGGTCCTGTACTGGGACATGCTCAATACTGGTAGTGGTGTTGTTAGCCACAGACCCTAACCAGTCGTGGGGGCCCTCTGTGTTACTCAGTGTTCACAAAGTAAGAGAGAGTCCCTGTCCCAAAGAGGCTAGAGTCTAAATAGATAAGACAGTGTGGAAAAGTCAAGAAAGGCACAGAGAGGTGAAGTGTCTTGGCGAAGGTCACACAGCAAGTTGGTGTCAGAGCCAGGATTAGAACCCAGGTCTCATGACTCTCGGACCAATGCCCTCTGGTGTTAATGTCCATATGTGATGCACCTTCCAAGCCACTGGAAAATGCCTTTTGAGGGTAGATGCTTTGAACCATTGCTTCCCGAATAGCACTAACTAGTTCTGTTCATGATACCAAGGAAATTTCAGCAGATCAGAATTCTATCAGCACAATATTGCTGCAAAACGTTTATTTAAAAGACTAGATTATAAATAACTGGCAAATTAGCTCTAGATGGAAATAATTGTTTTAAAATGCTCTGAAGCCCTGGTAAGAAGGATAGTGGAAAGGAATTATACTACTGCATACATAGTGCATTTCTTCTGGAAATCAGTGCTTTACAAAGGAGGGTGAATATAATCCCATTCTATATGTGGAGAAACTAAGGCCCAGAAAAGTGAAATCATTTTACCCAGGGTCACTATACAGGCCAGAGGCAAAGCTGGGACTAGGACACAGGTTTACCTAATTCCCAGCCCAGATCACGATCTACTGAACCACGATTGTATTGGCACAAAGGAAATGATGGCTGATAGCCTACAAACCTTCTAGAAAAGACCCACATCCCCTCTCGCTCCTGTGCACTCATGTGTTTTAGCTTTGAGGAGCATGAATCATCTAAAACCATGAATTGAGAACATTTGAAGGAGCATTACATGTGCTTCCACTTGCTGCTCTGAAAGAAACTAAATATAAATGCTACCAGGAACTGATCAGAGCTGGTAACCTTGTGTTGGTGCCAGGGGGACTTTGACCTGGGTTGCAGGAGTTTGTTGTATAATTCAGTAACATCCTCCTCCTTGTCCACGTTTGCCTCAGAATTGGGAAACTTCTCCAGGTGGCTGACCTGACTCTCACTTCCAAAAGACCCCAGGGGGCAATAAATAGGATGTGGAGCATGATGACATGGGCTAAATAAATGAAAAAGAAGAGCCTCTCTCCAACAGCTGAAGCGTCCCTTCTGAGAGCTCTCCCCTTTTCCCTCCTAGTAGCTGCAGGTTGAAGAAGAGCAATGATGATTTGTGCAGTGCTGTGTGTGATGCTTCACAAAGAGCACATCTGCCTCAAGGAGCACTTCAGTCACACTAGGATGAGGTCTTCCCCAAGGAGCACTTCAGTTACACCAGGATGAGGGTGGTGCAGGAAACAGTTCAAAAGCAAACAGCTAAAAACCACAATCCTGGAAGGTCACTACTGAAAGGCTCTGCCAAGGAAGAGGGCTTTAAGGAGGAACTGTCTCTAATTCTGGGGTGGTTTTGTTAGAGGGGAAAAACCACCTCTTGGGACTTTGTTGAATACTCTCAGCTCACTGCATGGGTGACCTGCACTGCAGATTAGAGTGGAGTTTTCTACATGAGAAAGGCTAATGCATTTATCACTCAACTCCCTGCCCACTTGCTGCAGAGATGGGACTGTTCGCTACTCCTGGCTCCCCTACATATTGCTCCTACTTTTTTAACTCTGGATCTTTCTTGTGTTGATGTTGGCACTGATTTTTGGCTGATTTGGACAGGCCTGAAAAAATTCTACCCCAAAATCTGCACCTCACCCAGGGACGGAGGTCCTCTGCCACCACTCTAGTCACCAAGACTGTCTCAACTGTGCTGATGATTAGTAACCCCAGCAGATCATTGAAGTAATAAAGGGGTGGTGGGGAGAGAGACATCATCACAAATGTTAGCCGCTCTGTTGACCTCATGCTCAAGAATTCCAAGTCTTAAGAAGAAATCATTTTGTTTTAAGAAGGGGGCTTACTCTGTTCTTGGGGGGACAACTCTATTCCCTGTTCTCGAATTGTATTCAAGTGAGCAGAAGGGAGTATTTGGACCAAATCCTTTGTTGACCAAATTAAACCAAAGCCCCGTGGCGCTCTGCAGCCAGGCTAAAGGCAACATGGAAATGACTGTTTTGCAAAGTTTTAGCTAAGTGCATTGGAGGGACAGTTACCAGAGAAGGAATGGACTTGGTCAAGGTTTCTGGCGCTGACTCTTGTAAACAGAATAATTTGAGAAAACAGCTCTCGCAAACAGAATTATTAACCAGCTTTTTGCCAACTACCAGAAAATAGATGCATTCAGCTCTCACAATCTATTAATCAAAAAATGGAATTTGCAGTAGGTACAAGTGTGGTTAAAAATGATGCTCTGTAACTAAAATAGGAAAGTCTCTAATAGTAAATAAGTATAGTGCTCTGTGTTTGGAGTGTTTTATAGTCTGCTAAATGTAGAACTCTAAAACTCGACCACAGTTAGGTGCTTGTAACTCTTGCTCTGTGTACTGCAGAGAAATACCACAAGACTTATGAAGTACATTCCACCCACCAGCCTTTCGGTATTAGGTGATGCTTGGCTGCTGCAGATCTTCTGTCTTGCAGGTATATATGGAGCCAGATAAGAGAGAGTCTATAAGGTTTATAGCATTGGCCAATATCATATGTAATATCACAGTGCTTTTATACAACGATGATTATTCATATTAAGCTCTTCCCAATTGCTTCTTACTTATGGTAAGCTGTTTAACCGAGGGGAGATGTGTCTATTGGAATCTCACTGTTAGTATAGAGACATTCCAGAGAAAAAGGACAAGACAAACAATTTTAGTGATGTTTAGTTAACATACCCTTGTACCAAGCCATAGCTGATGCAGGGTGACTCTAAAGTTTTGCTGACTTTTATCAAAACAAGATAATAAACGAGTTACTGCAAGTATCAGAAGGGTAGTCGTGTTAGTCTGGATCTGTAAAAGCAGCAGAGAGTCCTGTGGCACCTTATAGACTAACAGACGTTTTGGAACATGAGCTTTCGTGGGTGGTAATACCCACGTTTGTCAGATGCATGTGCTGACTTAACTGCAAGGTTGTGGGGCAAGCTATCATAGAATTGCATCTAGAATCAATACATGGTGTGCAGGGACGCTCTATGTATGCGTCATCTAGTCCCACCCCTCTGCTCAATATGCCAGGATCCACTTTCCCTTAAATTAATCCCAGCTAGGGTGCCGGTCATAGCCGGCCTTAAATAGCTCTAAAGATGGAGATTTCCTCACCACCTCAGCCTAGTAACACCACATTCCAATACTTCACCCACTTCTCTCTAGTCAGATAAGTTTTTTATTCTAATTATCGAGCCTTCGACATTCACGCAAACTGCAACTTCAAATCCATTTGCTCACTTTTGGTCTCTGATCCTCCGCTCCAACCACTGAGAGTACAGCCCTTAGCTCCCTCCTCCTGGAGCATCCCCTTCGAAAGTATGTGAGGTTCGCTATATCTAAATCTCCCCCTTAGTCTTTCTCTTTCTGCAGGCTAATAAGCACTGTTCCCTTCGAGTCTCATCTTTCATAAAGTTCATGTGCTCTAGTCCTCTAATCATACTTTTGTTTGCCCTCACGACTGGACTCCTCCAATGTGTTGTCCACTGTTCCTTTTGTAGTGTGAGCGCCCAAAACTTGGACAGTCAAATATTCAGATGCGGCTTACTTCACCAGTGGGAGCTCATTGCTCCCGAGAATAAGGCGGCTAATGCTATCACTAATATCATCTTTTTCTGCCTATTTTTTAAAACCCCTAATGCACATTTCCTCCTCGACACTGCTCAGGCAACACTCACTTAAAGCTGGTAATACATGTATTATAGCCTTCTTACAACGTTAAGCACAACTCTACTCGCGTTGAGATTTACTTGGCTCAGCTATACTCAACCTTTCACACCTGCATTTATATTCAGCGAAGATTTATCGCAACAATCACCTATGATCTCCTTTATGTATTCATCATTCAGCACTGATGCACTACCCTAATACGGCACAACTAGTCTGTCCCAGCCGTGTATAGAGAAGCAGAGTTCCATACGACAATGTGGAGATATTAATCTTCGTGGGACCCTATGGTAGTGGTGTCTCGCGCGCTCAGAGTGACTTCTGCAACGTTGTCCGTTGTTGAAACTTCATGAGGTTTCTTGTGGCCACTTCCCAATTTGTGTTAGGCTCCCTGATATATTCGTATCCTTCTGCCCTTACGCACGTTATTAGTCGCCACCCGCGAACTATCTAAAAGAATAGTAGTCGTGAGCAAATCTACTGTCTACTTAAATGTTGCAATCTATCCCTAATCACTCATTATCAATCACATGCTCCATGCTCTAAAAATAGAAGAGAGACTCACCTTTGGGTTGACACTCCTTGAGAACAGGCTCCGCTCGTCACTCAAGAACAGACCCCATGGTACCACACCTACCACTTTGTTACTGTGTGCCAACTACAGAGGAGTGTCGCCAGTTAGATGTTTGACTGTAATAGAGGCTTTTAAGTCCTATTAAGGACCATGACGCCGCGCCTGAGCCACGTGATTCAGCCATGTTTTTTTTGCGTCGTATCCACTTTCTACAGTCCATCTGTCCTGCCTAATCCGACGATTACTTTCCATTACATGTTTAGCTTGGTTTTATATGAGAATGCCGTGGTGGGAATACCGTCATCAGTCAGAGAGAGCCTTACTAGATAGTTCTCATATAATGTTTTACCTGGGTATCAAACATCAACCAAGCTTTGCCTCTTGCCTTCCATCCACTCTCAAGTCCCTATGAGTCGCTCTCGATCGATTAGCAATGTGGTTAGTTTTTAGTGTGCTATTGTTGCTTTTTGGTTCTAAGCTTCCTGGCTCTGGTGGCCAGGCGATGAGCATGACACTTGTTACCCTCTCGCGTCGCGAAGTATGCTTGCGTGTGGTGCTACTTCTGATCACCCTTGTTTTCCTCACGTCTCTCAGGGGTAGTGGCATTCCCAGAATGTTCTCAGCGGAAATGAACACGTCGGATACGTTCCAAAACATACTGTAGAAGAACCTGTACTGCAGATGTGTCCTTTTGTCGTGAGCCAAAAGTCAAAGACTACTATTATTATGACAGAGACTCTCTGATTTGCTCAGGGTAAGGAATAGTAGGGAATTACATAAGAAGAGAATTGGATGTGACGAGAGCACAACTAGCGTTGAATCTCAATCGATTCAGTAAACCAAAGCTCGCGCGCGCACTAACTGAGCACAAAGTTCAACTGAATAGAAATCAGAAAGCGTGACGACCAGCGCTCCGGACGGGTTTAGAGAAGATGCGTGAAGAGAGAGATCTACTCTCCTCTCTAGTCAAGGTATACAACATCAACAGCTTTGCCCCCATCCACAAGTCCAGTCATCTCATCATAGAAAGCAATCAGGTTGGTCAGGCATGATTTACCCTTGGTGAATCCATGCTGACTTCTTCTTTTTACCTTGTTTTCCTCTAAGTGTTTCAGGATGGATTCCAAGTCTAGCGAAAAGTTTCCAAAAACATGTAGAAGACTATATATATATAAATATTATGTCAGGGTTAAAGTAATACAAAGAAATGGTGAAACCCTTATCTGTTATAAACAACCCTAAACTGAGACAGTTGAACTGGTGCACAGCTGCTTCCCGGACGGGCTGGTAATGTATTGGCCTTCTTTTCTGTATTATGCAGTATGAATCTTTGACAAATAGTCTTTGATTTAATACAGTTGATTAAGCCCAGTTATTTGACATCTCTTGTTGAATTAAATCGAACCTGTAACACCCTAGAGTAAGTACAGTGCCGTCACTGGGCTTGCTCCAGGGATGAATTTGGCTTGATGTGCTCAACCTAGCAATGTGATGTCCCCTGTATTGGTGTGCGGCAGTCTGAGGAGTGGGCAAAGGGGGGAATTACTAGCTGTCATAATACATGGTTTCACCGTTAGCTCTGGACAGGGCTGCAGTGTTTTTGCCTCCTGTCTAGGTTGTCATAATTCATTTAGCCCTCCCGGGTTGCTGGACCAGAGCTTGAGTCCTGCTGTAAGTTGGTCATATGAGAGGTGGCAGAGAGCAAGCAGGGCTGTGGGAGAATACTCACAGCCTTTGAAGACTGGTGCTGTACTCTGATTTCTCTTCAGCTAGTAGAAGGGGGCGGGGGTTCAATCTCTTCACTTGTAGGCCTTCTTGTAACCTGTCAGCAGCTGCTGGCTGCCCATACTTACTAAGTAAAGGTTGCAGGAGGAAGACCCTAGCAGGGAACTGACCAGGGAGACGTGGAATACCAAGTACGCCAGCAGCAGGGTGACCGTATAAGAGAGCCTGTCTCGGATGGGGAGGAAGAACCCACAAATATCAGCTAAGACAAGTGTAACACTGGGCACAATCAGAGACAGGATGACGAGCATGGCTGTGTTTGTATCTTCAGCTAGGAGAGAACCAAGAGGATTAAGGTGGCCATTTGTCAGGAGCCATGGGTAGATGGAGCTATGGGGTGGACCAGCCCACCTTCCAGTAGTATGAGCACTAACAGTGGGTGGACTTGTTTGAGTCCCCTCCAACGTTAGGGAGCAGAGAGTTGAACCTGCCTTGAATGCTACTAGCCTTGTGCTCTGATGGGGAGAGGTGAGCAGAGAGGCGTGGAGGTAAAAACATGGTAAAAAATTTCTAATGAAGAAATAAATACTCCAATCCAATCCCCCACCCTTGGTTAGTCAAGTTGGTGGGGGTTAATTCCCAACCAGGTTTTGTACCCCGAGGGAAGTGTGAAGTGTGCGTTACCAATGGCAATTGCCCTGGACAAAAACTAAAACTTGGGTTTAAGTTACGGGAAACCAAATGTTGCAAACTCACAAAACAGTCTGGGACATTCACAGAACTTGGAATGCCATAAACTGGTACCAGCTGCCAAATCGAGAGCTCATTACCCATTACTTTGGCATTACTCTGTCCACATCTTGCCGTTCACTTGGTTCCCTTGGGTTTAGCTCCTTTGACCCGAACTAGCTTCTAAAGCTAACACTAAAGTCAGCCATGTTTGGAATGGATCACTTTCTGTCCACTGGCATGGCTCGGATCCCTGTAGTACCTGGAACCTCACATTAACAAATTCTTCCTGGGACGTAGAGACGTTTGCTCCCATTTCTCAGGTGGAGAACGTGAGCCCAGAGAGGTTGTCGCTTGTCCAAGTAACACGCGGGAAGTCTGTGGTAGATCTGGAAATGGACCCCAGATCTCCTGAGTCCCACTCCAGTGCCTTAACCACACAGCCAGTCTTCCTCGCTCTGGGGATAGAGCTGCAGG
Source organism: Chelonoidis abingdonii (assembly GCF_003597395.2). Lineage (NCBI taxonomy): Eukaryota > Metazoa > Chordata > Testudines > Testudinidae > Chelonoidis > Chelonoidis abingdonii. The sequence goes on from NC_133781.1 coordinate 17,046,979, forward strand.
TGCTAGGAGATGAGATAGGGAGTGGAGCAGCCAATAAACGGATGTCAGGGAGGGACTGAGTGGAATGGCCAGTGCAGGGAGGTGGGGAAGAATCCAGTACCGAAACAGCGTGTGGGGAGGAGGGGTGTATATCCAGGACCGAGTGGTGGGGGCAGGGAAGGGAGGAGGCCAGCACTCGGACTGCAATGCCAGTAAAAACAGGAGCTAAAACACTGTAGAATTGCTCTCCTCGGGCTTCCACTTCTCCTAATTTCTCAGAGCTGTGTTTGCCCCTTCCCTGGCTGTCAGAGGAGGATTTAGAGCAGTTACAGGCAGAGTGATCTGCTTACTGACCTCTTAAAGTAGGGATAAGGCCATTCCACTGAGGTGGTGATGCTCACATTTGTGACAAGTACTTGCGTTTGATGATCAGAATTTCATTGTAGGTGCTGGCTCAGAATTCCAGCTCTTTACCTTAAGGCTCAAAGGAACAAACAAGCAGAAACTTGGCATGAAGGTTAGTGGAGTCATGACTAGAAGAGCTATAATGTAGGGAGGGGACACTGCCCAGTATTAGTCTATCTTCAACCCACTTTCCTGTCCTGTACAATCTGCCAGCCTGGTATACCTTCCCTCCTGTAATCCTGCAGCCCTCCTTTTCTCCCCACTCTGGCCAGAGGTAAACTTGGAGGCACTGATGGCTTAGAGAATTTGGTACTGGGAGACAGAGCTCTTTATTGCTCGTGCACTGGAAGTTCAGTGCTTGAACTGGAAAAATAAATGTGCTGGTATCCCACTGCCCACATCAAGGACCGATCAGCCTGAAATCTGCACATCATCACTGCTGCTCCTGTGTGCCAGGAAAGGATTCCTGAAGCCCGGGTCCTTTAACCAGCGTCCTCCCCCTGCCCACTCAGCTGATTCTAGGGTGGGATCCTGCAGGGGAAGTTTTCAGTTCACGCCTTCGTGGATGAACAGAACGAGGCTTTTCTGTTCCTTCCTTGCTTCCCCTTGCTCTCACGACAGCTGGAACGTAACTGAAGCGCCGGGGCTGTGTATCTGCTGATATGGCAGGCTCTGGAACTGACCCATTTGGGCTCAGTTCAAGTACTCAGAAGCCATTATTGTCTTGGCAGTGTTTTGGCACTTTCTGTGAAATGAGTTGGTGATTCTAAGCAGCCACATCTTAATCACCCCCTCAGCCACCCTTGTTTTCGACAATCTTTGCAGAGACCCCAAAGGCTTACCTAAGCCATGGAGACGGAACAATCTCCTCCAGTCTGAGTGGTTCCTGCCCGCCCTAGTTGCAACACATGTGACCGTGAATGCTGCCATATCCCATGTATAATGAATTCAGTCTCCAATCCAGCACCCTTCACTTTCTCTTACATGTCTTCTATTATTTTTTTTTAATTAAAACGTTGTTTGCTGAGACCCCTTGGCTCTGCCCTTTGTAGAGGTGAGTGCAAATCTGCCTCATGTGAGATTACAGTGAGTGTGAGCCTTGCCTTCCAGACGAGATTCTCAGTGGCTTGACTCAAGAGAGTATTGTCTGTGCAGGAGCTGGGCTCGGCAGCTCATGCTAACCCAACTGCGTTGCTCGTGGAAATGAAGCTCAGATAACAGCTGGTGACATCGCAGGGCTAGTAGGAGATTGTAGTTGCAGTTACTGTCAGCGCGCAGAGGGACATAAAAATGCACTTTCCCGTCGCTTTGGAGTGTCACATGGGGGGGATTTAATCTTCCACGCCATATCTAACCTTCGGCAGAGACACAATGACCCAAAGTCACACTTCTACTTCGTGGCTACATAACTGCATCCCGTGAAAGAGGGAGTGTGGCTGGAAGGCTGTGGAGCGAAGAAAGGGGGAGCAAGTGCTTTTCACCTCCAGCTCGCCTGATGGCCAGTTCAGATCTTCCGGTCCTGCAGCATGTTGGCTACAAGCAGCTGAGGGGGAAACAGGGCAGGGACCACAGGCTGTGTGGGGTTATGCAGATCACTGCACATGCTCCCTGCTGCATCTGCTTTTATTCTTCCAGATTCTGCAACGAGTGTGTGGCGAGTGCATGTGGAAGGGGAGGGGAGGTTCTTGTGAGCACCCGCTAGTGAAACTGTTCTTATCCCACAACAGCTGATGGTCATACCACGACTGAGAAATTCAGAGGAATCGATGTCTGTAAGTGGCAAGGGCCAAGAGGTTCCTGGATGAGGCTTCTATGATTTTGTTGGGTGCCCTGGCTGCCTGAGTCCATTCCACCAATGGGCACTGGTCAAGCCTTCTTGGCCCTGTAGCTGGCCAAGATCAAGGGAAGCCATCTAGGCATTCTGCACTATGCTGTGGGACACAAGGGGTCTCACAACCACAGTGTAGCCTCCGCTTGTGTCCTCTTCTCCACTCCTGTGATACTATTCACACCCTACACGCTGTTGGAATAATCTTGGAACAAAATATGCCTTGTGAGGTATCATTTGAAAATGAATAACTCACTGATCATTAATATTCTTGTGTTAAGGAAGTACACGATGTGCATTGTTATGAATATAGGCTGCAGTTATGATTAAAGTGTATTTAAACCAGGCATGCCATAGGGAGTTGGAAAACAGGTCTGCCCAGGTCTTGAATACAAATGACACAGGGTTGAGCAGAGACAATGGGCTTGCAATTTACATGTGCGGTAAACAGAATTATTAAAGCTCCCAAGATGGTTGGGGGTCAGCACATCTGGACCAGCTTGGTCGTCAGGCGAAGACAAGGAAGGCACATTGGCATGGCAGATAAAGCTAACAAGTGAGAGGAGAGACAGCATGACTGTACCCAGCAGGAGAGAGGGGCTTGCTCTGGGTTTCACTTTTCAGAAGAATCTAGTTCAAAGGCTTACTGGGCTATAAAGACAAGGAGGCTAAGCCTCAGATAATAAGCAGTTGAATCAACCAATTGAATGCAATAGTTGTGCACTAGGTAAGGTTTTTTATGAATGCCTGTAACATGCTGGTGGTTGATATTGTAAAATGCCTGTATGAGTCCTATAGGAGGAATTATGAATACTCATTCATAGCATGTTTTAAAGAGTGTGGCTGAACAAAAGAAGGAATAGTTCCTGCCCAGATGGGGGAAAGGGGAGCGGAGCTATTTTCCTATCTCCTGTGTAAATTAAGCATGATAGAATCAAAACAATGGAAGCCCCATTTATGTATAGGGGATGGGAAGGCCACAGGAAGGGAAGAATAGCATGAGGTCATCTTTTCTCTTGAAACAAGGTCATTGAACTTTGAAAGCCATAAGCAAGGACAGAGGCCATCTTTGGCATCCATCGCTAGGCAAGAGGCCAGAACTGGGGCAGGCTGAGAAAGATGGGTCCTTCAACCTCGGGGAGGGGGGGCTTGAAGTCTCTGGAAGTGAGGAACCTGATGAGGCAAAGATTGTCATCTTAGGAGAACAAGGCAAGCCAGCACCTTGGACTTTCAGTCAGGACCTTCCATCAGGAAAAGTCAGCCAAAGAAAAATGACTGGTGAGAGAAACCATCTTAAACCATCTTGCTAAATTAAGTTTTAGACCTTTAGAAGCATATTTTGTTTTGTTTTACTTGTAGCTATCTTCATTCCTTATTCTTGAACTCTTTCAATCCTATGTATATTTTGTTAATGCATTTATTTCATTTTTACCATAAACCAACTCAATGCAGTGTTTAAAGGGAAGGGCGTATTGATGCCTCCTCCCCACCGCCCTTTAGTTCATAAACTAGGATGTGATTTTGTGTCTTTAGAGGAAAAAATGAATCCTATTATTTCACTGACCTGGCTAGGAAAGGGCTGGACATTGCAGAGCACACAGTGTAAGGTCTGGGGGCGAGGCGGGGTTGGAGTCACCCTGCAAGCTGTAGACAAGGCTGGTGGGAGCTGTAGACAAGGCTGGTGGGGTCAGAGATGCGGAGCCCAGGCAGTCTCAGGGTTGACCTGCATGTTGGTGGGCTAGTTGTGAGCAGCCCAGGTTGGAAGCTACAACAGCAAAGCATTGCGAGGCGCCCAAGGTTACAGGGCAGGCAGAGTCACACAACCCCTCACTGGCCTGGTTTGCACCCTGAATGGACCATGACAACTTCCTGGGTAAGCATATCTCAGCCTATCACTTATAATGACTTATTAACTACAAGAGAGAGATTTTAAATTTGTTTGTTTATTCTACCTAAAGCAGCACATTTGTTTGAAGCATTTCAGAGACTCCCTTTGGGATAACAAGCCTGGTACATATCAATTTCTTTGTTAAATTAACGAACTCATATAAGCTTGCAGTGTCCAGCGGGCATAACTGGACACTGCAAGATGGAGTTTCCTAGGATTGTGTCTGGGACTAGAGATATTGGCTAGTGTCATTCGGTTGCACAATCCAAGGCACCGCTTACGTGCCAGAGGTTGTGAGTGAACAGCTCAGGAGTGGGGGTTCTTACGGCAGTGCAGGGTAAGGCTGGCTTCCAGAGTCAAGTATTGGAGTGACATGGCAGATCACCGGTCTGAATACACACTGCTCCAGGTAGAATAAACAAACAGATTTATTAACTACAAAAAGAGATTTTATGTGATAGGCAAAAAGTCAGAGTGGTTACCAAAAGAAAATATAAGCACATAGTCTAAACTCTCAACCCTGTTAGACTGGGCAATAACTGGATGAAGCAGTTTTTCTCACCTCACTGGATACTGCAGTCCTTCATATACAAGTTTGTTCCTTAAACCTGGGCCAGTCTCTTCTGTTGGAGTCTTGTCATCTTCTCAGTAGGAGAAGATTTGCGCTACTACTCCCCAGGCTGTCTATATCCTGGAGCCGAGTATGGGACTCAGGTACCAGCTTGAAAAGCCTTGAGACTATTCATAAATGCACAATTCACACTATTAAAATAATAAACTAGCCCAGTGGTCCCCAATGCGGTGCCCACAGGTGCCATGGCACCTGGGGGGTATTTATGTGCGCCCTCCTAGTACCCAGCAGGGGAGAGAAGTTGCGGCCCTGCCCCTGCTGGGGACAGAGAACTCCGGGGCTGCAGGCTGCGGGCGCTAGTGTTCTCGGTCCCTGGCAGGTGCGGGGCCATGGCTTAAGCTGGAAAGAAACTGTGGCCTCGCGCCTGCCGGGGACAAAGAACTCCGGGGCTGCAGGCTTCATTCTATGTTAAAGTAAGAATAATAAATATATTTGGACCAGCAGTTCAACAATATTTTACTTTTTTAAAATAAATAAGATGAAAACTGTTTATGATATTTATTTTGTAAAAACTCCTTAATTTTTCTTACAGGTAGATAAAAAAGAGCAAATTCACACGGTAAGGGGAAAGAGTAATTGCAGAATAATTTAATTAATATCTTTTACATGTAAAATTACCCTTTTTATCCTATAGATTCATATATTATGTAATATTAAATATGATGTGTTTCGTATTATTTAATGTACAAATACAAAATAAGCCTTGAGAAGTTGTTGGCGCCCACCACGCTCTTCTGAAAACATGAATGTGCTACTGGCCACAAAAAGGTTGGGGACCACTGAACTAGCCAGAGGTTCCTGGAGGGGTGGGGGTGTTAATGATCTGATCGTGTCTTTAAGCAGGCAGACCCTTAGCAGCCTGTTATAACGGGATTTATAACCCCATGCCCTTAGATCTGTGGTGAAGCTTGCTTTGCCCTCATGCTGTGGAATGATCTGTTAAGCACTGTGCCTACAGCTACTAGTTCCTAATTGTTCGTAGGGTTGTAAATGGAACCCTGGTGCGCTGTTGGTGTGAGCCGGGTGTTCGACACCCACTGTGCACTAGGGAGAGATGCTTGGGGATCCTCTCCAGGCAGAGCGCCCACATGTATCTGGTACCCAACACCTGCCCCCCTGCTCTGCCTGCCAATGGGGTTGCCACTGTCAGCAGCTCCCGGGGAGTGGAGTTTGAAGAGATGAGGCCTGGCAGCCAGTCAGCTGTGTGAGGCCAAAGAAAAGGTACTGGAGGGGTATTAACTTAGGAACCCTTCTGCTGGAGGTGTGCCAACACAAAGTGGGATGGGTGCCAGCTGGGTGGCTAGCTAGTCCCCCAAGCTGACAAGCCAGTCTTGTTGTTTCATGGCGGGGAGGGAGGTTTGGGAGTGCAGCCTGCTGATTGCTGACGAACAGGAGGTGGGTGAAGCCATCAGGTAAAGCGAGTGAAGTCTTTAGGGATTGGCAGGAAACTCTGTTCACTGGACCCCATGGAGTCACATGTTTGTCGACAGGCTGCCGTTTTTTTAATTCCCAGCTGTGTCCCGGATATCTGCCACTGCCCAGCAGAGGTCACAAGGGGACTTCAGTCTCAGGGGGTTCTCAGCATTTCCATATGTTGAGGAATTGGAGGTGCCCCATGGAGAGGGGCTCAGCAGAGGCTGGTAAGGTGCTAGTTTGTGTCTGGCTGGAGGATCTGCACTGTGGGTTTAATGGGCCATTCTCAGATGGTTCTGCACTTGGACTGGAGTTACCCAAGGATGTTTTCTACCCAAGTGCCCTCTTTGCCCCCAGTCATTGTGTCTCGGGTCCGCCTCTGCACGGTTGTGTTTCTCAGTGGACTTAGTGACCGATAGGGATATGGTTATTACGCCTTTGCCATCAGAAGGGCTGTTCAGCACGTGGGGAGGCTCAGGTGTGTCTGGCAATGGAGGTGTTAGCTCTAGAACAATAGCAGAGAGAGGATGAGGAGTGTTTTATCCCAGCCTGACTGGCAGGAAAAGGCTGGGCTGTTACACTGTGGACAGGGCCTGCATGTCAAGCCTGAGTCACTCTGGCCTTCTATTATTAGGGCGATTAGAGCTCAGAGCACTCTGTGCCATTTGCAGACAGACAGGAACATCCAGGGCAAAAACCGCACTATTAACCAGGCCTGAGTGCAACCAGCTACCTCACAGGAACCCGAACAGCTGCAGACCAGGCAGAAACCGTGGCTAAATCAGTGACTCCCACATGAGTTCTTGTCTCATCTGAGCCAGACCCAAGTCAGGAGCAGCGCTTGGGGCACTGGTTCCCAAACTTAATTGGCTTCAGTGGGGGGATCAAGATCATGAGAGCAGCCCAGAAAAGTGAAGTCTGTGGGTGTGGCTTGGGATTCAACTGCTCCTGCACTTATATGTACAAGATCTCCCCTGGCCTGCTGGCTCCCCACTGCCCTGGACTAGTTTGTGAGGTACGATTTGTTTTCTATTGCTCAGCACCTGGTAATGTTCGATTCGAGAGGAACTCGCATCCATTTTCTCTCCTATCCCTTTTTGTTGGGCAGTCACTGCTCTGCACCATTAGGGAAACAGCAGAGCTGTTATGTCAATTATTGTACATCAGCCTTCCCGCTTGGACTGCTGCTGCTTTCATTTGTTCAGTGCTTCTCTTCTTTGTTTTGCATGGTGCGGTGCTTGTGGCTAATGTATTGTTCTCAGGGGTGTTATTGCATGCACTGACTCTGTACAAAGGGCCTTGTTGATGTCTGGGTTGGATGGCTGCTGTTTGCATTGAGTGGCTGCAAATAAGCAATGCTGTGTCCCTTGGGTGCTCTTTTCCCTAGAGACTAATATGTGCAGTTCCAGGTATAGAAATCAATTTTCCAGGACTCCAGTGGCCAAGGCTTCGCTAAAGGCCAGAACCAAAGGGGTGCTGTGTAAATTGCCCCTATATGTGCTGAGAGCAAAGGAGTCAGTTGGTGTAACTGAGGCACTGAGCAGCTAGAAGAAAGTGCAAGTTACTGCAGCTGGGGTACGTTGGGATATGTTGTTAGATGCTTTTCTGGCTTCCCTTCTCTCCCCTTCTCCCTTGACATGCGCAATACAACAGCTCAGACCCCTGCAGACTGGATGGGCCAGATTCCAAGATGGTGTGTCATGGACGGGGCATGTTCCACGTGGCTACAAGCTAGGAGTTCAGAGGGGGGTCTGGATGGGGGTCACATCTATGTCAAGAGGGCCAGAAGAAGGTGTAAGTCGCATCAGATTAGGTGCCCTTAGCTCCGCTCTGAATTTAGTTTGCATGGCCCAATCCTGCTCTTGCTCGCTACCATGAAGTTGAAGGTACTGAGCACGCTGCAGGCTTCGGTCTTGCATTCAGCCCTGCCTGCCACGGCAAGACCAAAATGTGTTGACAAAGTGAACTTCTGTGTCTTTCTCTCCTCTGCACAAATGGGCAGCAAAGGTCATCTTCCCTGGCCAATGTTAACTAACCCTGAGGGTCTGATGGACGGGCAGAGAGCTTCTGAGTGAGGGGGTGCGAGCTGGATTCTCCTCTGGGATAAGAAGTTATTGTCTCTTCGACACAGCTTTCCTGGAGTTCCCCCATCAGCCACATAGGCAAACTCTAACTGTATATCTTTAAAACAACTCAACAATCAGGGCTTGCGGAGAGGGCCTTGAAAGTTTGCTTCCTCTGCCAATGCAGAGGTGGGAAGGAGTCTCTGAAGGTCACCGGCAGTTCCCGTTGAGCTGATCATTTTAATGCCGATGAGATTTAATTGTATTGTTAATGGTGTGTCACGACATTGGCTAGGCATCACTTTCGTTATTTACATCTAAAGTCAATAACTTGAAGCTTGTTCTTACCTCAGAGAGATTTTTTGTGTGCGGACTCCTCATGGAAGGTGCTCCGAGACCATGCTCATGGGCCACATTGTAAAGCCCTGGAAATATGAGTGGAATGTAGTTGATCTCACATGGCGCTGATCCCATGACAAGCGCCATCTTCTAGAAAGCAAGGTTGTTAAAAAGACAGCCAGGAACAGGGTTTCCTGTTTGCCGTAGCAAGGGGGAAGACATTAGGCTGTGTTCAATCACTGTCACTTTTAAAAACCTGCTCTGGCGGTTGCCTAGTAAACAGCCCCTATTTCACTGAGCTTCATTACCTGTATCCCATGAGAGGAAGAATGTGCTGTAAACTGATTTGGACCCCCTGAGAGCTAGAAGTGGATATAGTGCCACACCTGTTTTTGGAACCCCAGTGCCTCTCTCTTCACCTCTCCCCATCTTTATTTGGGGTTGGAAGAACAAAGGAGAGAGACTCTCATGTTCCAGGCTGCAGCAGATTGACCCTGATTGCTCAGGTCTGATCAAACAGCGCACAGCGTTCGGGGTAAGAGCATCAGAAGTTCCTTGGCTTTTATGGTAAGGAATGTCTTTTGGACTTGTCAAGGCCTGTTAATTAACAATGGTCATTGGCTCCAGCTTTGACAAAGCTCCAGGCTCTGAGCAGGGAAACGCCCAGCCCACCTTTTGCAAAACAAGATTTTTTCCAAGTGGTCTGCACTTGATAGGTTCTGTAGAGCTGGAAGCAACACAAATATGGCAGCTGGAAGTCTGCCAGCTGAAGCAACTGAAGACCAGAAATGGAATGGACGACGGACAGGACCAGAAATCTGAATGGAGATTTTCTTGACTTTCGTACAGGCAAAGCTTATGGTAAATAAATGAAATGCATGGTTTTCCTTGGCTAGCTTTTTCTTTTTCCTTGGGTTTAATCAGATTACAGTCCTATAAGGACATACAACACTCCATTATATTTTTACAGGTAAACCCCATGGGACAGCAAAACTGTTCTGATCTTCATAACTGGGGTATTTCTGGGCCAAAATCTAAATCCAACTTCTCCCTACCCTACCTTAAAGGGGAATGGATGGGCCATGGGAGAAGCAGAGGCACCATTTGCTATGGGGAACGGGGGGAGTTGCCCATCCCAGACCTTGTTTCCCACCTCGACTTTTCATAGGTCTATATACTCCACTTCCTCCTCCCACCCCTTGACTTTGCATAATAAAATATAATCACAAATAATGTTTTATATGCTGACAGTTATTACCAGCTGCTGAGTGTTCTGGATCCTGCATGAAATGAACTGGATCCCTGTCCAGTTTGTAGCTGAAAGGTGTCCATATCATAAGTCTACTGTGTAAGAGGGTGCCATGTTCTAGGAGCTTTCAGAGAACTGCAGAGCTCTTCTGCTGACTCACCCTGGCAGCCAGACAAGGCAGGTCCTATTACCAACAGTCCCAGAGTATAGAAGAATTTTAGGGTTTGCGGGCACTAAGGACACAAACCAAAGGGTGCTGCAGGGAAAAGCTCTAGGAATAGTCAAGCTCTGGAGAAAGCTTAGGTTGAGACTTAAATTTGTTGCTGTTATTAAAGTAAATAAAAAACCCAGGAAGGTGGTGGGAGGAGGTGGGATTTGGAGGTTGGCACCAAGCTCTGTAAAGCTGTTTTCATCAGACTTTGGCCTCCACTGACCGAAATGCTGTGAGATTCATTAATCTTGTCAGCCTTCTGCTCATGCAGCTGGTTGGTTGGGGGAGACTTCTGCTACATCCAAAAAAGGCCTGGAAATGAGACCCCTTCTTGTTTAAACTCTGGCAAAGAGCCAGTCTATTCAGGCAGCCTCGGATCCAGTGACACTTCTTGGATCCAGACACCTTCTCACTGGGCTCTGCTTTCTGGTTCTGACTTATCTCTAAATAGTTTTGTTAATCGTGAAGAACTCAGAATCCCAGTTCCCAAATGTCCTTCATTATAAATACGTGAGGAAATCAAGGAATGAATTTGGTGCTATTAATACCCAATGCCCATATAATCTAATGATAAGAAGTCTGTCCTTTAGAAGGATCTAAGTCAAGCAGGGTCCCAGTGTAATGACGGTTCTCAGACTGAACTTCCGTGGACTCGGCTGGAAGTCTAATTTGTTCTGTTTATTTTCTCTTCCCAGTTGAATCTGCTTTTATTTAACTCCACATTGAACAATGATTGAACATTCAGTGGGTCTCATTAAAAAAGCTTTTTGAATTGATTGAATTCAAGCTTTGTTCCCGCACTTCAGCAGATAGATGCTTGAATATGAGTGGTGTCAGCTGAACAATGATAATTGCATCATACTGCTCAGATGGTTACGGTTTGGCTGTAACTTCTACGGTAACAGTTTTCCAACGTCTTTTCTCAGGGCTGATGCCAGCTCTCTATCCCCAGGACAGCTAGCAGACACTTAACTAACCGTTGGGCTTCAGACCTGCAAAGACTGGAGGGGCTGCTGCTGACACTGACTGGAGAGTTCACTCTGCAGCCCAAATGTTCAGTGTCTGGCTTCTCTGAACATTCATCCAGAAAGGGAGCCAGTTGTGATGTTGATGGTTCTGGCCCCAAGGGCAAAAATGGCTGCGTACCTACTTTTGCAATTCTCCTGAGCCTCAGGTCTGCAGGGGGCTGGTTCAGCCCCTGGCACAAGTTAGAGCAACCTCAGGGCTTCTCTAACTTTCACCAGCAGATAATAGCAAAACAGCTGGTGATTATTAGAGCACAAAGGCACTGCAGCTGGGAAAGATGTTAAGATCTGATGCTAAGTGTAACCTTGGTATGAAATAAGTGGCAAACCTCTAAATTGGCGCCAGATGTATACCCTGATGCTCACCATCAATCTCTGAGTTATTATCCAGTGATCTTTAGTGGCTTTGCACCTAGAGCTAAGAGCTAGCTCTCTGCCTTGATTTTAAGAAAACAAAAACAACCTCCCCCTGAAATCTTTTTTTAACCTAGCAATTTTCTCAGTCCATCATTTGTAGCTTTTCCCTCTTCTCTGCTTTGCAAATTTATTTTCCATTACTAAGAAAAAAAAATCCCCACCTTTCCGTGGAGATGAATGGTTTGTTTGGAATGTGGCACATGGTTTTCCCACGTGGTCTGCTTGCATACCCTTCTTAGTCTTGTTCCCAGCGTGGCGCCCTGTGCCAGTCCGGCTTAGTCCAGCTGAGACAGCCTGACCATGCACGTCGGTGCTGGTCTGCAATCTGCTTGACATGTTGCCAAAGGCAAGAGGGACCCTGGATATTGCCCCAACCAGTAGGGCTGCTCTGAGCCTTTTATCTTGTGGGAATTGCATTCCCTATGAAGTACGTATTTTAATGCTGGCTCTTTGTGTGAAATGAATGGGAAAGCATCATCTTTCCGAGCTGAGGAACGCAAGCGGAAAAACCAGCATAATGGCCACAAGTGCCCATGGACTAAATGTTCCTGAGGCTTTGAGTGGGAGAGGGTAGCTCATTGGACCGAGCCACAGAGAGAGCAGGAGCAATTTCCTATGAATTAGTAGTGTGTGCTCCAGCCCCACCCACAAAGACCACTCCATTTCAGGTTAGAGCAGTGGGTCCATTTTAACCCCCTGTAGCACAGGACTGTCTATTTCAGAAATGCCCCGGGCCTGACCCTGATGGCATCATTCAGCATAACTCCCAGACTGACTTCAGTCTGGCTGAGTAAGAACCAAAGGAGAGGGCATTAGTGACGCCCTGACAGAGGGGAACCACTGCGTGAACTGGCAACTCTGACAGGAGGGAGGGGGAAGCTGCATCTGTACCATGTCCCCATCCTGCCCCTGATCTCATGGGAGAGCAAATGTAGAGCCCGATCTCCATGAATGAGTGGAGGGCCAGGAGCCAGGGGAATGGATATCAGTGGCCTCCCACCCCAGCAGAAAATGATCAGGTTTCTTTCTGAATTTTCTTGCAGCTCTCTCCCGGCTGGGGAATTGCAGGCTCGTTGCAGCAAGGCGAAGCGCCCCGTTGTGCAGCAGGTCTATGGAAATGCAGCAGACCTTAACAGCTGAAAGGACTGGTTGTGCCCACCAGCTGGCAGGCTATGCCCCTTTAGGTGTCACACGGTCCTCCACTGCATAAGAGCACACCCACCTCCCTTGTGCTCCCAGGGGGCTTGAGCTGGACTCCTGCCCTGAGCCCATGTGCATGAAATGTGTCCTAGTGTAGAGTTAAGCATTGCTGAGTCATTGGGATCTTTAGTTTAGACTCTCACTTACACTAGTTGTCTCCATATCAGGCAGAGAGGCTGACATTGACAGCCTGGCGTCAGCCTTGGTAACCCCAGAGGCAGTCAGCAGCTAAACATCCTCGGGCCCTGACAGCAGGAGAGGCCAGTGGTTATGGCACTACACTTGGAGTTGGGTTCAATTTCCCTGCTCCAACGCAGGCTTCCTGTGTGATCTTGGACAGGTCCCTTAGCCACTGTGTGCCTCATCTGCAAAGCAGTCCGGCCCTGCCTCGAATCCACGGCAGTCTAAGTTCTCAGCCTGGGCTCAGCACAGATGCTCCATGCTGAGCGCCAGGTAAGTACCTGAGATAGGGCCCGATGGCTTTGAACTCTGTTCTGGGACATGGAGCGAGGATAAACTGGGGGACTGGAAGAGGAGCCTGCACTGGCTGCCCATGGACTGTATTATGACAAATGCTTTGCCTGGCACATTCTGATTTGGACCTGAATGGTGAGGCAGAGTGGCAGATGGGCCACTGATTAGCAGCTTATCCTGTTACCCCATTCCGTGTTTGAGGGAGCGAGCCATGTATTAAGCTCCAAACCACTCGGGAAAGCGCTATAATTTTGCCTGGCGCTTTGGCGGCTTGCCTCCCACCTCTCTTTGATTTGCTGTTAAGTGAGTAGAAATGCTGCTCCCAGATGTTGATGGAGGATCAGTGAGCTGCATCACAATTCCTGTTTTACTCTAGAGACGATGTCACCCTTGGTCTCGCTGAGTTTTTGTGTCTCGGCTTCGGATGTTTACAGCAAGGCGATACTCATCATGTTGACAGAGCCCAGTCACCTAAGATGCTGCTGGCATTGTGGGGAATGGCATGTAGCTAATCAATAGCTTCCCAAGGCCAGCTATTCACCTCAGTGGCCAATGGAACTCACCTGTGGTATCTACCCATGGAACTCACTGCTACAATATATTAGTGAGGCCAAAAGCTTAAGAGGCTTCAAAAGGGGATTCAGCATCTGGGTCTCTAGGTCTTAGTCCTTATGCTGGGTTTGCCCGTCCTTCAGCACAAGTCCCCTGAGGTTCAGACTCCAGCATCAGAAAAGGTTGTACCAGAAAGCATCTGAAATTGTCACTCTCAGGGCTGCCCAGAGGATTCCGGGGGTCTGGGGCAAACTGGGGGAGCTGAGGCCCTTGTACTCACCGAGCGGCGGTCCGGGTCTTCAGCATTTCGGCGGCGGGGAGGCCCTTCAATTCCTCCGTATCTTCAGCAGCACTGAAGGGTCCCGTGCCACCAAAGACCCGGACTGCCACCAGGCCAGGACTCACGGGGCATTTCGGCGACAGAGGGCCCTTCAGTCGCTCCACGTCTTCGGCAGCCCTGAAGGCCCCCCCGTGGCTGAAATGCTGCTGAAGACCTGGACCGCCTCCAGGCCAAGGCTCGCAGGGCCCCTGTGGGACCCAGTGCCTGGGGCAAATTGCCCCACTTGCCGTCCCCTCTGGGTGGCCCTGGGCACTCTGCCCTATGCCCTGGTTCTGTCTGGAGAAAAGGCTGTGGCCAGAGTCGGTAGTGAGCCCTCACAGAGTGCTTTGAGATCCTCAGATGGTAGATGCAATGGAAGGACTAAGTGGTGGAGTTCATCACTAGAGTAATCCTGAGGGTCTGCCTGAATTTGATGGGCCAGCAAATCAGGACACTTTTTTATTTCAGTGTGTAACCTGAGGTTTCCCTAGTCTAAGAAGAGAAATGCACTGAGAACTACCTCACTGCTCCTCTGCTTGTTCTGTTGGTGAGGTGGGGATAATGTTACTTTCCTACCTCCCAGGGGGCTGGGAAAATGAAGGAACGGAGGGCTCTGTGAGCGTGAAAAGCACAGTATCAACACAAAGTCTGAGACTGTCAAATGGGGCAGGCAAGTTAGCTGCTTGGCTGCCTGAATCTCCTGCACTGCTTTGACATTTCAGTCACAGCCACCATGCCTGGGAGTGCTGTGAGCATCAAACACAAGCCACTCTTCTAATGCCTTTGCACAAGCCTTCCGGCCATGTCTAACTTTCCAGACTCTCCCAATTCTGCAAAGGCCATTCTGCCCCATGCACTCTGTCCATGGTCCTGAACCACATCTCACTCTGCTTGTACTCTCCTGTATTGGCTAGGAGAGCCTGACTGACCTTTTGGTGCTTCACGATTCAGCCACATGCACCTGTGCAAAATCTACTTCGGGGTTAACTCCCTGATTGCCTGAACCCACACAGGGCCTCTGCAACCTATCACCCTTCCTCCCCACAAGAATGGCTTTGCACAGTGTGGTGGTAATGTGCGCCAAGTGTTTCTGGCATAACCTTTCCCAGAACACAGTTGGGGACAAAAGCATTTAAAACTGATCAAAGAGGGAATCATTACACAGTGCTGAATTAACCTGTGGCACTCACTGCCACAATATATTAGTGAGGCCAAAAGCTTAACAGAATTCAAAAGAGAACTGGAAATTTACATGCATAAGAATATCCACAGTTATATTACAGAGGGTTAAAAAGCTATACATGAGCTAAGCCCTCATGCTTCCAGGCATAAGTCAGTCATTAAGCGCCTGGGGTCAGGAAGAAACTTTCCCAGGGGTAAATTACTCCATAATTCTCTAGTGCAGGGATTCTTGCAACTTTCTCTGCAACAGCTGGTACTTACCATTGTCATAGACAGGTACTGAATGAGATGGTCCATGGGTCTGAGCCAGTCTGATATTTCTTATCTTCCTAAGGGCAGAGGTAGAAGTGGCATTGTTATTGAGACAGCACTGGGTCAGGTTTCCAAAGGTGCTTAGGTGATTCTAGACACATATTGGGATTTTCAAAAGTGCCTAAGCACGTTCAGTGCCTAACTCCCACAGGACTCTCAAGGGAACTTCCATGTGGAGTTAGGCACCTAACCTGCTTAGATACATTTAAAAATCCCAACAAGGTTCATCGTTAGGCCCTTAAATGCCTGGGAAACTTTAGCCCAGTGCCCCTTTGGGAGAACATACTTGCTCCAACGTCTGGGCTTTACCCCCTTGTGTCTGAAAGTTGCCGTGGAGCGCTTTGTTGGTGAAGTAGGGGAACCCTTCAGTGAGTTGGAACAATGCACAGCCACTGACAACCAGTGTTTCCCCCTAATTTTTTACTTCCATGTGTGGAATGAATTTTGTTATGTGCACCAATATGAAGGTGATGTGGGGCCAGGAATGAGGGATTTGGGAGGAGGCACAGGGCTGGGGCAGAGAGTTGGGATGTGGGGTGAGGGGGGGGGCTCCAGCTTGGGGTGAAGGCTGTGGGGTGGGGATAAGGATGAGGGATTTGGGGTGCAGGCTGCCCCGGAGCTGCAGTGGGAAGAGAGGACTCCCCCAACCCTCTCTCGCTGCAGCAGCTCAGGCTGGGGAAGGGGGTTCTTTCCCTGACCACAGCAGGTCTGCGCTGGGCCAGGGGAGAGATGCCTCTCCTTGTGGGGCTGGGGAAATAGTACCACCACCCCAGCCCACAGTCATAAGAAAGGCCATACTGGGTAAGACCAAAGGTCCATCTAGCCCAGTGTCTTGTCTTCTGACAGTGACCAATGCCAGGTGCTTCAGAGGGAAAAAACAGAACAGGTGATCCATCCCCTGTTGCCCATGCCCAGCTTCTGGCAAACAGAGGCTACGGCCACCATCCCTGCGCATCCAGGCTTATAGCCATTGATGGACCTATCCTCCATGAACTTATCTAGTTCTTTTTTGAGCCCTGTTATAGTTTTGGCCTTCGTAACCTGACCCAGAGGACCAATAAGGGGACAAGATACTTTCAAGTCTTGGGGGGAGGCTTTTGTTTGTGCTGTTTGTTTTGATGGTGTTTGCTCTTGGGACTAAGAGGGACCGACCATCAATCCATGTTCTCCAAATCTTTCTGAACAAGTCTCTCATATTTCAAACTTGTAAGTAACAGCCAGGCAAGACGTATTAGTTTAACTTTTGTTTCCTCAACTTGTGAATTTTACCTTTGCTAGAGGGAGATTTATCCCTGTTTTGTTGTAACTTTGAAACTAAGGCTAGAGGGGGGGTTCTCTGGGCTCTCTGAATCTGATTACCCTGTAAAGTTATTTTCCATCCTGATTTTACAGAGATGATTTTTCATTTTCTTTTTAATAAAATCCTTCTTTTAAGAACCTGACTGATTTTTCCATTGCCCAAAGATCCAGGGGTTTGGGTCTTTGATCACTTTGTAATCAATTGGTTAGGATATTATTCTCAAGCCTCCCCAGGAAAGGGGGTGTAAGGGCTTGGGGGGATATTTTGGGGGAAGAGGAACTCAGTGGAGTGAAATCTGCTTATACCAGAGTTGGACTGACCCTCCCAACCCAATAACTGCCTGGTGAGCAGGACTAGGGCAGTGGAAACAGGCAGCATATGTTGCCAGGGCTCTCTCTCCATGAGGTTGTTATGACAATGTTGGTTTGGAGGCCTACCCGCTGCTCGGCAGAAGGCACACAACAGGCTGGATTGTTGTTCTGATTGTGGCAGGGCACCAAATGAGCGGCAGCCTCTAATAACATTGAGCTGGGGAAGCGGTTCGGGAGAATTGAACAGTGAAGTGGCTTCCTGGAGGGTGATTAATCACTGAAGGCCTGTGGCAGTCAGAGCTGTTCTGTGAACAGCTGGTGGTGTGGGAATATACCTGCCTCAGCCATGGGGCAGGACCTCACCTGGGAATTGGCAGTGGTCAAATTTTAGAAGTCAGCTCCCTTCTCCATCTGTAAAGACAACTACATGGTCAATGCAATAGAGGGTGGACAAGAGTCACCCTCCGCCTCTCCTTAATCACCTGGAGGGCTTGCAGCTGAGTACCTCACAGCAGCTGAGTGTGCAGGCCAGGAACATGGCGTCTGATGGGAGTGTCCCAGGCCTGCCTGAGGGCTGGCAAGGAGAAGGTTAACCTTCCCCTCTTCCCGGCTTGCTGTCCATCTCCCTGAGCAGAGAAAAGAGCACAGGTGCACGTCCCTTGTTTAGGTTCCGGCAGGGCAGAGAGCTAGGCCAGCTGTGGTGAGTTCAATCTGGGTATAAAGCCTCTGCTCTGCTAGGCAAGGGTAGGCTAGGCTGATATTAGGAGACAGTGCTTTGATGGGTGTAAGGAGGACTGTGGTTTCTAGAAAAAGCCCACGTTTTGTTTAAATCTTGGCTGCACAAAGACACTCTCCTTTGGTTAAGCTGGTTAAGACCCTAGGCTGAAAGGAGCCTCTTTGAGCTTTTAATTTAATGACCAGTGGGAGGGGCAGTTCTTGGCGGGTTGTTTTCACCAGGGTTGGACACTCAACTGCGCTTCTAATGGTCAATTATCAGGAGCTAGAAAGCTGGGTGTTACTTGCAGGCTGGTGTCCGTGGGGTCTGTGACATCGAGCTACTGCTCCTCCAAGCCTGTAGTGTGTGTTATGAGGCCGTGGGGCCAGGCTAGACCCCAGTTGTACTCCTCAGTGGGTGGCACTGGATGAACAGGAGCAGTTGCCCCTCACTAATCCACAGGGATAAAGGCTTGGCTCCAGGATAAAGTTGAGCCCCATCCCAACCAAGTAAGTCAACAGGATCTTTGTAGTTTGCTGTATTGCAGGCCTGCAGATACCTCAGGAAGGATGAGCAGAGACATTTGGCCTCTATCCATACCCATGAAATCATCCCTGTGTGCTACCAAAATGTCTTCTATGCTGTGACCTGGTCTTAGGACTCTAGGATTTTGGCAGTAGCTGGATTGTATTGCTGCACCCCATGCCTTTGCCTTGGAATTTGAGGTACAGGACAGTGGGTCTGTTGGAATCCAGCACTGGTTTCCTAAGAACTGCCTGGATTTGCAGGAGCTTGTCTAACATCCCACTGCTGGCAATGAAGAGAACTCAGGGGAGCCACAGCACTGGTCACGGCCAACATTAAACACTACTAGGTCCTTTAGAGCTGTTCTACCTTCGTTAAATACACATTCCGATGGGCCATATGGTGTACATCTTTCACAGTCAGGGTAAATAACCATTGGAACAGGTTACCAAGGGTGGCAGTGGAGTCTCCAAGACAAAGATCTACTCCAGGAATAATTGTGGGGACATTCTCTGACCTGTGTTGCGGAGGTGGTCAGACAAGATGATCACAATGGTTCCTTCTGGCCTTGGAATCTGTGAAATGAGACAGCATCAAAAACACCAGCAGCTAGTCTACACTAACCTGTGCGCTAGTGGGAAACTTTAAGAGTAATCTAGTACAGATGGAGCCTTGTCTGTTTCAGGTAAAGAAGTAGATAGCCTTCCATGGACAAGGTGTTAATGAACCTGTCAGGAGTTGGTCTTGGATGGATTTCCACATCAATGATGCCCAGGGGCCTGGCTCTCACCCCTTTCTGCACTTGCTTGTAGGAGTGTTCCTAGTTCTGCTGGGATGAGATCCATCTCTTGTTCTGACTGTGTGTCCTCCACCTTCAGCAGGCAAGGAGAGGGTTAATGCTCTGTTCTTCATCCTCTGAGCAGAGGAAGGGTCATGTCTTCAAGAGACTGCCTCAGGTCTGTGGTGCTGGCATTGTAATTGCTTCCTCTGTGACCAAGGATGATCCGGGGGGGAAGAGTTCTGTGCCAAAGTGCCTCACTGACATATCACTGAATGCATTAGCAGAGCTGTCCATAGGAGATGGGGCTGAGTGCAGCCTGAGTCATTAGTCCCTCTCTTATGGGAGCTGCAAATTCACACTAAAAGTGAAAGGAAATGAATGTGACTTTGGTGCTCGGACTGACTGGAATAAACACCTGGGAGAGCTTTTAAAAAGGCTGAACTAGGCCAGGGCTTTTTCAAATGAATTCTGTATCTTGTCTGCTGAAGGGGGAGGGCACTTGAACAAAGCACAAGAGATCTGCAGTGAATCCCAAGCCCCACTGTGTTCAGAAGGAAGGTAAATTGCAGCATCCTTTGAATGCAGCCCCTGGGGATTTACTGAAGGGACCAAAGTCTGTAACTTTCCATTTGTTACCTCTCACTCTCTTATGTCATGGCGTGGGTTGTTTAATCTCCATTTAATGTGTATTGAACCAGCTCTCAGTCTGCATGGCACAGAACATCCATCTCTGTCTGTATCTGTTGTGCTGAGTCCTGCCTGTCTGTGTTTATCGTATCTTACTCTCTCTCCCACTCCAGATCCCCCACATGCACCCTTCAGTTTTCCGGGCATCTTTTGCTCCTGGAGCTAGAGCTTGTCTTTGAGAATTATGCTAGAGGCTTAATTTGTTGACCGAGTAAAGGATGGAGCAAAAGAAAAGCAAAAGAGGGGGGAAGGTAGCTCAGTGATATGAGCATTGGCCTGCTAAACCCAGCATTGTGAGTTCAGTCCTTGAGGGGGGCCACTTAGGTATCTGGGGCAAAATCAGGACTTGGTCCTGCTAGTGAAGGCAGGGGGCTGGACTCAATGATCTCTCAAGGTCCCTTCCAGTTCTATAAGATAGGTATATCTCCATTTTTTTCGTAGTCCTCTACCACAGTGGTGCTCAACCAGAGGTACGTGTATCCCTGGGAGTACTCAGAGATCTTCCAGGGGGTACATCAACTCCTCTAGACATTTTCTTGATTTTATAACAGGCTACATAAAAAGCACTAGAGAAGTCAGTACACACTAAAATTTCATACAGTGACAGGTTTATACTGCTCCATAGACTATATCCATGGTTCTCAAACTGCAAGTTCCCTGTAATGGGATTGCCAGAGCCAGTGTTAAACTTGCTGGGGCCCGGGGCAGAAAGCCAAAGCCAGAGCCCCCCTGCGCAGGGCTGAAGCCAAAGTCCAAGTTCTTAAGTGAGGTGAAACTTGGGGTACGTAAGACAAACCAGACTTCTGAAAGGGGTACAGTAGTCTGGCAAGGTTGAGAGCTACTGCCCTATGGGCTGTGAGATAGCTGTGTCATTTGTACCCCCCTGCAATTCATTGCACAAATAACTGGCCTTAAACTCCTTCGGCAGGTTTTGATAGGACACTGGCATATTTTTGATGTTTACACTGATGTAGCCAGGGTGTAAATGGGTATAAGATAAGTAGGAATTTGATCTGTAAAGGAGCCCCTCCTGCATATCCAGTAGTGCATACTGCTTCCAGATAGCATGTAATGTCTGTGCCATTTGAGACACGCAGACTTGCAGCAGGCTGCATAGGGACACTGGGCTCTCCAATGACCATGACAGAAGCATGGTACAGTTTAACAAAATGGTCTTACTGCAAGGTGGGCGGCATGTCCAATAACCCCACAATCAATACAGCTGTGACCCCCCTGTCGGTGGCAACTGTCCACTGTCAGAGGAAAAACATAGATCTCACTCTCTGGTTGGGTGCAGCAAAATTAGATACTTGATTCTCAAGCAATTGCATAGAGGGAGAGAGTGCGCTAGGACACAGGGTTTCCCCCTCCTAGCAGGTCTCTCTACAGGTAAACAATTACAGCATTTATACCTTTTGTTACATACAATAATAAGCAACAGCTGCATTTTGTTTATACATAGGTTGTCTTGATATCTTATTTTCCTCACTTATTTAGACTCTAGTCTACATTCCATATTTATCTACACAAGGTCGCAATAACTTCTCACACAGTTCTTTCCCACTCGCCTCACACACTCCTCGCTTCTACAAATCTCGCGTTATTAGGGTTACAGTTAGCCTGCCTCTTGCTCACAGAGGAAACTGTCTGCATTGAAATCCCTTTCAACTCCCCGTCAGTTCTTGCTCTACTTTCACACCACCACAGGGACCACTGGCAAAAAAGATTCCTATATCCTCTAGCTTTAAAACACCTTTGTCCTGCAAGACAGGGTTACTGTCTTGGTCTGGCTGTATAATGACTGCTGGTTGCCACCAATGACGTTACTTTTGGTAGGTGAGTGCCTGCACGTCAGGCCCCTGCCTGCCATGGATACATCTAGCTACACCACACTACATTTAGTTGGCTTCACACTGACTGACGGAACTCAGATTATGCCCCCTTGTGCAGGTCTGACTTGCTGTGTAGACACGGTTTGCGCACCAAAGGCCTGGTTCACTCGCTGTTGCTCTACACCCTGTCTCGTTACATCAGTGCAAATTGGGTATACAGTACTACCCTTCTGACTTGGCAATGCAAAACCAGGATCTAGGAATGGAAGGGAGCCCCTTGTATTCCACTGATATAAAACCAGAGGGGAGAGAACCCTCCAAACAGTGCAGGAATCCCTCCTCAACAGGAAGGGGACCCAGTCCCACCACAGGAAGATTGCAATAGCCCCTTCCTACCATAAGGGGGAAGCTTGTCCGTGCAGGAGACGGCGCTGTCCCGGGGGCTGCTCTCAGGGCCGGCGCTTCCATTTAGGCTACCTAGGCAGTCGCCTAGTGCGCCAGGATTTGGGGGGGTGGCAATTCAGCGGCGGGGGGGTCCTTCCGCGCTCCAGGTCTTCGGCGGCAGGTCCTTCACTCGCTCCAGGACCCGCTGCCGAAGTGCCCTGAAGACCGGGAGCGCGGAAGGACTCCCCCGCAGAATTGCCACCAACGACTGGGAGCGCAGAAGGACCCCCGCTTAGGGCGCCAAAATCCCTGGCGCCGCTCCTGGCTGCTCTGAGACTGTGACCGAATTCCCACAGGAACTGAGGACCACCCCAAATCTCCCCACTTTCCACTTCCACGTGCTGGGCGCACTTCTCCGACCTGCCTTCTCCATATAAACACTGAACATTAACAACCAGAAAACCACTTCTCGGCACACGCAGTTCTACCCCAGGGAGAGACTGAACCACAGGGGAAAGGTTAGTTGTGTCACTCGCTGCAGTACTATCCTGTGCTCCACGCTCATGTACCGCGGCGAGGGGGGACGGAATGAGAGCCTGTGTAGAATAGAATAGCAGTAATGGGCCTGATTTTGCCTGGCCAGCCCCTGGCCCTTGGCATAAAGGGGATGCTGCAGAGAGGGGTGATGGAGGAAACAGCAATCACCTAGAAAAGCCCATCCAGGAAAGAGACCTGACAAAACAGAGCCATTGAAACAGCCTCGCTGCAGCAAGCAAATCAGGGTGGGAATGAAATTAAATGGCTCCTCTAAGCCACACAAAGCGTCTCCTGTTCTCAAGCCCCCTTACAGTAATGAAACACACTGCTGCTGCTGCCCGTGGAGTGCCACTTGGGAGGGAAAACAAGAGAGAGGTTACTCAGGTCCCATCGCCAGGCAGCCTAGCAAGGCTTCCTTTGGAGAGCTGTTGACCCTTCGTTTCGCTTGCTTTTTGTCTTCCATGTTCCCCCTGTTTCGTTATTCATCCATCGCACTGCTGCCTCCAGGCTTCCCACCTCCCATAGTGATGCCAGCTGAAAGCTGGACAGACGTAACAAGCTAAAGTGCTGCATGTTGTACACAGGCAGCGAATGCCTAGGTCTAATCCCAGCTCTGCCACTGATCTGCTGGGTGACCTCGGGCAAGTCACTTAACTGCTTTGTGCTACCATTTCCTCATCTGTAAAGTGGGGGTGATCCCTCACAAGGGTGTTAAGGCTCAGTTAGTGTCTGCAAAGCACTCCAAGGTTGCTAAACAAAAGGTGCTGTTTAAGTGGGGGGAGTATGATTATAAAGAGATGTGTAATGTTCATCACTTTAACTGCATGCTCAGGATGGGTTATTTAGCTACTGGTTACTCTGCCGGGTCTGTGATGGGGGGTATACCAACCCTGCCCTGGCTGAGAAAGGGTTAAAAAGCTGCTGTGGGCTCGGTCGGCTCCTCCCCGCTATGCCCACGGCAGGTGCCAGGCTTGGAGGAAGGAGTTAAAGGGGAGAGCCCAGCTCAGCAGGGGCTTGGCTATGAAGAACAGCAGAGCAGGGCCAGAACAGCCTGAGACTGAGGGAAGGTGAGCCTGGCAGGGGGGCTACTTGATTTGCCACCTGTGGCCTGCCTCTTGGTGCTGAATAAGCCTACTGCAGGTGGTGCCCTGCCTGAAGGGGGCGATAGCCAAATAAAAGATTTTGGTTCCTTACACATGACTGCAGAGCTGATGATGGTTTGTGGAAAGACCTGAAATTCTCAGCTTGCCTATGTGCCTGCGATGGTAGATTATGAACGGTGCTGTCAGGCTCTTTGCTTGGGGAGCAAAATAACAGCATCCCATTGAACATGCAACCACCCGCTATGGAATGGGCTCCGTGCAACCTCTCATACTGCAAGAGTAAACGGACCAGGCATAGGCCAGATCCGGGCCCTTGTTCTAAAGACGATGTGATTAAATGATTGTGTGAGCTGCCAGGAGAAGAAATTCTGAGAACTACTACAACAAAATATTCCTACGGTGAGCACCTAATTCCGAAAGGTGCTTCCACAACGGACAGTGCGTTGTGATTACTGTAGAGGCATCCAGTCAGTTCCATTTCCAAAGGTGAACAGAGACAGTGCCAGGTTGTGATTGCCTTAATGAGATAATGGGCTTAATGGGGCCCATTTGTGGCTCTTACAATCGTTTCAGGGATATGTATATATTTAGTGGCCACTGCAGGGGAGCCCCTTCTTTGTCCTTCTGCAGCTAATGCTGCAGGCTTCAATATGTTAAAATCCTTTCTGTGAGCAATCCATTCCACCCCTGCCCCCAGCCAACACTCGCAGCTCAAACTGAACAGCAAGTTGACTGACAAGAAGAGATGGGATCGGCTGAACCTCTGAGGGAGAACAATGGACCGGGGACAGATAGGGGCACATGTGGCAGCATTAGTGGAACACAATAGGAAATGTAACTGGTGAGGGGGAAATGCCAGGCAAAGGGGGCCCTTTCAGAAGATCTGGGCAAAGCCTGACCTGCTGGCTGGAGGAAGGAGTGCCTCAGGGTAGCAGTGGGGTCAGTGACCACAGGCGGAGAGGAAATCCAATAAAAATGTCTTTGACCATTTCATCGCGAAGCTGCAAGTCTTTTGTCGAGCAGCTGTTCCCCTGGATACTGAGAATGCAGGAACCAGCCAGCGGCAATTTGCCGCATCCTGTTTCATCTGCTCCCTTTATTACTCGCAATTTACTGGGAGCAACTTCAATCAGCTGCCTTGGTTTCTGTGCCACAGTGGCTTAATGTGACCCGGACCTTTGGTTCCATCACATGTGCCTGGCCGGGATCAGTCTGTGAGCTCCGAACACATCGGTCTCCCTCTGTTCACACCCCAGCTCTGCTTTCACTCTGTTTGTCCTCCTGTGTGGCCTGACTCAGCCAGCCTGGAGCTGTTGCTGGGGCTCTGAGATCTGTGGGCAGAGCCCTGTGTGTTTGTAAGGGGAGCAGCCAGGAAGGAGGGGCTTGGCTGCTTGGCACAAGTACCTACTTGGTGCAGTTGGATTGCCCACGAGGGGGTAGCTAGTTAGCCCTCCCTCTTACGGGTCTTAGCATGAGAGGAGGGAGGGGGATGGTCTTGTTTCTGCTTGGAGAAGAGACAGAGTGGAGATTGCTAGGCTTGGGGGCAGGGCAAGGGGGGGTCACTGGATTTGGAGGGTTTGGCAGGGAAAAGAGGTTCTCTGAGTTGAGGGTTTGGGAGGGAAGGAGGAGGGGTTGCTGGGTTGGGGAGGAGGCAGGAGTTTGGAGTTGGCTGGTGGAAGCTGGCTGAGCAGCTCTGTAGAAGGAGAACCATCCCTTCCAGGAAAACCCTGTGCAGCTCAAGCCCCTATATTCCCTGGCTCCCCCATCCCTTCAAGAACAGCTAGTGCCTCCCCCGCTTCAGCCACTAGTTCATTTCCCAGGGAGAGGGGAAGCTCCCAGGTCTGCCAGCCATTGTGGATACGTGCCTGGACACCGGCTCTCCAGAACAGGTATTCAAAAGCCAGGAGCACCCCCGGCTAGCTGAGCATGCTGCTTGCAAAGTGGGGGGAAGCTGGGGCTGCCGTTGCCCAGGGACACTTGGATAAATAGCCTGTGCACAAGCGCTCCATCTCAGAAACCTGCTGCCTGGCCCTTACATTGAAGGATTGCAGTGATGCTTGCTGGGGCCTGTGTTGGCAGATGGTCACTTGGTATCCAAGGTCTTATGCTGAGTCAGCTGTAACCTGCCCCAAACAAAGTAAGGCATTCACTACTGCTTCCAAGGCCCCACATCTGTCCTTTAACCGGATCAAAATCTTATAGGTAAATTATACCTCTCCCCTCCGCCATCTTGAGGATCCCAGGCCAGCACTGGTGATTGGGGTAGAGAACAGCCGGCGCTGCCCCTGATTTGCATGTGTCTGCATTGCATACTGGATGGTGACACAGCCATGTGAAACCACAGAGCCATGTAGTATAGTTCATCATGCACCTCTGGCTGCTAATCCACTGTGTGTCATAGACCCTATACTACTAACACCTAATGGAGATTCTTCTTTAGCTCAAGCTGCAGAGGCCAATTTGGGTTTTCTTTGTTTGGAGAACCTGAATTCTATCCACCCTGTCACCATTAAGTTATGAATGTGCTTCATAGCACTAGCTCTGAAATCTTAGGAGGTGGCAGGTTGCTATGATCTATGTGATATGATGGTTAAACTTTTAACCTAAGATCCCATCTCACTAGATCTTAATCTTGAAGCAGAAGCAAAACACATTTTTGTTTTCAGCAGCTGCTGGCTCCAGAGAGATGGTGTTAACCCTTCCCCTTCCAAAGCCCTGTGGTGCGGAGACTGTACCAAATCTTTGTTTTGTTCTTAAGAAACTGCTTTATTTTTTTCAGCAGGTCAGAGAGTTCACAGCCTCACTCTCCTGGCAGCTCATGAGGTTAGCTGGGCATGTAATGAGACGTTATCCATTTGGTGTCTGTCTTTGGGGGGCATTAGTCAGAACAGCCGCCCCTTTTGTCCATATGGAGACAATCTGCTGCTTAAACATCAGAAATCTCTGGGAGGGAGCTTAGTGACCCTTCTCCAGAGAAGACTCACAGCATTTAGAAATCAGCTGGCCCCAGGCACAGCTCAACATGACCGGTTCTAAATGTAGCTCCTTCAGTCCCCTTGTTGCCTGTGCATGTGAGTGGTTTAAGGGGCCACAGGAGGAACATCCTGTATGAACTGCTCAGAGGCTCCCTGTAGGATATCATCTTGTAGTAATGTAACTTTTTCCTTACAGTTTGTTCTCTTCCACTGGCCAAAAGTTCCTCTTCCTTCCTGTGGCTTTTGAGAGGCGATGGAGTTAATCTAACAGCACTTTGGCCCATGTGCCCAGGAGGCTGGTATTCTCAGTCCAGGTTGTAGTGGATAGATCTTGAGGCTAAAATCCATTCTGGTTAGCAATCCCAGCCCTGGGGCAGATGTTTGAATGGGCCATGGAATCTCTTTTTGGGCTCATTTCTAGTGAGCATTTGCAGCCATTGGTGTCCAGCCATTGGTGTAGCTACAACCCTCTGCTGTAGACAGGCTGGACCATGATTTGCACAGGTGCAGCCTACCCTGGTTTCAGGCCGGGGTTTCCACCAGTTCCTCCCCACAGGTGGCTGACATGCCCGGTGCAGAAAGGCCTCCTCTCTCACCTCCCACTGGAAGTTGCTCCACCAGATCAGAATTTCAGCCCCTGTCTGCTGCCCACGTGGTACTTGGCTTATGGGTAGATGGAGGACCATATTCTCCAGAGTTAGCAACCCTGGGCCCTTTCATGAGCACTCCAGATGTAGGCAGCTAGATAGCGCTAGATGGACTCAGTTCTGCTGGGCTCCAGGCCACTTCTTCCTGGAGCTTCCCGGCTTCTGCCCCTCCTTCCCAGAAAGTCCTAAGCACCACCAAACAGCTGTTTAGTGGCCCTTAGGACTTTCTAGGAGGGAGGGGGAGGCGTGGAGATGCAGCGCTTCTCCACTCTTCCCCCTCCCTCCCAGAAAGCCCTAAGCGCTGGGAAAGATGGGGAGGAGGAAGAGAAGAGGAACTTGTGCAATGCTCCCTTGTAAAGTTGCTGCTCTTCCAAAGAATCTTACAAGGAGTGGACAGAGCAGGCAACCAAATGACATCGTAAGGGAGCATTGCACAGCTTTAAACGAACATGTTCCCTAATTGAGCAGCGACGTAACTTTGAAACAATGTTAAGTGGAAGAAAGTTAAGTGAGGAGTTACTGTATCTGTTCTGGAGAGTGTACAGGGTGGGAGGGGAAGGGGTGGGATCATCTTGATCAGCAACTAATCTTGTGGTGGTAAGAAAAGGGTAACTTTAAGGGCCAAATCTTCAGCTGGAGTCAGTGGAGTTATGACAATTTACACCAGTTGAGGCTCTGGCCCTGACATCCTAAAACTCCTGAATCTGATCCCTGTGACAACTCCCCCTTCCCCCTCACAACTCTCCCAGTCAAGGAGAACAAACGTCCAGACACTAATGTGCCTCTTTTCCCCTTCTTCCACAACGAAAGTAAAGCCAAATCTCTCTCTATTAGGATTTATGGCCCTTCCTTGGGCGGGAGACAGCTAATCAACTTGCATTACCCTGGCTGTCTCGTGAGTCTGTGCGTCATTTAATTTAAAAAGAAAAAAGGAATTCTGAAGAGATGAACTCGGAAGCAGCTTCCTCCTTCCCCCATCCCCCTCGATGGAATTAGGCTCTTTTGCCGAGAGCAGTAGCCATGTATTTAAGAATGTCACCCAGCTTGACGTGAAGGCACCACCACTTGTCATAAGGGACCAGAGCCTCAAATGCATTTAGCTGCCTAACTCCCACTGAAATCAACTGGAGTGAGGTGGCTCCATACCTTTGCGGATCTGGGACAAGGAGCCCCGAGACAGTGGAGAGTGAGGAGAGATGGGAATAGAACCATAGGGTTAGAAGGGACCACAAGGGTCATCTAGTCTAATCCCCTGCCAAGATGCAGGACTTGTTGTGTCTAAACCAGGGCTCGGCAACCTTTCAGAAGTGCTGTGCCGAGTCTTCATTATTCACTCTAATTTAAGGTTTCACGTGCCAGTAATACATTTTAACATTTTTAAAAGGTCTCTTTCTATAAGTCTATAATATATAACTAAACTATTGTATGTAAAGTAAATAAGGTTTTTAAAATGTTTAAGAAGCTTCATTTAAAATTAAATTAAAATGCAGAGCCCTTCGGACCGGTGGCCAGGACCCAGGCAGTGTGAGTGCCACTGAAAATCAGCTCACATACCGCCTTCAGCACCCGTGCCATAGGTTGCCTACCCCTGGTCTAAACCATCCAAGCCAGATGGCTCCAGCCTCCGTTTGAAAACCTCCAGTGAAGGAACTTCCGCAACTTCCCTTGGCATTTGTTCCATTGGCCTCCTGTTCTTGCAGTTAGGAAGTTTTTCCTGAGATTTAATCTCAATCTGCTCTGCTGTAGTTTGAACCCATCGCCTCTTGTCCTGCCCTCTGTAGCGAGAGAGAACAACTTTTATCCATCTTTTTTATGGCAGCCTTTCAAGTATTTGAAAACCGCTTTCATGCCCCCCCCCCCCCGCTTAATCTCCTCTTTTCCAAACTAAACATATGCAGTTTCCAGTGGCGGCAGGTTTGTATAATTTTTGGTGGTGCCCAGAATGGGTCCAAGTCCCACCCACCACCTGCCTTGTAAGGTGATTTTTTTAAATAATGTAAAAATGGACTGGGAACAGCAAGCGTTTAACCGTCTCCCCATATTGCACAATATCACTAGCGTAAGAAAAATTTATATAACTAAGAATATGAACTTTATTAATACAATTTTGAATATCGAAACAACCAAGCACTCTTGGATCAATAACCCTCAAAAGCAAAAAGCTCTGTCTAATTCACTATTGTATTCCCACCATGTAAAGCTTGATAGCCAAGACTGATGAAAACTCCTTTTTATCTTTTAGATCTGCCGCATCTTTCTTTTGTATAACTTCAGTTTGCAAGCTGGGTGTCGAACTCAGGCTGTAACCTGATGAATTACCTTTTTGTTCTTTTTCTCTGGCTAACTTTATTAAGAATTTATCCATTGTTGATTATTATTACACAAAATTAATGAGGTGGGACCGAGGGCTTCGGAGTGTGGGAGGAGGCCCAGGGTAGGGCAGAAGGTTGGGGTGCGGGGGTGAGGACTGTGGAATGGGGTTAGGGATAAGGGGTTTATGATGCAGGAGAGGGCTCAGGGCTGGGGCAGAGGATTTGGGTGTGGGGAGATGAGCGCTCTGGCTTGAGATGAGGGCTTTGGGGTGTGGGAGAGGCTCAGGGCTCGGGCAGAGGGTTGGGGTGAGGACTGCAAGATGGAGCCAGAGATGAGGGGTTCATGATGCAGGAGGGGGCTCAGGGCTGGGGCAGAGGATTTGGGTGTGGGGAGATGAGTGCTCTTGCTTGGGATGAGGGCTTTGGGGTATGGGAGAGGCTCAGGGGGGTTGGGGTGAGGACTGCAAGATGGAGCCAGAGATGAGGGGTTCATGCTGCAGGACGGGGCTCAGGGCTGGGGCAGAGGGTTGCGGTATGGGGAGATGAGCACTCTGACTTGGGATGAGGGCTTTGGGGTGTGGGAGCGGCTCAGGGCTCAGGCAGAGGGTTAGGGTGCAGGGGTGAGGACTGTGCAGTAGGGCCAGGGATGAGGGGTTCATGATGCAGGAGGGGGCTCAGGGCTGGGGCAGAGGGTTGGGGTGTGGAGAGATGAGTGCTTTGGAGTGTGGGAGGGACTCAGGGCTCAGGCAGAGGGTTGGGGTGCGGGGGTGAGGGCTTCAGAGTGGAGCCGGGGATGAGGGGTTCACAGTGCAGGAGGGGGCTCAGGACTGGGACAGAGGGTTGGGGAGCGGGGGAGTGAGGCCTCTGGGGTGGGGCTTGGGATGAGGGGTAAGACATTCCTTTCCTCTCCCAGACTGGAGAGCAGGCAGAACTGGATTATTGACAAGGCTGTGCAGAGCATTACTGCTGGGGCTGTACACTGATTTCACTGGATTTGTTGTTTTAACTATTATACAAATAGTTCAGCCTAGTAACCAAGATGAAAGGAATCTAAAAGGGTAAATCATCATTAATGTGTACAGGGAGGTAAATGCAAAACTCTATTATTGGGGACATGGCCAGCCTGAAAGCCATATATTGTAAACAAGTATTTCTTTACCTATTTAAGAGACTCTCCCAGTCTCCACATCTCTTCTCTTGGACAATGAAAATCAGTTAAGGTGCTTCCAGGTTCTCAGTGCTGTAACGTTTGAGTTGCGAACACTTGATGGAAATTTGTCCTTGCTGTAAAACCAGTGTGTTCAAACTCTGGCGTTCCTCAAGCCCAGATGTGGGCTAGGAGCACAGCCTGCCTTTATTAATATTGTCTCATTGTTTCCTTGTACTCCCCCATCTGTCTGTCTATCCGGCTCCATCTGTTGTCTCTTGTCTGACACTTACATTGGAAGGTCTTTGGGGGCAGGGACCATCCTCTTGTTCTGGCTTTGGAGAGCACTTGGCCCAATGAGTCCTGGGCCATGACTTGAGCTCTGAGGTGCTGCGGTAAAACAAATAACTGAGAGAAGGAAAAGGCTGACGGTAGCTTAGGAAGGGAGTGGAGGGGTGAGACGGAAAAGGCCAAGTGGAAGGAAAAGGAGAGACTCCAGAGCTCTGCTCCTTGGTGCTTGAGGAAAATTACTGCCTGCTCAAGTCATTGGGAGTGGATGACGGTGGCAGAGAAGAAGAATGGTCTGATAGTTAGGGCACTGGCCTATGAGAGAGCAGACCAGGTTTAAGTCCCTACTCCACCACAGACTTCCTGTGTGACCTTGGGCAAGTCACTTGGCTTCTCTGTGCCTTAGTTTCCCATCTGTAAAATGGGCTGTGAGCTGGTACTACAGCTGAGAAACTGATAGAAGTTGGCACTACCCGACCTCGGTGTTGGAAATGGGGGATGATGGCAGTGGCAGGATTCAAAGCTCTGCCAGGCAATTCACTTACCACCTCCATTTATCCGTGACTTTTTACTGTGTCTGTGAGTCACCCCACAGCGGTGGCTCTAGTTGCTCCCTTGTCCCACAGGGTTGGAGCTGGCATCCTGCACTCACTCCACAGCAGCAGCTCCTCGACAGCTCCTCTCACACAGCGCTGGGCCTGGCAACCTGCTCTGGGCTTTGCAACCTGGCGCAAAGAGTCTCTGATTGGGCCTGCCCGGACCTCTGTCATGACGCACTCACCTTGGGGGACACAAGAGCTGCCCCTGTGGGGTGAGCTCACTCTCCACTGGCTCCTGCTGGCTGCCGGGGTCTGTGTGGTGCTGGAGGCAGGAGCTGAGAGCAGAGAGCCCTTCTCTTCCCTGCTGGCTGGCACCCAGATGTATGGAGGGGAAGAAGTAATAGCCTGTCTTGAAGCCAGAGGGGGTGAAGGGGGTTGCAGTATACTGCAGTCTTTAGTTACAAGATCACATACTGATTTTTCCACAGAGGTTAAAAAGAAATATTGAATAGCTGCTCATTAAATGAGCACTGTCTCTCCTGGGCACTGAATGAGGCAGCGCTTGTGTGGAAGGACTAGAATAGTGTGTGATCATGTAACTAAAGCCTATCATAATGCACACACATAAGGAGGCCCAGTTAAGATTCACAGTCAACCTACATTCTGGCATTTCCTTGCTTTTGAGATCTTGAATTTACAACCTTAATGCTGTTGTTTTTAATTCGAGCTAGACTCAGTATAGCCCTTCTGGTGTTTAGCCCAGGCCATTCTTTCTGATCACCTGTGAAGATGTTGGTGGACAGTTTAGAAATCATGGGCTTCATTTTACTGCCAAGTCTCCTAAGAGTGAAGTCACAGTTACTAATATTAATACTTAGCTCTTCTTCCCAGAGATCTCAGAGCACTTTGTAGAGAATGATCAGTATAAATCACTCCTATTTTATGGACAGGGAAACTGAGGCAGTGACTGGCCCAACAATGAGTTAGTAGCCTTGTAGGCAGAGAATCCAGGTCTCTTGACTTCTAGTCCATTCCTTTACCCATTGGACTATGTGGTTTGTACAGGTAACCCACAAGTAAGTCTGTTACAAGGCCCCCCTGAGCCCAATCCACAGAAGCTAGACAGCCTTGACTTAAGCCATAGAAGCTCATGCTTTTAGCTCTAGCAGTCCCCAATGCAATCCCTGGTCCTTTGGCCAAGATGGCAGCTATCCCATATGTGTCCATTGTAAGTGTCATTAAAGAAGCTCTGTCGGCTGCTGGCTATCCGAGGCCCTCATCTGCATCCCTCCTCCCCAATGCCAAGATCTGGAGGAGTTCTCATTAGGACACAGTTCATCATGCAGACTTTCCTCAAGTCAGTTGACGTGTCAAAAGTTGCTGAGCTGCTAATGTGTGGTGCAGTCTGGGAGCAGATGTACAAATATTGCTGAGGTATAGACAGTGGGTGGTACTAGCCATAGTAACCTCAAGTTGTTCAGGAAGAGAGACATCAGCTCTTGCTGTAACACAGTGCAGCAAACCAGCTCTGCAATAGACTTCTAACCAAAGGACAGTGTAAAAGTAACATGATGTGAATTTTGCTAGTAGAAGAGAGAACTAAGGGGATACTAATGAACCACACAGAGATCTGGAGGCTGCAGTGAAATTAAATAGTGCTTTGTATTGTGATAGATTTGTCCGTCAGTCTAGCTACCTATATGGGCCTGTAGTGGGGCGGCTGCCCCACTCCAGGAGAAAATGGGTTAAAGTAGGCCAGAGAGCCTGCGCAGATGGGCAGCCAATCAGAAAGAGCCTGTGGGTAGCTAATCAGGGCCAGGCTGAGCCCTATATAAAGGCTGCAGCACAGAGGAGAGATCAGTCTTCTCCTGACCAGCAAGGGAGAAGGACTGGCTCCTAGCAGAAGGAGCAGCAGCCCTGGACAGAGCAATGCTGGGCAGGGTAGCAGGACAGCGGGAGCTCTGGCTGACCCTGCCAGACTGCAGGCCTTGGAACAAGGGCTGAGTGGGTGCTAGTGCTATGGGGAAGTAGCCCAGGGAAGGCAGGCAGTGACAGGGAGTTGAGGAAGGCAGCAAGCAGCTGTGAGGGCCTGGGTCCCCCGTTCCTCCCCGCTTGCACTGCACTTTGCCAATAAAGAGCGTGGCCCCTGGACTGCACCTTGTCCTTGAGATAAGAGACTAGACTTTGGGGTGGCAGGTGTGGACTAGGACTGCTGATACACCTCCAGAAGTGGGGAGAATGAAGTAGTGGGCACTACTGGAGTGCAGTGTCCTGAAGAGGACACCACGGTGCAGAGAGCAACACGTGTCCCGGTGGCGGAGACAACACAGCCAAGCAGACAACGGGCAATACACCACCTGCAGAGGGTGCGCTATAGCTGAATGAGCTAATTCCCAGAGCAAGCCAGCAGGAGGCGCAGCGGTGGTGAGTCTGTGCTCCGTTACAGGTCCCTAATAAGGTAAAGCACAGAAGGACCTATTAAGTCCACTTCTGCTGATCACACTTTCAGAGTTAGGGAACAAACAGTTTGGGGTGAAGCCAGATTCTGCCCCCTCTCAAAATGAATCACTTGAGTCTCCAGTCCCCCTCATTCTCTTAATCTGTTCTGCCTTTGAACTTTTCCATGGGTGACTAAAATAAGTCAGCGGCTGGTCTCTTGAGATGAAGAACAAACCCTGCTTCTGAAAGGTGAATCTATGCAGTCCAGCGAGAGATCATCCATCAGCCAAAAGAGATTCTCAAGCCCAAGAGCAGTGGAGTAGGAGAAGGCAGTTATTAGCCATGTTTTGATGGCTTATTACGTTTTTCTTTTCCATGAAAGGTTTCGGTCAGGAACATAAATACACAGATAAATAATGGAGATGTTTATGCAATCAACGTCTGTGACTTATGCTGGGTGCATGGCTAGACTAACTATAATTATTAATAAAGAAGCATTGGGCAATTTATGGTCCTTGGCATGGGGCTAGCTGGATCTGGTTATAATAAGGTTTAATGGGAAAGATAAAATGTTTGACACTTGAGTGCTTCTCAGGGGAGGGATCAAAGCAACAGGGACTGGAGAAGGAGCTTGTTGTAAATAGAGCCTCTATTCCCAAGGTGTTTAGATCAGAGATGGACTTCAGCCCAAACCCTACAGCTAACCACCCTCGACTCTGGGAAATTTCATATCCAAGTCAGGGTTTGAACTTTGCACCTTGGGACCGTCTCTAAGGAATTCAGGCTCTGGCTCTATTCAAGGCCTGATCCAAAGCCCACTGAAGTCAATGGGAGGGCTTCCATTAACGTCAGATAGGGCCTTCAATCTCCCACTGATGGTTGATTAGAGTGTTATCTTAGTGAAGACTTCGGGATGTGGCCCCAAGGATGGAGCCCCTGAAAAATCTGCTACACCCATTACTGTGACTTCTGGTTACTTTGAATGTGAACTGATTTATATAACAGACCAGGGCTAAGTGAGCAAACCCGGGGCTTAACTTGGTTATAATTATTGACTTATGCATCTAGCATCCACAACTGTACCATATGCATTTAAAAAGAAATCCAGTCCCAGAAGGTTTTGTATAACCCATGTATCAGATAAGGGTGCAGCAGACTCAAAGGGCTTGAGATCTGGGCTGAAATTTGATGGTCACTAGACACAGTAACAAAGAAACAAAGTGTTTTGGCTCTTAGGGATGGGACTGGATGAAGAGTAGAGCAGGCTGGAAACTTTCCGACAAAACTTCTTTTTCATGGGAAAATGTTAATACATCAAAACCAGAACTGTTTGCAAGAAAGGGTTGGCTTCCCCAAATCTCCTATTTCGAAGAAAAAATGTGGATAAAAAATTCCAAAATTGCCAAAACATCCTGTTTCAACATTTTCAAAACAAAAAGGTTGGAGTTTTTTATCCTAAATGACCTTCTTGTTCCCAAATTTAAGGGCAAAATCAAAACAGTTTGAAATTATCTAAAGGAACATTTCTGTGGTCCCGAACCAAATTTTTTTTGTTTTGTTTTTGTTTTTTTTCCAGATTATCAGTTCATGAAAATTTTCAAGATTTTTGTCTTTTTTGTCCTGTTTCAGGACTGGAAAAAAAGTCAAAATCTCAAACTTCTGGAAAAGAAAAACCATTTCCTTCCCAGTTGTAATGCAGAATGGGTTCTTTGAGAGGATTCTGTGTGGCTTTTGTGGGATCGTACCTCTGCGCAGTGAAGTATATGGGTTTGTTTGTTTTTTTTAAGCGCTGCTAATGCCAGAGGGGACCTAGTAATGGTTTCCAAACCGAGCGCTCAACCGCTCTCTGCAGACTGAGCACAGCTGTAATTATAAAGCCATTCACAGAGCCCTTCATTTCAAGAGCCCGGTGCATGAGTTGGAGTCTGACTCAGTCCAATGTGAGTACATGCAACTCCCACTTACCATGGGCTAAAATTGGTCAACTGGGTTCAAAGGTCAAAGGACACCAAATATTGCAGTGTGCATCTGGCTAGCTTCTCCTGTAGTATGTCCTCATCATGGCATCTCTTAGACATAACATGTGGCCTGGAGTCCCAGTACATGCCTATTCGGGGTGCAGATGAAGAGGAAAAACCCCAATCCTCCAGAGGGCATAGCTTTATCATCGACAGAACTTGATTCTTACTCAGGGTCCCTCAATGAACAAAAGAAAAACAACTCCTCACCCCACAACAGCTGCTGTATCACCTCTGTCAGATTTCCCAGCTAAGCAGCGTCTCACCTATAGCATCTCTCCAGGTGAAAGGAGACAGGACTCAGCAGTAATGAATATAAAGGTGGATCTTTATTGAGGCAGCTGGACCCAGGCAGACCCTGGAGTTTGCGCTAGCTCTCCAGCTCCCATGCTAGTTGCTGCAGCCCATGCTGCCTAATGCAATGATACCCAGACTGAGGCTCACGAGCTGAAAGTGGCTCTTTAACGCGTCTCCTGAGGCTCTTTGCAGCACATGGTATTAAAACACTGTGTGATTTCATTGTTAAGCAATCAGGATGCTTTTACTTTGATATTAACCAATTCTAGTTGATAAAATAATAATACTTGGTCAGTGATTTTGCTGTGAGAATAATGTATATTTCCCCTGTCATACTGGTTAAATATGACTAGATAGTACTATAGTAAATGAAACAATGAATTCACACGACTTTGGCTCTTTTGGGTAATGTTGATAATTTGGCTCCTGAACCGCTGAGGTCTGAGTATCACTGGCCTAATGTCACAACACAGTGTCAGGACTAAGCATTCATGGAATACAGTGTTGGTCATACTACATGGCAGAGTCAGTATTTACAAAGAAGCTCTCCAAGGGGCACTTAGATGCTGCAGAAGAATGGTGATGCAGTAGGTGGCACTCTTCTAGCTGAGCCGGTACTGAGCTGATGCCCCAAGCTGGGGAGATACTGAAGGTGCCTTCTCTTGGATGATGTCAAGCTGATGTCCTGATTGTCTGTGGCAATTAAAATCCCATGGCTCTTTTTGTCATCAGCCTAGGTGTCTTGGTCAAGATAGGTGATTTATATGCCCATTAAGTTCAACTGGATATGTAATTTTTCATTTGCCTCCTAAGATGTCTCATGTAGGGCTGCTACACGAGGTGGCCCCATTTCAATGGTACATATAAAGAGATCTCTCTGGACATTCTGCAAAGCACTTTGAAACACATTGCAATTAAAGGTGCTAATGTATAAACAGCATATGAAACAGACCAGAGTGGTAAGTACAGATATACATTAGGTGAGAATCACAGCTCCACTGATATGACATAAAAGTCCCCATGCTCCCACCTATGGTTAGCACAGCTAATCTCACCAGTGGCAGACTGTCCTCTCAGTAACACCACCTGGCTAACCGATGCTGCTAAAAATCAGTTTCCCTGATCCACCTTTCTTTGCAGGTGTTCATGCTGTCACCTGCCAGAAAGACTAAACTCAGACCCCAAGATTTCAATCCTGGTCCAGACATGCCAACATTATATGGGGTGTTTGGACACAGAGTATTGTTTCAGATCCACCTCTGATGTATATGGCAATAATCTTCAGAACCCTGGCTGGCTTTGTCATTCTGTGGAAAAAAGGGACTCACGGCTAGAACTTAGGCAGTCAGAGATAAGCATGGGAACCATGTTGACTGGGCTAGCCACATGTCCAAAGTGGCCCAAGCCACAGGGATATGCTGGAAACATCCACCTTCTTCTTAATACTATTTAACATTTGTATTGTAATGGCACCTGAAAGCTCCGGTCAGGATCAGGGCCCCATGGTGCTTCACTCCCTACACATACATATGAAGACATGTTCTCTGACCCCAGTGATCTTACAAGCTAATAACACAGTGATGTATGCAATACAATTAAAAACAGAGAATTGTAATATACATTGGTAACTGTATGTTTGTATTATGGTAGATAAAATGCCAACTTTTCTTAACTATGCCTCGCATAGACTGGCTTGTTGATTCTGGCAAAGGAGGGATTTGGAGAAGGAGGGTTGGGTTGGGGTTGGGGTTGGGGTTGGTAGGGGGGAGGGAGCTTTCATATCAGTTTAGGGCAGGAATTCCAGGGGAGGGGCAGTGAGAAGATGTTTGTGTGAGAAGCTGACAAGTGGCTGACTGAGGCTGTCATCAGGAAGGACAATGAGTGAACTAAGGGGGAGGGGCAGAACCATGAAAGACCTTGAAGGTGAGGGAAAGAAACTTCTCAATTTGGAGCCTGATTCGTGTCCAAAGGTGCTGGAAGGGAAGTAGCGTGAAGCAGCATCCCCTGGCTTGAAGGACTAATAGCAACCCAATGCCTGGCTTCCCTTGGGTTTGCAGTTTGGTTCAGTGACTTTCAGGGCCCCCGCTATACAAATGGTTCCAGTGACCCTGCTCAAGTACTCAGCAGTAGCAACTAAACATTTACACAGGTGTCACATGAGGTTCAAAGGGTCTTCCCGGACTCCGAGCCTAATTCAGCTAAATGCAGCCTGGAGTCAGGGAGCATGACTTCTGTAGAATCTGCAGTGAGATTAATGGTGAAAGTTGCTCAGAAAATGGTGGTGTAACAACCAATGTGGTGTAACACGAGTGTGTGTAGCAGTCAGGGCAGATGTGCAAAGCAAGTGAAAGGCATTTAAACATTCAGGGAGTGGGGGCATAATGAGCAGGATTCTGCTCTTCTTTTCAGCCAAGGAACTTCACTGGTTTCAGTGGACTCACTCCACAGAATCTGGCCTTTAGAAGTCCAGATGTGAGTATAGCCATTCGGTTGGGTCTGAAGAACCTGCAAACTCAACATGATACCAAAGGGAGTTGGTCAAATTCTTGTTTGTTATGCTAGTGTAACTCTATTGAAATCTCCCCTTCTGTGCCCCTGCCCAGGTTCCAGCTGTACTGGTCCCTTTCTGCTTGCAGAAGAAGACTAGAGCACTTTTATGTTTCAACCCACTTGTCCTTCTGCACATGTTCTCCTCCTTGTCAATCCCACTGTGACAACTTCTCCACCCACACCTTGCATTGCTATTTACACCAATCAGGCTGGCTGCCATTTACATGCCCTTTGCACTGGTGCAAGTGACCACACCAGGGGCCTGGCACAGAAGAACCAGGCTCATAATGCTGCATTTGCAACATCATCGTCATTGCCACGGCAACAGACTCCTGCAAAAAGGTGAGATCACAGAAGGAGAACCTGTGAGAACTGAGCTTTCTTCCTGTGCCTTTCTATACAAACCCTCTGAAACCTGTCCCCCACTCCCATGTGACAGCAGAACGGTCATTCAGCAAGCCACTCCCCTTTTTTTGGCTGTTATAATGGAATGACTTTTACCAGCGCAGCAACGAGCTTCCTCAGTCGGCCATGTGCACCGAAGCAGGATCTCCATTTTAGAAGTGCAGAGCAATCTGGAGAGAATGTTCTAAGGCTGAGGCTAGTGAGGGAAGCTATAAATGGCTCCCACAGGCCATTCTCCTGCAGCCAAGTGGCTCTGTAAGACTATCAAAGATGCAAAATTCTTCCTCAAAGGAAATAAAATAAGTTGTTTCCAATCTAACCCCCTCCAGCACTTCCCCACATACACACTGCCTGACCATTATAACGAAGTGGGGGGCCGCATGCTAGCACGTGTAGGAATTGGTTTGGGGAACATAGGTTTTGATCACTGCAGCTATGTGATGATGCCAAGAGGAGGGCAATGAAAGCACATTCCACATAGCAGTCTTAATCATTCACGTGGTGGCTGAGAGGCTAGCAAGCAGCAGCATTTTAAAAGCTGAGATTCCTGTGAGCAGTACATTAAAGCCAAAGTTCAGTCCTACCCAGGTCCACGTGACACTGCCCTAGAGTCAGAAGATATTTTTTTTCAAAGCCAATAGGAAAGAAGTTCCACTAAGTGACATTGAAGGTGATGAAGGAGTTGGCTATTTTCTGCTGGCGCCCTCGCTGCTCCGTCTCCCCCCATGGCTGGCCTGGGATCTGGCAGCTGGTGAAGGACCTGGCAGGAGGGGGCTCGCTGATGTGCGTCACTTCAGTCAGATCCGCCTCCAGGGTGCTGACAGTGTTGGTCACCTGTGCCACATGTACCTTATTGGCCACCTTCTTGTGCAAGAGGCAGTTGAAGATCTTCTTGAAGCCCTTGCGGAAATGCTTGGAGACCAGGGCGTAAACAATGGGGTTGACGCAGGAGTTGGAGTACGAGATCAGGTGTGAGAGGATCCTGAGCACGTAGGTGGCATGGTTGAAGGGAAAATAGCCGAACCAAACGCACAGGATGATCAGGTGATGGGGCAACCAGCAGAGACAGAAGAGGACAGCTACAATGATGATCATCCTGGTGACCTTGCGCTTGGCCTTTTTGGATTCGGACATGTCTTCAATGGGGTCCACGGATGTCCAGAGGTAACGGATAGTCCTCATGTAGGTGAGGCTAAGGATCAGCACTGGGATGACATAGCTGAAGATGAAGGTGCAGATGTCCATGATCTTGCGTTGGGGGATCTTCCAGATGGGATGGCAGACGGTCAGGTTGGCCATCTGGAACTCCTGGTAGTAACTGAGGTACGGGCCAGAGAAAATAAAGGAAAGACCCCAGATGAGGCAAATGGCTGTGAGTGCGTTCCTGGGGGTTCGGAGTTCTCTAGAATGCAAAGGGTATCTAATGGCCAAATACCTGCAAGGGAGAGAACAAAACAAAACGACAGTTCTATTTAAAACAGAGAAAACGTCATCAGGCCGGCTATGTGGGGAGAACACAAGGAGAAAAAGAGTTAAAATGAAAAACTTTGCACTTCTAATGTAATTTCTCATTCAACTAATTGTCCCATTTCCAAGGGCTTATCTCCACAGAACCTTTGTGCACGACACTCCAGGGTGTGAATCTACAGTGCACTAGCCTGCCACGCGCTAACTGGCCACACGGACCCTGTTACCATGCACTAAAAGTTCCATGATGTCCTTTGACATCTTGCTGTCTCAAACGTTGAGTGCGTGGTAGCTGGGTCCAAACAGACAATCAGTGCAAAGCTAGCTAGGATGCTGTAAAGTCACACCCTGGTGACAAATCTCCAGGTAAACAACTTGCCTGACCAGGCAGAGAAGATGGTAACTCACACTTTTCTTTTGTCACTGATTTTCACCATGTCTTTTGCATTTTATATAATATAATATAATAATCCAAATCATTTTTAGGGTTTGATCTGAGTTTAAGGCTGAATTACGACTAGGAATCTGGTTTGAATTAAATGGCACCTACATCTTGGAAGCTCCCGCTTCCGAAATGTCAGAATCTCACTCACTCAACAGCTCGGTCACCTTGGATGGATCCCTAAGCTTATTCTCATGGATATCTTGGTTACATCCAGAACAGAACTAGAAAATAGGCTTCCTCAGTTTGGGATCCAACTGGAACCAAAGCCATACGGTTGAAGGGATTTCAGTTTTTGAAATGCCATCCTCCACAAAATCCAAAGGGACTTAAATCTGAACTTCTGGTTTTGCCCATCTCTGTATATGACAATTACATAGTACAAGCAGCAAAGTCAAAGGCCTGTGCTTTCCATGACTGGAGCTGTCTTGAAAATGCAGCTGCAAACGTACATTTTGTATTTGTGAACACAGTGACCTGTTTTATGCACCTGCACCTGCTGTTGTTTGCAGGCACATGTTGCTCTGGTCTTTTGACCATGTGGCTCTTTAAGAGATGTAAAATATTTATATCTCATCAGCTCCACATCCATCAGAGAGTCTCCCTACGGAATTGGCTCTGAAAGAATGGTTGATGGTCCACTGGTATATGGGCTGGAGAATTATTTTATTTGCCACAAACAGTCAGCTCTCTGATTTCTGCACCTGGCACTAAGTTCCTGGTTACCAACAGATCTGTCCTCGGGGAAAGAGCATGACCCGTCACTTTTTCAGGGAGAAGAATTTCTCTTTTTCCATCAGGCAGAGGGAACAAGGGCCTGATTCCCCATTTCATTACTGCAATCTATGCTGGTGTAACTGACTTCAGAGGAGTTACACTGGAGTGATACAGGGCTAAGGTTTTTTCTTCATCACTATCAACTTCATTTCCACTGAAGCCGCTGAGAGTTTTTGCCAGTGATTTTAATAGGAGCAGGACCTTCATCTAATAAAGATGCAGAGTTCCTGTTCTTTTCTCATGAAACAGGGCATGGTGCTGACCCTTGGTCACCTCCCACACTGAAGCTTCATTTCAAAACAAGCTTGTGAAGTGACAAGATGATGACATGTAATCAGCTGTCCTGTAGGTTACACATCTCCCCCTCCTCGCCCCCATCTCCACCTGGGCCCAATCCACAGAGGATGTGAGTT
The DNA here is from genome assembly GCF_003597395.2 of Chelonoidis abingdonii. Lineage (NCBI taxonomy): Eukaryota > Metazoa > Chordata > Testudines > Testudinidae > Chelonoidis > Chelonoidis abingdonii. Next base: position 17,089,357 of record NC_133781.1, read on the forward strand.
TGCTGCAGCTCCTAGCTCTCATGCAGAATCCTTCAGCTCAAGCAGTAACAGCTCAGACTTTCAGCTCTGTTCCCCGGTGGGGGGGTTATTGGGGGGGTCATTACATGTGGTTGATGTACCATTTTAAAGGGTTTTTTTTCATTGTTATTAACTGTAACCATAAATTAGTATAAATTAATAGACTTGCATTGCAAAGCCCATCAAAAACCTCCCAAAGTATATTCAGTGTTACCAGGGGCACAAAGACATCAGTTAGGATGATTATGTATAATGTTCTGCGGAGGATGTGCAAATAGCTATTGATATTCAGCCAGCGGTGGCTGGTCAGTGGGAGGTCAGGGTACTAAGCTCATTGCAGGACTGAGATCTTACTGGTTAAAGTCGTTTGCACATAGCTTTACCCTAATCCTGAGCAGCATGAATTTTAAAATGTACATGTAATTCACAGCAAGCTTTTTAAACATGCTTTTAGCATCCAAATACACCCACTAGTAAATTCCTCTTGATGGTTATTGCCTGGTAAACAGTCTCCAGCTAAAACATGAGAAAGATGCTAGTTAAAGAGGAACTGATCCATCTAAGTCCCAACCCTACGGCCCTTTTTCCTGAAGCCAGTGGGACTGTTCACTGGAGTAAGGGTTGTTTTCTGATTGCAGGGTCAAGCCCAAACCCTACAGGAATGGAAAATCCCCCATTTCTGCAGCCTTTGGATTCTCACTGGCAACCGGAGTTGCATTCATCAGGATCTAACTCAGGGGTTGGCAATCTTTCAGAAGTGGTGTGCCGAGTCTTCCTTTATTCACTCTAATTTAAGGTTTTGCGTGCCAGTAATACATTTTAATGTTTTTAGAAGGTCTCTTTCTATAAGTCTTCAATATATAACTAAACTATTGTTGTATAGAAAGTAAATAAGGTTTTTAAAATATTGAAGCTTCATTTAAAATTAAATTAAAATGCAGAGCCCCCCGGACCAGTGGCCGGGATCCGGGCAGTGTGAGTGCCACTGAAAATCAGCTCGCGTGCTGCCTTCTGCATGCGTGCCATAGGTTGCCTACCCCTGAGCTAACCTTTTCCTATATGGAGGAGGGGGAGGGGAGGAGACTCATAAAATTTAAGTTTTGAGAGCTCTGTTTTTCAAGCCTACCCTGTTTAAACTGATGTCTACTGAAACCAACTGACGGAAGCCTGCACAAGTGCAAACTACCCTCTAGCCTCTGCTTTGCGGTTGTAGAATCCATCCCATCCAGCTATTGCACTGATAACCATTGAAATGCTAAGTGCTTGAAGTGTATGTCTATGCTACAAGCACTACAGCAACAGATGTGCCTCTGGAATGCAGACACTTGCTACAGCGACAGGAGGGGTTTTTCCATCTCAGTAGTAAATCCACCTGCTTGAGAGGTGGCAGCTGGGTCAACAGACGAATTCTTCCATTGACCTAGCGGTCTCTATACCAGGGCTTAGGTTGGCAAACCTATGTCTCTTGAGGGTGTGAATTTTTCACATCCCTGAGCAACAAAGCTAGGCCAACCTACATTTTAGGTGTAGCTCAGACCTGCGTGTGTCATCCAAAAGCTTAATTCCCCAGGCTGTCACTGCAACATAATATTGATGCTCTTGTGGTAAGAAGAGAGCACTACGGATGGCAGAAATTTCATAGCTTTTTTTGGCTTGCAAAATTTTGCTAGAGAATCGTTGCCATTTCATACCATTTCACCCCTTACATTTTGGGTCTGATCCTGCAAAGAGCTGAGTGCCTCCTGTGAGTTCTGGGCACCTTCCACTCCCACAGGAGAAGTCATTGATTGAGTCCCTTGTTTAGCACCTTACTAAAAGTGAGTGTTGAATCTAACCAGCTTGCATCAAATGCAAGACTGGAACTGAAATATATCGAATGGCAGGAGAGGTGCCTCAGTAAAGGGAAAGACAAGCTTTGATCCATTTTGTACCACTCTGAGGGCATTTTATGCCAACCTCATTTCTGGAATCCTTAGTCTTGGACTGACTTGATTATTGTACCAGAAGACTGGCACCGAAATACTGTGAAGGCACATTGAAAATGTCTTGAAAGATGAGATTACTGAGAGATAGCAAACAAGAGGGTGTTAGTTTCCTTCAATCTCATTCACGGTTCCCACTGTTTTTCCCTCTGAAAACTATCATCAGAAACAACGGGAACACGATGATCACACAGTGCGAAGATTTAAATTGTAGTGTAGTAACGTTCCAATTATACATCAAACTCCTGTGGCCTCCGTTCTCTTTTCACAAAGTTCTCAGTAGCTTTACACTGGTGTAACTCCACTGGCATCAATAGAATTACTCCTGATTTTACATTGGTGAGAGAGGAGAATCAGGCCTTTCACCTGCTTTAATTATACATAGGCTTGGATGGATTAGCTTTTTATCCATAAATGTCAGCAAACATTGATTTCATCACTGTACATACACAAACTGATGAAAAAATACTTCCATTGATAATAATCAAAATATACAGATAGGTGATGTAAGAAAAATGCTGCTTGAGAATGCATTAGGGTTTGATGTAAGGCTATTTACTTTCTACATAGCCACATGTAATGTTGACAATTTGGGTTACAAAGCTTTTATATTTTGAATCTCAAAGTCTGTCACTAAATAATTGTCTGCCGTCCGTCTGATTTCCCACAACTGTGAAAATGTAAATTGATTAAAAATAGAAAAAATGCTTAAAAATAAACAGCGATCTTATCTGTCAAAATTATACAAAAACAAAAACTTAATTCTGCCAAGCCGAAATATACATGCCCTTCTGTGACTCCTTAGGTGACAAGTGGCTGCTGCATATCCTTGAAAGCAATTATTTATTGCAAAACAAATAAGACATAAAAAATAAAATACACTTTTGTGAAAGGCAAAGAAAAGACAACTTTCTGCCTAGCTTCTGTTATAGGGGCCTGCCAAGAGTTTGCAAAAAGGGCTTTTGGCATCTTTCTAATTGGCTCTTAAAATCCAAAGATCTTGCAGGTTTGAAGTACCCTGAACGCCGAGTACTTCTGACTTTAAATAGAAAATATTCTAATAGAAAAGCTTCAAGAGCCACGGTTACCTTTCTCGCTGCAAATTAATTACTTCTCAGCCTCTTGAATGCTGAATTGGTGGTAGAGATCAGCAGGAGGAAATCACAATTACAAATGTCAAATGCTGCAGGCTGCCTTCATTAGGGACAATTCTAGTTCCAAACCTCGATGTTGGATGTGACAGTTTTAATTGAAAACTAGCATTCATTTTATTGTCAGGTGCCCCCAGACCAACCTAGAATTGTCACCCTGTGTTTTAATAATAAATAATAATAATAATATTCAATAATGTATGTTAGAGAGCAATGTTCTTTCAAGTAATGCAAATAAAAGGTGTTGGTGAGTGGAAATGTTTAACTATAATAACTCTTTTTAAAAAGATTTACCTACTTTGCCATTTATCAAATGCTATTTACAAAGCAGGTGTGATTTATGTAATTCCTCAAATGAGCTAGGGGCTGCTGCTTGCATTGTGACATCTATTTCTGAGCCTCTATGCCAAGATCACAGACAGTCGCAGCTTGTTTCTCTCTCAGGTTTTGATAACCTGTCCACCGTATCTCCCAAAGCCTTGAGTTAAAACAATCAGTGACAGATGTTGATCTCACTTACATCAGCATAAATCTAGACTGGCTCCAGTGAACTAAATAGCTTTTCTCCACGTGTGTCAGTATACATGAAATCAGAATCTAGCTGCTAGTGTCTTTTGAAATCCTTTCCCCAGCCTCCTGTTGTTCCCATACGTCTCCCAGCAACTTTGTTGTCCTTTAGCAATTCTAGACACTGAAAACTTTCTGATCATTTAGGGCCAGACTATGAACCCATTCCTTACAATAGTGAGCAGTTACATGCACACGTAACCTTGTTGTCAGGTAAGTAAATGCTTATCGGTAGGCATAAGGGATTCACGCTCTGACCCTCAGGAGCTTCTCTGCTGTTAGCTTTACACCAGCATTCTCTTGTGTCTGCTCTTAAAAAAGCAGCCCTGGCAATGCCACCAGGAGACTCAGGAAGCGCACACTTCCAAAACCTCCATTTAAATTCTTCAGTTTAATTAACACGCTCCCTTGTTTATCAAGCTACCACTCACTGTACATGAGCGAGCTTGCTCTTTTCATCCCCTGCTTTCCTTGGGGATGGGGATGTCTTCCTGTAGCTTCTGTAGGGGAGAGAGACCCGTTTCATGCTAATATTGCCCTTTGGTTTTCATGTGGTTTAACCTGCATGCTTCACCCATTTACCCATTGCTGTATCTCTCTGTGGCCAGCAGAGAAAATCACCCTGGTGTGACTTGATGTCACAGGTGTGTCTTCATTGCAAAAACAAAGGATGTGTTTGTACGTTGAGTTAAAATCCGAGAGAAGACAAGGCCGTTGTAGTTTTCACATGGGTGAGCCGGTCAAGTTAAAGGCCAAGTCTGTGCAAAAAAGATGGTGGGGGGCAGTGTTCATTATTCTGCTGTAAAATCTTAGTGGAAATAAGCCACCTGTAGCTCACCCCTGACCATGGCTCACCTCACCTACTTTCCCTTGCAGGAAAATCTACAGGTGCCTTGTCTTCACTAGGATTTTACAGCAGGCTGGCTAATGCACCTTCGTTATCCTGAGGTAAAAACCCAACTCTTTGGCAGTGGAGACAAAGCCTATATAGTCACATTGGTGCAAACCCACAACACAGGCCTGGTTGGCACCTAAAATGTAGGTCAACCTTGCTACTTCTCTAAGGGGTGTGAAAAACTCATACCTCTGAGAGACATTAATAAACTGACCTAAGCCCCAGTGTAGACAGCACTAGAATTCTTCCATCAGCTAGCTACTGCCTCTCAGGAAGTGGATTAACTACAGCCAGAGAAAAACTCCGTCTCTGACTGTAGGGAGTGTCTACACTGCAGCGGTGTGGTTGTGTCACTGTAGCATCTGGAACGGAGACATCTCCATAGACACGATGGGCTGATGTAAAACTGAGTTTACACTGGTTCTGCTTAGCCCACTTACTAATCTCTCAGCTCTTGAAAAAGGATTTTAGGCCATGTCTACACTACAGCAGCACTGCAGTTGGGCCACTGTAGTGCTGTAGTGTAGATGCTTCCTTCAACAGCAGGTTTTTTCCAGCGATGTAGTTAATCCGCCTCTGCGAGAGGTGGTAGCTAGGTCAGTGGAAGAATTCTATCTGCCTCCACATAGGGCATAATTTTTTTCACAGCCCTGAGGGACCTCACTAGGTCAATCTAATCTTTAAGTGTGTAGACTGGGCCTAACTGAACTCTGATTAAACCACGCCATTTTCTATTGATGTCCCTCCTTCTCTTTTACTGAAAAACCTCTTGGCTCCTCTGGGGAGCTGAGTCAAGGGAAAGAGGTTGTGCTTCTCTCCTCACTCATACTGATGTAGTGCCACTCCTGTCAATGGATCCACTCCGGATTTCCTCCGGGAGGTGTGGGAAGAGACTTTGGCTCTGCCTGTGGACCACGATTTGGGTGGTGACGCTGAACTCTGCCAGCCACACTGAGCGCTCCAAAGCAAAGTGCTTCTAGTTTCATCTCTTCCTCTCCAGCAGCCATGGGAATGCCTTGGGGTCCTTGGCCCCATGCCCCTAGTGAATTCATCTACTCTGAGCTGGGCTTGGGCCAGGAACTGGTCCCAGGTGATTTAGCAGCCTCAGCTCAGCTGTCTAAGGGTGCTTAATCCCCCAGTCTTCTTCTCTGCAGAGCACCATCCCATTTCCTCTAAGCTGCCTCTTTCCACCACCCATGCAAAGACCCCAGGTTGCACATTGCCTTTGACAGCTGAGGCTCTGCAACTTTCAGGAACGCACTACCCTGCAAGAAGCAGTGCTGAGCCTTCTGTCCCACAGGGAAGCTCACCTCCTGCCCTTCCCCTGCACCCGTCTGCTAGCCCTTCCAGTGCAGCTGCTGCAGCTGCTAGTTCCCTCCTGCTCCAGAGTTTCTGGGCCCTCCTTATGGGCAGAGATGGAGAGGTTCTGCCTGGCTGCAAGTAACCAAGGAAAGTTGCTGGGAGTTATTTGCCAAGGAGAGGCTGAAAGGAGGGCAGCCCCCCTGCTGCCCTGGCCTCCCCGCTTTCCTACCTGTCCAGGGAGACGGTGGCGAGGGTGAAGCTGCTGGCGTACATGGTCAGGTAGATGAAGAAGTGCACGGCTTTGCACAGGAAGGGCCCGAAGACCCACCCCTCCAGGGTGTAGATGGTGGCTTGGAAGGGCACGCAGCAGACGATGAAGCACAGGTCGGCCACGCCCAGGTTGAGGATGAAGAGGTTGGTGGTGTTATTCACCTGCCCGTTCCGCAGCAGCACGGCCAGCACCAGCGAGTTGCCCACCGTGCCCAGCAGGAAGATGAGCCCGTACACCAGCGGGATGAGCACGGACTCGGGCTGCCAGCCGGCCTCGCCGCCGGACGCGTTGAGCCAGGCCCGCGAGCTGTTCATCGCCGCGGTGATCCCGGCTCCTTCCCAGCCCCAGCTGTTCAGCGAGGGACACTCAGGCCGGGGGTAGCGTAGGGCGCCTTGCTCGCTGGCATCCTCCGGGCACTCGCAGCTCCAACCCCTGCCCCGATGTGCGCCGCGCCGCGGAGTCTCGCTTAGTTCGCGGGGTTAGCCGCAGCCCAAGTTGCTCCGGAGTTGTTCGCGCCCTCGCTCTTCTGCTGCGCCGCTGCTCGCCGGGCGCAGGAGCGTTTTCAGAGCCCCGCTCGCCGCCTGCTGCCTCTTTCGCCGGAGATCATCGCGGCGGTGTCTTGAAAGGGATCGGGGGAGGAGAGAGAAAACTTCTTGACAGTTTTTATTTATTTATTTATCGGTCCCCTCCTTCCTTGGAGCCCGGCGCTCTGTGCGCTCGGCATACGGGGGGGAAATATATAGATCCGAGCCAGGCTCTGGTTTCCCTGGAGACAAATACCTGAAATACAATTAACGGTGTCCATGGAAACCTAAGGCTCGCCTCCTGGCCGCCCCCAGAACCCTGGTCTGTTCCTTCGTGCCTAAACATCAGGGGGTCCAGAGGTTGCCCACGTGCCCCTGTGTGGAGCAAAGGCTGCCTGTTTTAGTTCTCCTCAGAGGAAAACTGGTGGGTAAAGAGAAATAACGTTCCTAGACCAACAACACCTCCTGTAACTCCCGCAGGCGGAAGGTAGCTGTCCCAGGCAGGCTGGCGTTCTGCGTCTGCACGGAGCTGCGCTGACACGTGTCAGAACTCTGCGCCGAGCTCGTGTGGAACAGGCTCTGGGGGCTGGATCCAACAGAGCGCCTAGGTGCTGGACTGTTGATTTTTTTTTCTATGACCTCGTTAGCTACTTTCTTCTGAGCCAGCAGAGGCAAATCCTAGAGTCCTCTGTCCTTCCACCTTGAAGTTAGTGGGTGTTTTGCAGGAGTGAAGGAAAGACTGCAGGAGCTGGTTGGAATATCAGAGAAATATTAAGCGCATAATAGCTAACCAGTTTTTCTATGGTTATTTCTTTTATTGTGGTAGCAGCTCCAGGTCTCCTGAGGGCTGCATTGTGCTGGTGACTGCACGCACAAAAGATGGTCCCTGCATCAAAACGATCTATTTTGGCTTTCAAGTTGCAGAAGAGTTGTTGGCTTGATCATCGTTTGAGCGATAAAGAAGAAATCCAGCAAACCCAGCCGTAATGGGAACAAACCCTTAACACCTCTCCTCTGAACCAGCTACAAAATTGCATTTTTTTCCCCTCGGTGTCTTTCCAAATTATTTTCTTATCGTCGTGGAACGCCATCAATTCTTTGAGTATGTTTCACTTAGCAGATGTTCGCTTGGCTTGGGCTTGGTGACCACAAATAAACATACTCACTGATACTTTCCACTTCGCACCTAATGATAGGTGCACCTAATTATGAGCATGAACGAAGTAAGCCTCGCAGCAACCCTGTAAGGTACTGTGCACATCGGGTAAACTGAGGCACAGAGCAATGACGTGACTTGCACAAAGTCGGAGGCAAATCAGTTGTAGAGTGGATCTGCTGGCACCAGTCCTCTGCTTTAACTACAAGACCCTGCATCTGTATTCAGAGAACAAACACATTGTAGGGAATCCCACTTTATTCCTGGTTATCCAGAACAAAGAGGGTAAAAAGGTCGAATACAGTATTTGTTGTGAATTATCCGCTCAGCTCCACTGATTAGGAAAAGGATGCTGGCTGCAATGAGTTACGTTAGCAGATACCAAATGCCCGCAATTCTTTGTACCTGAACCAAACTCCCACAATCCTCTGAATATAAACCAGTGTACTGATGCACGGTGTCTATAATTCTAGGTGCTTTAAACTTAGGTGAAACGTCAATGTGTGACCAAATGGTAGAATGTGTGTAAGCTTTTACTCTCATCCCAGTGGTCCCCAGAAAATATGTCCAGCTGTCCAGAAAGGAGCCACTTGTTATTAACAAGGGATACTTGCTACTGCAAGTAGCAGAAGGGTAGCCATGTTAGTCTGGATCTGTAAAAGCAGGGAAGAGTCCTGTGGCACCTTGTAGACTAACAGATATATTGGAGCATGAGCTTTCATGGGTGAATACCCACTTCGTCAGATGCATCCCATGAAGTGAGTATTCACCCATGAAAGCTCATGCTCCAATACGTCTGTTAATCTATAAGGTGCCACAGGACTCTGCTGCTTTTGCTATTGCAAATGTGTTCTGTAATTGATGAAATGATAAACTGTTAAGAAATGTTTTTGACTCATCAGGCATTTCTTGTTGTCACAGATATTTTCTGTAATAATGACTTGGTTGGAAATATCTTTAGTTTATCAGCCATGTAAACTAAGGTACCATCAAGGAATTTCCACTTGTAATTGGGTGGTGGGGAGAGTAATTTCGGGCTCTCTCTCTCTTTGTATACACCTGTGGTATATAAGGGACTGAGGTTTTGAGAGTTCAGAGTGAACCCAGCTGCAGAGATGCTTCTCCAGCATCAGTTTGGTAACATATAACCTTCCTTTCTGTATTGTGCAATGTTAATCTTTGACTAATAATCTTTGATTAATAAATTCCCATTGAGCCTGGAGTCAGTTTGAGTCTTATTAAGAATCAAAATTGCACTATAACAGCTGTCAAAGATGATAGCACTTTTCCACTAAAAAGCAGGGAAGAGGAAAACCACTCTGAGAGAAAAGCTATCAGTTTGCAAAAGAGCCTTGCAGCATGGAACTGCCTGAGCCCCTGGCTTCAGAAATGGACAGCTGCCACTAGACAATGCAAGACCGACATCCTGTTGAAAACAAGAGAAAAGGAGGGTGGTTAAGGCCCTGGACTGGGACTCAGGAGTTCTGTTCCCAGCTCAACCACAGACTTTCTGCGTGACCTTGGGCAAGTCACTCAGTCGCTCTGTGCCTCCTTGTCCATCTGTAAAATGGGAAAAATACTTAATTTCCATTTAGACTATTTCTCACTATGTGTCTGTACAGTATCTGACACAATGCAGCCCTGATCTACTAGTAGTAATTACTACTACCACCATGTGCTACTGTAATATAAATAACCCCCCTTTCCATTGTAAAGCCTGTTCCTAGACACTGATAGTTTGTTGTATTGATTTTGCTGCCCTTTCTGTTCTTTTTTTTAGGCTATTGCAAGTGTAAATTGACTTGCATGGGTTTCTTTTCTTTACCATTTGCAGTTATGTGTACATGCATTGAGATCTTTTTCAAAGTTTCTTTACAAATGTTTGTGCAAATTGAGTGCTGGATTGATGGTACTGCAGACCAAAGTCTTTCTTTGTATAGATCCTGACCCTTGAAGAATCACCTCTTGGAGCGAGAAGATAATTCATTCTCCTTAACCTATTCAGTCCTTGGTCCCTCACTGGAGCTGTAAAAAAACCCCACCATTGTTAATGCAAATTCTTACCCATGGGGACCTGAATTGAAACCACGAGAGTCATTTTGCCTAGGACAGCTAGCAGCCCTCACATGGTAGAATAACTTTGGGACACTTCCAAGCTGGGTTTGTAGACTCAGTTCCCTATTTCCTTGCACCTTCTGTCCCTGTATCCCATCCACGACCCAGTAGCTCCCCCAACAATGCAATGTTGCCGAGTCACATCACATCCCCTCTTTCAGCCCCCAACTGCCCCAAAGGCTGAAAAAGGTGCAGGTTTCCAGATGGAATCTGTGCAATGAGCCAACTGGTGACAGTTTTATCCTTAGGACTTACAGAATCCAGAGAAGATTCAAAGCCCCTGGCAAATGTAAGCACTTTAAGTATCAAGAGGGAGATGGCATGGTAGAAATGTGCTTGAGCTAAACACCACTAATTCTTTATTATTAGAGTGTACTCCCTTGACAGAAGACTAGAGAGGATGCTTGTGCTGTGTGTATCTCATTTGCAATGTAATAGACTTCAGCTGCCTTAATGAGACATATCTGAATGAAAACAGCAATCATTTGTAAAAAGGTGTGTTATCTGAGTCAAATCCCACCTCTCTGCTTGAAATGAATATCACTTTAAAAACATGTTTGGTAAAGAAATTTCCTTCAATACTGTGAGCCTCATCTCAAACTTAACAGCAGGTGGAAACACATGGAATATTAAAAAGAAGATTAAAGTCAAACACTTAAAATGGAAAGAAAAGATGCAAATTGTGATTTTTCACTTAGGCCTTCATGTCCCTAAGAGGGCACTAGAGCTCAAAGAAAATCAGATATTAAATGAGCCTAATTTAGCCCTCTAGAGGAGTAAAAGAATTGCAATGTAAAGTGCTGATTACATTGGTTCATCCTGTGCAAATATCCTGCTAGGACATAAACAGAGGCAGAAGCCTCCAAGCTTTGGATTAAAATACCTGCTGCTTTTGTTACAGTTGGTGCACTAATGACATCTATTTGAACTGTATTATTATTTTTAAATTATTATTAAATTAATTAACAAGAGTTGATATTTATTAATAACTATATTGCAGTAGTGTCTGGAGACTCCTGGGGGCCCTAATGTGCTAGGGGCGGTACAAACACATACAATGTCATAACAAAAGTTGCCCAAGTATTTCCATTCTAAGCCTCTTGTTTTCAGTTGCTTATGATTTTCTAAAACTTTCAGCTGCAAGGCTGAAATTTTCCAGGGTTGGCCAGGTGAATTTTTATTTATATTTTTCAAACCTTGAGAAACCAAAATGATGCAGCTGTTTCTGCATGTGAGAATATTTGGAGGGGGGAATCTTGAATTTTTTTTTAAACAGCTGTAGCTGGATATAGAAAAATGAAATTTGGCAGAAAACAGCCCCCGCTGAGAAATGGCTTTTGAATACACTATAGTGAAAATTGGGTTTGATCCGTCAGTTATGAGCATTTGAAACTATAATTGGTATGATGTTTTTAGAACTTATTTGCAATGAAGATGCAAATCGGAGATTGTGTGTGGAGTCTGACTCACTTCCTCCCTGCAGTTATGGGGTGTTGGCACCTGGGGTTGGGGCTCAGCCTGTTAGCTGCAACATTCATGCCAGGTAGGGTTGCCAACTCTGATCGAAGTTATTCAGGGAGATTTTCCCCTCCAACATGATGTAATGTCATTTTCTTAAAACAGCCTATTAAAATTTCCCGGATTGCTTTCAATAGCCGTCAGGAGATCGATGCCGAATCCGGGAGGCTCCAGGCCAGTCCTGGAGGGCTGGCCACCCTGGTGCCAGGATTTGGGCTCTGGTTCTCACTCTCCCGTCCCAGCAAAGCGCAGGACATTCACATCCTGGATTTCTGCCTGGCAGCTTACAGGCGCACAGGGTCTAGATTAGAGTCTCACCCTCCCGCAGCGCCAGGTATTCGGGCCCCGGGGGGGTGGGGCCAGAGCAAATCCGCTGCCCCGCCTCCAGGGCTTGGTGCCCAGACACCAGGGTGATGGGCCCCAGGGCTTCGATCAGCCTGGGGCTCAGGGCCCTTCCCGGGCGGAGGGTAGGGGGCAGTGTGCGAGAGACCCACCCAGGGCAGAGTGGGGGCTGGGCCCGGATCCTGCAGAGGAGTGGGAGGAGGGGCTGCCGGCCCCATCCCTAGTGACGACAGGAGCCCATCCCCCGCCCGCGGGCCGGGCCCAGCTCTCACAACGAGGCTGGAAAGGGCTCAAATAGCAACCCGGAGGCTACCGGGTCCTCCCCTATCCCAGCTCTCCCCGCGTCATGGCCTCCACGCGCGGCGCTACGCTCCCGGCCCATGATGCTGCGCGGCGGCGGCGGCAGAGGCGCAAGATGGCGGCGGAGCGGCAGGTTCCCGGCGGTGCGGCGGGCGCCGGGGGGAGGCGGCGGTGGGAGCAGCGGCGGCGGGGGCCGGCCCGGAGGAGAACAAGGAGAATGAGAAGCCCGCGGGGGTGAAGGCGGGGAGCTTCGGGGACAGCCTGGGCCTGGAGAGTATCCTGTGGGGCCGGCCTGGCAGGGGGGCCGCGAGTGAGGACGTGTCAGTCAGGCCAGGCGGGGAAGCCCGGACCCCGCCTGCCCTCGCGCTCTGTAAAACGGAGGGGGTGAATTCCCAGCGTGGCTCAGCGCTCCCCTCCAATGTGTGCACATGTCCCCGGCTGTATCCGCCTTGGGGGGTCGCTTTGCACTGTTAACGGGGGAGGGTGGCCCGGCTATTCGGGAGAGGGCAGAAACAAAGGCGTGGCGGCGTGTGGCTGTGGAAGACATGCTGGGGAAAGGGACTGGGAAAGCAGCTTTTCTCCCTCTTCTTCATGTTCCCTCCATTGATTATTATAAAGGGCAGTTTTCTGTGTTGTAATTAAGTTACATTACATAGTTAAATCAATATGGATGTTTGGGGGTGGAGAGGCAGAGCGGAGATTGGATTTGACAGGTGGGAAGGGAAGAGTTTCCATTTTGCACTCTAATGGAAGAATGTTTATAGCTTTATGCACGTTTAACCAGCCTGTCCTGTGTATGAAGCTGCCCACCACCCAAAGGCAAGTTGGAACATAATCCGAATACTAGACGTCTGGTTCGAAGTAATTCGTTTGCATATTGCTTTTACTGGTACTTGTTGGTACTCTAAGGTTCTCATTCCTGTTTTGATGGGCCCTTGTGCTGGGCATTGCTGAGTTGTCATTCAGTTATATAGTCTTTCTCCTTCATCCCAGATAGAAGTATTTGGGAGATGAGGTAAGGAGTAGGGTGAGATTTGTTATGAGTTAGAACATGGAAAAACAAATGGGAGATGTCAGGCAGTGGTTGGTACTGCTGAGGTGTTTTAATAATATAAATTGCTATAGTAGCATGAAAAAATCTGGATAACACTGGGTTAGGCTTCTGGTAACATCACCCTGATTCTGCAGAAAATGGGATGTAAGCAATGCATCTTTGATGTGAACTATGATTTTTATCCTCTTGACACCACCCTTGCAGCCAGTGTCACAAATATCACTAACCCTCAAAAACTGAAAATTCCCAGTCCAGATTTTTATTTGCGTGGAATATGAGCATGTGGTGTATGAATTTTACTCAATACTAATATTTGGTTTCTCCGAGAGAACTTGTTATAGTGGATAAAATAGGTGAGTGACAGGCACATTAGCAACTACAGTTTGTGTCATCCTGGTGATAGGTATGTTTTGTGTAGCATATAGTTTCCATAAAAGGCTATTGAGAACAGAGGATCCTTCCCGTCAGTTATAATAAACTGTAATGGAGTTAAAAATCAGAATTGGTAGTTTTAAATCAACAATTTTATACAGGAGTTACTGTTTGGGGGTGGGTGGGGGAGTATTGTTTCTCTGAATTTGTAAACAAAATAGCACTTTGTGGATTACTATGTATTTTTAAAAAATTGTTAAAGTCCCTTTTATCCACATTTTGTATTTTTTTTATCACACTATGCAAAGAGCACAAGATGCTTCTAAAATATAGAAAAGCTAAGAATTACTTTGGCTAAGTGAAGCCTCATACATATTGCCATGTCAACCTGAAAACTAGCCAGAAGCATGGGATTCTTTCCAATCGCTGTGAAGGGATCAGTGAGGTAGTTTTTTTTATAAAGTTGATTTACCAGTTGGTACTTTAATTAAGGCTGTAGGCTTTTTCTTGTGAGAAGTTTTAGTGTGAAACTAGCTCAACTGCACAGCTGTTGCGAAACTGAGTTGTATCTTACAGTAGGAAGAAATGCAAATGGAAGCGAGGACACAAGTCATAACTTAACTTCTGGCAATAGTGATATAATTTGGCATTTGTACGTGAAGTGGCAGACCCAGTGTCACGTCAGTGGTGATAGGCATGCCCAAATCAACAAAATTGTAAGTAAAAGAGCTACTATGAATATAATATAATATAATGAATATATTAATATAACTAAATCTAAAATAGATTTAAAGAAAATTCAAGATAAATACTTAGGATTAGGAAAAATTAGGGGAAAAGGGGAGTAATTTGTTGTAAAGCTTGCCTGTGCTCCAAAAGTGAACACTTCTTTGTTCTATAAGTATTAAAATTACACCACTAGCTAATACTTAGGTAGTTCAAGCACTGTATTTTAGGTGTACTTTAAAAACAGCATCTTAATCTTAAAGTACCTCTGAATGAAAGGGATTTCAGTTTATTTTCTTCCATAACTACTATAATTGGTGTTAATTTTGACAAGGTTAGTATCCTGATAGGTGCTGTAGGAAATGTGATGTAGGGTTTATATGTAAGGATTGTAGAGATCGATTCTTAAATATAAGTGAAACGCTCTTTCCAAAAACACTTCTCTTGAGATAAATGTTTTCTGGTTGTGTCTTTCTCAAAAAATAAAAGTACTGATTTTCATTTAAATGAATTGAATGAGTAACATCCATGAGCATCACCAAAATGTACAGTGCAGGTTTCTTTTGTGTAGTATTCATTAATTGAAAGTTTTTTTAAGAGTAAAGCAAACACAGGACACACAGGTAAATCAGTCAGTGCTTATGCTAAAGATTGTAATTTTGTCTGAAACCCTTATGTGAAAAAAAAAATTAGTATGTAAATACTGTTACATTGTTCTCCCATAAAACATTTATTGAAGTAATATTAATTTTAATTGTTTTTAAATTTGCTTTACCAGTTTTCTTCTAACAAATTTTCAGTGCAAAATTAAACCTTAAAGAATTATTCCTACCATCCTTTTTACAGGAATATCTGTATTTAGGATATGATTCACTTGGAGAAGACTGCTTTAGGAAATTACAAAGTAGCAATTATAATACATTCAGTAAAGCACCTGTAACACCCTTTTCAGGAGAGATCAAACAATAAAGCTCAGCAATGATTCTAAAATTAAAATTTTGCTGGCATAGCTAGGTCAGATAGATATGTTTTGGGGGTTTTTTTGGCCACATAGCTATACCAATAAAACTGTAGGGTGGATATTGTTATACCAGCATAAATGTTTTTGCTGGTATAGCTCATTTCACTCACTGTATTGGAATACTGAGAGAAACACTGTTGTGTTAGTATAATTGCATCTACACTAAAAGGGTTTTGCCGGTATAACTCTACTGGCAGACCTAAGTGTTGTGAAAGTAGAATTAATTATATTGTAAAAATAAGAATGGATTAAAGAAATGTTGTCTGCACCTTTAAGCAAAACTGTTGGAATGTTGCAATCGAGGTGTCAGGAACACAGACATTAGCATAGAACAATTGCACCGTTTAAGGGCAATTGGAAAAGTATTAGCTTTAGATCGATACCAATCAGTAAGGATGTGGAATATGCATGCTGTGTCACAGGTGGTTTTTCCTGTCTGTTGCTTTCTTTGTCCCTTTGTCTAAACTCCTGCCCTTTTATCTGTATAAATAAGATAGTTTGTGTCTTGAATGGGGCTCACATTATCTGGGTGTATTAGCAGAGCGCTGTACCAATAAAACAGAGTGGTCTGACAAACTGTGAGTCCTGAGTCTAACTTTGACAGTGTAGACCTGGGCTTAATTTGTATCCATAGGATTCTGAAAAATAAAATATGGTGGTGAGAAAATTTCTGCAGACAATCAGCTCTTGCATTTCTTGTTGAAAGGTTTCACTATTCCTCTCTTGTACACTGGACCAATATCTGTTTTAAAGTTTGTGTCAGAAAAAATCCTGTCGATTCTCCCATTAGTTTAGGATAGAAGGGCATACCAAGACCAAACTCTGTACAATCATAAATGTTCCTTAATGTGAATTCCAGTTCTTCAGATTATTAAGGAATCCCAACAGCAGCATGGTTTACGGCATGGAGATTTCCAGAGATACAGGTTAGTATGTTAGCAAGTAACACCAAGGCATTTTATATGTACTTACCTTGATTAGTGTAAATCACTATGCCAAGTCAATTTTAGCTCAGAGCACATTTATGTGCCAGTTTGCTGCCATAGGCAGGCAAAGGTGATTACTTTGAAAACCAGTTGCCAAATAAAGAGCCATTGGCAGGGACCTTACTGTAAATAGATGTCCCCTTTGTCTGTAAATGAAATTAATGTTCTTTTACTAATCAGATTATTAGAATACTGGGGTTAATTTGTTGCTTGGTTTTTGATCCCTCATATTTTTGTTAATGATACCACTAATACCTTGTTAATAGCCACCGAACTTGTCTTGGGGGCGGGGGGTGCGCGTGTGTGCGGATACACACACATACATTGCTCTTCTGAGAAATCATTTGGAACACAGAGCATCACCTTTTAGTTAGTACAGATCAGTGGCCATGACATGTCTGTTTACATATTGCTTTATTGCTACATTTTCTTGTCTCTTTTAACTATCTGCCATATCTCCGGTTTAATGCTCCTGTTATGTTTCTTAAACTTGACTCTGTATTGTATTGTTTAGAAACCTTCACTCCCAGAAACTTGTATATTGTCATACCAGGTACATTTTGTCCAGCATTGTTTTCTGATTATTCAATATAGGTTGACAATGAAAGAGGAATACATAGGAGCAAAGTCTCATTCTTTGGAAGAACTGATTTTATTTTGTGGTTATTTGCAGGGGTTATTGCTCCCGCAGGCTAAGACGACTCCGAAAAACTCTTAGCTTCAAAATGGGAAATAGACACAAGTTCACAGGGAAGAAAGTAACTGAGGAGATTCTCTCTGACAACAGGTATTAGGCATGGGGAAAATCTGGTGTTGGGTAGCAGTGCATTAGTGAATTGCTCCTGGAGGTAACTTATCTTCATATGTCGCAAATGAAAACAGTTTGGCTGTTATCCTAGTTCACAGCTCTACACCTCTCTAAATCACTTACTTTTGTGGAGAGTTCTTAATTTTTTAAGAATTTTAAAACCTAAAATAAAGATCCAAGTTCAGACTAGAATATGGGGAGCTGGGACATTGATAGTGATGTGAGGGGAAAACATAATTCCTGCCCTCGCTGCCTGGCCCTAGCTACTGCTGTCAGTGCTGTTTTCTTGAGCAGTAAAGTTCAAATATTTTCAGGGGAAGTGTTTAGTCAGTGCTTCAGATGGCTATTCTAAAGAATATAGACAACTAAAGTGCTGTTACCAGCAAGAATGAGATTGGGGACATGATCCATTATCTCTGAACAGAAACACTTGTTTGCAGTTTGTACTTGTGCCTTTGAAATTCGCCAGACTAATTGGAAAGCAGCCAGAGCTTTGGGCTCATTTCCCAGCTGCTAGAAACAGTTGATTGTCTGCTTTCTCATAGTCTTTTTCTTCTTTCAGGGGATGGGGGTGGGGGTTGAAGATATGGACTTTTAGCCCATGGGATTTCTTTCCACCTGGTTTGGGTTAATGTTCTGAAATGCATCTGGCTGTTGAAAATGGTGGTTTTATTTTTAATTATGTACCTGGAAAAGCAGTAAGATTATTCTACTTTTAGTCATCTTTCCCAGGATTTTGTGACACTACAAAGCGGAGACTTGATACTAAATTTTCTTTCACGGCTTTAGAATTCCTGAAGACATCTTTTTCAGTAGTTGCATCTCAGTAACAAGCGGCCTTCCTGTGTCTGTCCTATAGGTACTTGCTGTTGATACTGATGGATGCAGAGAGAGCCTGGAGCTATGCAATGCAGCTTAAGCAGGAAGCCAACACAGAACCCCGCAAGCGATTTCATTTGCTTTCTCGCCTGCACAAAGCCGTGAAGCACGCTGAGGAGCTGGAGCGCCTGTGTGAAAGCAATCGGGTGGATGCCAAGACTAAGCTGGAAGCTCAGGTTATTTCTAACATTCATTTTGTTTAGCAGAGGCAAAGAAAGGATGATAAACTAACCTTTTGTTTCTAGTTGAACAAAGAGTCCTCCTTTGTAAACTGACACTAAATTGCCTGCTCTGACTTCAAATTAAGAATGTCCAGTACGATTTTAGTTTACTGGTTATTGAGCTCTAATGTGTGTGTAGTTTCATTTGATTAGTTAGTAAGTCGGTTTGACCAGTAGCACTAGAAGCTTTACAGTAATGCCCTGAGGTCTCAATCAGAATTAGGGTCCAACTGTACATGTGTTATATAAACACATTAAGCAATCGTCCTTGCCTCGGAGTTTAATTTATATTTAAGATAAAACAAAGGTGTGTTTTTTTTAAATGGCAGGAATGAGGGGAGAGGATGAGGGTACAGCACTCCTAACTCATTTCGGAAAAGAAAGCTGTGCTGTCATTTTGCTGAGTGCAGCATTCTGAAAACTGAGCAACATTTCTTACCAGATGTAAGCTACTACTTTTTCAGAGTCCTAAAATATACAGTAGAACCTGAATTACAAACACCAGAGTTAAGAACTGACCAGCCAAGCTCACACCTCATTTGGAACTGAAAGTACCCAGTCAAGCAGCAGCAGAGACAAAATAAAGCAAATACAATACAGTAGTGTGGTAAACATAAAGCATTAAAAAAAGAAAAGCAGCATTTTTTCTGCATAGTAAAGTTTCAAAGCTATAATTCAGTGTTCGGTTGTAAACTTTTGAAAGAACACCCAGAACATTTTGTTCAGAGTTATGAACATTTCAGAGTTGTGAGCAACCTCTGTTTCCAAAGTGTTCGTAACTCTGAGATTCTACTGTACATCTGGATCACAAGTAACAGACTGTCTACTGGCCAGTGGAGACAGGAAACAATCATCACTTTGTGATACTAGCTTCCTATGAAGAGAGCTCTAATAGCTGGGCAGATATGATTAAAACTCCATTTTGCAGCTTTTGTGGACCTTTGCTGGGCTACAGAATTATCTTCTCACAACAGCAGTTTGTGGGTAATGATTGCAGGCCTTGCTTCATCTCACATCAGGAATTTGTAACTGTCAGGGAAAAAGTGATGCTGTTAACTAGTGTCATGTAAGTGTAAAATCAAAACTTTCCTAGATGAGATTATTGCTTGAATTAGGATTTTTTTTTGGTAGTGGCATCAGTGTTAATGGACACAATGGAACTATGCTCTCACAACAATTAACTTGTCCACTTGTGCTCTGTCTGCAGGCGTACATGGCTTACCTCACAGGAATGCTGCGCTTTGAACATCAAGAGTGGAAAGCAGCTATGGAGGCATTCAACAAATGCAAGTGAGTTTCTCTTCCTTACCATCTTTGTCAACTTGAACTTACTTAATACAATTTGATACAAAACTAGCTAAGTCTAGGTGAGCTGATTGTTAACCCTAATTGTTTGGTTTCTGCCAGAGTTCTGAAAGCTCTGATTGCAGTTGTGGTAACCAGTAGCATAATGGTAGAGAGCTGAGCTGTGGTGTTGAATTGGCTTCCCACAGAGTAATAGTTTAGTGTTCAGAAGCCATCCTTTCCCTTAGCAAAGTCTTAATATCCTATTAAAAACAAATGCTGCAGTGTAAGTTTTCACTTTCCTGCTGCAGGACTATATATGAAAAACTGGCCAGTGCTTTCACAGAGGAACAGGCTGTGCTATATAATCAGCGTGTGGAGGAGATTTCACCCAACATTCGCTATTGTGCCTATAATATTGGTAAGTAAAGTAGGGTAACAAATACTTAAAGCAAGGATTGCTTTTGAGGCAAGGGTTATTGGAGTGTTTATCTTAAACTTCTTGACACGTGAGAATGAGTCCATTCCTAATGCTCTGAGCAAACCCTGCAGACTCCTCCATATGACTGACAAGGCCCTTCAGTTCTGTACCTGATTTAACAAAGTGGAATTTATATTGAGTTGTGCAACACTATGGTTTTATGTAATGTGGATAAATACATACTCTGATCAAGATTCATACAAAGTCACTTCTTTTTCTTCCCAAAGTTACCTAAGCACCAGTCTGTGTTCTAGAGACCTGGGTTCAAATGCTATTTTACTGACAAATGAAAATGAGTTTGGTTTGACTCATTCTGACAGTTCTTTCTCTCAGGTGACCAGTCTGCTATCAGTGAGTTAATGCAGATGAGACTGAGATCTGGTGGCACAGAGGGTCTTCTTGCTGAAAAATTAGAGGTAATTCACTGCATGTTCCAAAATTTGGAATGCATGGTGACCAGCTCACGCTTTTGGCTTCGCTTTTTAAGTTAAATATCCATGCATGGTACAACCAAAAGACAGAGGAGCAATGTTACTTTCTAGGGAGCAAAGTTTATCCTCTAGAAAGTAATGAACTATGAAATATACTCCAACCTTCAATTTAAAGTAAATGTGAGGATTAATCAAGTAGTCAAAAGTTGCATTCATTTAAGTTGTCAGTCACTCACCTCTGTCTGCACTTTTCAGTCACTGATCACCCAGACTCGAGCAAAGCAGGCAGCTACCATGAGTGAGGTGGAATGGAGGGGAAGAACTGTCCCAGTGAAGATAGACAAAGTGAGGATCTTTTTATTGGGGCTGGC
The DNA here is from genome assembly GCF_003597395.2 of Chelonoidis abingdonii. NCBI lineage: Eukaryota > Metazoa > Chordata > Testudines > Testudinidae > Chelonoidis > Chelonoidis abingdonii. The sequence goes on from NC_133781.1 coordinate 17,110,132, forward strand.
AGATAATGAAGCGGCCATTGCTCAGGTAACTAAGAAATCACTTCCAGGTATTCTATGCCAGTGTTATAATATCTTCTGCTTCTGTAACCTTTATGCTGTAACCTCCTATGCTGCTGTTTGTGTATTGTTGCTGTATGCTGATGTGTTCTACCACAGAAATAGCTGTATTTACATGGTGTTGTGGTAATCTCTGAACATACTTAGTAAATCTCTTTGAGGTCTTCAGATGAAAGATGCTGTATATATGAAAATAAGTCAGCTACCATTTCCCAAAGAAACTGGTTCTTTAAATATCTCCTGTGCTGGCCATTAGACAGAAGCAAAAGGGCCATGTAACTAGCCCTTTCCCTGAAGAAAACAAGTACCGCGCTTTATCGGGGGGAAGATCTGCCACTGTGGCATGCTGTTGACTTCATGAACACTATAAGGGAATGGAGGAAAACACTTGCAGTCAGAGTAATTATGTTTGGCTGTGCACAACAAAAACGAGATTCCCCCCGCTCCCACCCTTGATTCTTAGATTTCTCAGGGAACGGGTTCAGAAATCATGCTCCTGCCTTCCATTGGCTACAGGTCTTGAGCTGTTGCTGTTTGAAGCTGCAGCCTATCTTTAGGAGCCACTGCTACTTGTTTCTTGGCCTGCTCCTGACTACATCAGAAGTTGGGAAGTCTTTCTCTACAAGCAGGGAGAGAAGCTTAGTGGAGCAGGCACACAGCTCAAATTTAAAATAGTTTTTAAAAAGATGGAGATCTGATTTAATTCTCTCTAGTCTATTTTTTACAGAATGGAGTCAGTGGGTGGAGGTAGAAAATGATAGCTGTGCTTTAAACGAAACATGACAAACGGAATTTAGTTGTGCAGCCTCTAGAAGTTTATTTGTATTGGTCTCACCTGAAACTTTTTTATTTTTATGCAGTCATATTGATTTCTGAATAAGTAATGCTTAAATTCAAGTTATGGGTTAAATTGATCATCTCAGAAGAGCATTCCCTGCAAGTAATATAGGAGTATGGCCAGTAGGTGGTGATGCAGCTTCGCTTTTGTGTTCATCAATTTTCTGTCACTTCCATTCTTTTGATAAATGCAGGTTAGTGGTGGTTAGGGAGTCTTTCGGTTAGCTATAGGGTGACAGGATATCCTGATTTTTATAGGAACAGTTCTGATTGTTGGGTCTTTTTCTTATAGAGGCTCCTATTTCCCCCCTCCCCACTCCTGATTTGTCACCTTAGTTAGCTACCCTCGCTCTTCGGATGACCTATTCCTTATGATGATGACAGAATGGAGTGCTAAATTTGATTCATCTTGTTCTTTAAATAGTTACTGAAACCTTCTAATGGGCTTCCAGAAGACAATGGTATGAGACCAGATTTGACTCTCCTAGTTGCTATAGATAGAGGAGTGGTCTCCAGACTTCCAAAGCTCTATATTGAACTCTGCCAAGAGGGGCTACTGTCCAAGATTCTTTAGCTGTCCCGTTTGTATAGTAGAACCTCAGTTACAAGGACCAGAGTTACAAATGGATTGGTCAACCACACACCTCATTTGGAACAAGTAGTACACAATCAGGCAGCAGCAGAGACCCAAAAAAGCAAATCCAGTACAGTACTATTAAATGTAAATGACTGAAAAAAGGGAAGTTAAAAAAAAAATTGACAAGGTAAAGAAACTGCATGTTTCATTTAAATTAAGATGGGTAAAAGCAGCATTTTTCTTCTGCATAGTAAAATTTCAAAACTGTTAAGTCAATGTTCAGATTTAAACTTTTGAAAAAACAACCAGAACACTTTGTTTAGAGTTGCAAACATTTCAAAGTTATGAACAGCCTCCATTCCTGAAGTGTTTGTAATTCTGAGTTTCCACTATATTGTGGCAGTACCTAAAAGCCCAGGCCCTACTGTATCTAGAGACTGCTAAGCTGGGCAGTGCTTGCATTTAACTCAGTTGCTTAAGGTAAGGATAGGTTTTCCTTCAGCTGCATTTGACCAGAAGTGAACATAAACCTATTATGCCTTAATCTTGTGAGTAAAATAAATGCAGAATCTTGGAGCAAGTACCTTTTTTAGTTGCTTTGTGTTAATTGGAGAAGCAGAGAAAAAATGTTAAAATATAAACTCCAGGAGTCAATTTCATTCAAATTTGACCCAGGTGTTTCTCACTTCTGAGAATTCCCCTGCATAGAGACTAGATGCCATGACTTGAAGGCACATAGCTAACCCATAGCCCTGTTGAATTGTAGTGTGTGTAAGTGCTGTATCAAATCAGTTCTGTCACTGTTCTCCTTTGTAAGGATTCTGTAATCATCTCTGTAGTAGAAGAGCACTGCTTAAATGAGTGGAAGGAAAATAACTTTCAGGGACAGTCTACTATGGATAGAGTAAAAAGGACAAACTAAGATTGGGCATTTCTAAAATTTCAGAACTAGAACTTTAAGTCAAGTCAGTTTCAAGCAATTTAAGTCTGTTCCTTGTCAAAAACTTGAGCCTGTCCGATGTCTCTCTTCTTTGTCTGTGCTTGGTGTCTGTCTGGTTTCTTGCATCCGACGAAGTGGGTATTCACCCACGAAAGCTCATGCTCCAATACGTCTGTTAGTCTGTAAGGTGCCACAGGACTCTTTGCTGCTTTTACAGATCCAGACTAAGGGTACGTCTACACTGCACGATTATTTCGAATTAGCTTAAACCGATATTACAAAACAGATCTCATAAAATCGGTTTAGCGCGTCCATAGTGGGATCCCGAAATCGATTGTTTGCGTCCATGGTCCAAAGCTACCATCGATTTCAGGAGCGGTGCACTGTGGGTAGCTGTTCCTCAGCTATCCCATAGTTCCCACTTCGTGGGAGAGCAACAGTGCCTGATGGGGCAGGAAAAACACTGCCCGGGTGGTGCTGGGTTACAAGCTCACCCCTCCTTTGTGAAGGTAAGCAGACAACCCTTTGGCGCCTTTTTCGCGAGTGCATTGAGCAACGCCATAGCAACAGCAATCTTTCCTTTTTTTTTTACCGTGGTGGTGTGGGGGGAGAAAATCAAACTGAGAGCTGTTCCCTGAAACCACGCAGAAGACACGTGTTTGAACCTACGACATTGGGAGCTCAGCCAAGAATGCAAATAAATTTTCAGAGACTGCTGTGGGATGTGGGATAGCTGGAGTCCTCAGTACCCCTCCTCCCTCATGAGCATCATTTGAGTCTGGCTTCCCGTTACGCTTGTCACACAGCGCTGTGTATCCTGGAGTTTTTTTATTCAAAACGCTTTGGCATTTCGTGTTCTGTAACGAGCTGGATACAACAGATTTGTCCTCCCTACAGCGATCAAGACCTTAGTGATCTCCCTACGTCCTATGCTGAGCTCTTTTTTTCGATTTTCAATCGCATCGCCCAGCCGTTGCTGATCAAGAGCTCCCACGGCTGGGCAAAAGCAGGAAATGTCATTCAAAAGTTCGCGGGCTTTCCTGTTTTACCTGCCCGCTGCATCCGAGTTCAGATGCTGTCCAGAAGCGGTCAGGCTGCACTCTGGGTGCCGCCCGGAGGCCAATACGTCGATTTCCCGTCCAATGAAACCTAATCGGAGTTATCACTATCGAATTTAGCGCTACTCCTCTCGTTTGGGAGGAGTTCCGAAATCGATTTAAGGAGCCGTTTAACTCGATATTAATGACGACGTCATGTGAACGGATACAGCGTTAAATCGGTATATCGGCCATTAAACTGATTTAAAGTCGCAGTGTAGACCTGGCCTAACACGGCTACCCCTCTGATACTTGTCTGGTTTCCAGTCTTTGTGCCCATTGAAGTTGAAATGCTCCTGTGGGTGGAGTTTAGAATGCAGTCAGATGTGTCGTATGTTTCTGGTTATTCACAGCAATTAGTCCTGCCTTAATAATCTTGTTTAAAAAAAAAAAAATTAAATAAGGTTAAATGTTTGCAAGCTGCAGGCCTACAGTTTTATAAAGAGGTAAAATAAAACATTCTTGAATGAGTTAGTTAGACCTAATAACTTGGACAGTCTTTGTGAAGAGGATAAACAGGTTGAAAAGCAGTTTTATATTTACTGGGCATGTGCAACAGGACTTCTGTTCCAGAGCAAAAAAAGTAACAAGCTGTATTGGGATAATGCTGCTATTTTCAGACCCTTTCAAAACTCTAGGCTTCATTGCAGTTTGAATGCAGGGGAACTACTAGGTTGCTGCAGCAGACTAGAATCTGTTTACATAGTGGTGTACTGCATGGAATATAGGGCAACAATTTCTCTCATTTATCCCAAAGGCGTTCTAACTTTCCAAACTCAAGTGGGCCTTTTGTGTATTCATTTGCAGGCAATTTTCCTTACTTTATCAGCATGACCTTGCATTTATTTTAAATGATCTTTCACTACTATTTTAATAATCATCTAGCTGAAAATGAAGTGAGTTTCTCAGTGGATTGTTCAATTGGTTGCACAATGTCAGTCCAGTAGGTGAAGATCAGGATCCTCCTGCTTGGATGTGTCAAAAGTGTGTATTCTCACTTTTTCTTATCTGAGTGTTCTAGGCACAGCGTTGGGAGCCAGGAACTCCCGAGGCCTGACCATGAGTCTGACAGACTTGTTGTATGGTGTTGAGGAAACGAACTTTTCTGCCTTGGTTATACGTATTAGTGAAATGCAGGCTTCGTAGCTTTAATTGAAGGGCTATTAAAGGATTAGCATTATGGAAGGAAAATAAACTGGATACCTGATTTTAGAAATTCTTACTGCTATTGGAGAAGGGAGATCAGAATGATCAAACAAATTGAAATGTGCGTGCTCATCTAGGGTTTCCTAAGACATGATGCATTATCTCAAGTTGTTTGCTATGGACAGGAATGATTTCTATTAGTGTCCTGAATTGCACTAAGAACAGTAAGTGAATAAGGCTAGATCCCATCCCTGTTCCTATGGAATTGAGTGCAATATTTTAGCACTCTGACTTACAAGTTGTTGCTTTATTAACTTGTTCCAGGAGCGATGGCAAAGGGTAGGCAAGGAAGTGTAAAATACCTTGCTGGTTTTCTGGTTGGTAGCAAGGTGCACCCTCTGTTCCTCGCTTGTGACCAAATCATGTAATCCATAGGTGGACACCCTGTCTTCAGTGGACCTGACAACCTGGGGTTTCCCTGTTTGCTTTTTAGAGTAGCGTGTTTAGTTTTTGGTCTTTAAGTTACATAAGAGCATACCATTCTTACCAGGTCAGCCTCTTCTCCTATCTGTTTTAAGCATTATGTTGATTTTCTTTTTTAGGCAGTTTAGTTTAGCCTTTGGTGCTGACCTGGGCTTCCTGACATCAAAGAGGCTAAAAATGTATCTGGATTGGACCACAGTCTGCAAAAGAGGATCGTTTAACAAGGCCAACTGAAAATCAGATTCCTATCACTCTCACAAATGCAAAGAAATTGAGCTCTGAGTGTCATGGATTAACACTAACAAAGCTTTGGTCAGGGAAGGGCAGGCAAACATAAGTAGGGAACTCTCTCTGGAATGCTGTCTCTAAATCGCATGTATTTTCTGATAACAGGAGGCCCAGCTCATTTCTCATCTTCTCCCCCTCCTTGTTCTTTAATTACCCTTGCTCAAATTTTTCTGTACTGCAAGATAGCTTGTCTTATTAACTGACCATATCTATTCCAACTGAATGCCCCGGGAAAATGCTCTGGCACTATTCAAAGGGTCGCTTTTGTACTTGGCATTCTTGTCTGTCCGGAAAGTGCAGAAATATCAGATAAACATTCTTTCGGTAGTTAAGCTGTTATGAGAAAAACCATTACCGTTTGTGAATGTTTGTAATGAACCAAATGAACTAGAAGGGTTGAGTTTTGAAAATGTACATGAACCATTTGTCCACCATTTCCTGCTCTGACCTACTGGAAGGCAGGCTGCTGATAAAATACAGTTCAAAATGCAGAAACAGTTGATTTCGGTTAAAGGATTAATACCAACCTAGCCCATCTTGTGACATTGACGGCTATTTCTCTGGGAGAAAAGAAAAATAGGCCTGGGACTGTATTATTACTGTAACATTTTCTGGTTCACTATGCCAACTAAAAAGTGACTTAAGCATTTTGAAGGTACTGATGAGTTGATGATGATTATTAATGGGGATATAGAGACTTTCACCTCTAGTCATTAGTTTGCTACTATGGCCAGAGCAAGACAGAGGGACTATAGATTGACTGGGACATGAAAAATTAACTTATCTCATACCTAGAAGCGATTTCATTAAGTCAAAGATGAAACAGACAGGACACTGAAATTGAGTTGCCTCTTAAAGAGGACTTGAGTCTCCTAGCTGTCATACTGGAGCAGCACTAATCTTTCACGCCTTGGGGAAGATTATCAGTATTTTCACATAAATAGCCTTCAAACAAGAATTCCAAATTGCTTTGCAGCTTTTTCTTAAACAGGTAATGCAGTAAATGTTAAGATATTAAATATGCCTTGCAAATATTTGAGTGTCTAATGCAGTTCTTGCGCTCCTGGGTCAGACAAGGGAAATGAAGTAAGACTGTTAATGCTGAATGTAGGGGAACAGGGAGGTTGGCTTGTTTTTGGCCTGGCAAGCAGTAGGTGCCATCCATCTATGAAGGAGTGAATGCCTGGAGTCCCTTCAAGTTTATTTAAGGAGCAACTGTGACTGATTCTGAAGGTTGGTGGTTGTGATGTAACTCATCAAAAATTTCAATGTGTGAAGGAAATCAGGCTGTAGATGTCATTTACTGTGCTGAAGTTTTACTCCGTCATACATAATATCTCATGCTCTTTGCATTTTCTTCTGGTGTCCTCAAGTAGCAGCACTATGTATCAAGAGGGAGAGGACTCCACAGTCTTCAGATTGGACGTGCCTTTGAGCTCTGCAACCCATTGTGCTACTGATCAGAAATCTGCCAGCATTTCATTTCTCCTTTCAAAGTGTGTAGAACTAATATAGTTTGTAACCAGTTTTCACGTTTCCCACTGTACTGCCTGGAAGGAATTCTTATTGAAACCCTTCCATGCTAGACAACAGTGAAACTTTCAGGCGGTATAAATGCATCTCTCCTTTTCCTGGAATCTATCTATGCTGGCACTGGGGAAACAGCGCCTTAAGTTCATCAAACATGCAGACATGAGTGATTGCTCTGTAGTGCAGTTTTGCTGTTCTGTAACAGTTTGAGCACCTACAGTTACATGATCCAGCTATGCATTGTGGTCAACATTTAGAAGCAGTAACTTGGCAGAAGTTTGAAAAGAGTTAATGAAGGAAGATGAACTAACTCTTCCACAGTACCAGCCCCACTAATAGGAAAATGTGTTTTTGAGAAATACTTATTTTTGTCTCTTCTGTGTTGTATTTAGGCAGAAGGAGAGGAAACAAAGGAACGTCTGTTTGAGTCTTTACTCAGCGAGTGTCGAGATGCCATACAGGCTGTTCGGGAAGAGCTGAAACCAGACCAGGTAAGCACTAAACAGATTACAACTTCCAAAGAGAGAGCTGTGTAGCATTTCATCTTCTAGGGTCTCTTGTGAAGTTAAACCCACATCTGCTGTGGCCATAGGTACTTTTGGCTCCATCAATAACAAGGTGTGCTGCAGAGTAATTCAACAATGGCCAAAGTTCCTCCTCATAATTGAACTCTGCCTGGACATCATCTCCGTCATTCATCCAATGCATTTTTTTTTGTGTGAGCCAAGTCAGTTTCCACTTGTCCTTCAAAATTTGAGTTGTTTCTTATCCTTTTACTGCAGTTACCAATTTAAGTAAATCACACACAGCTTTTGTTCCAATTTCTGCAGAAGCAACGAGAACATTCTCTGGAAGTGGATTCTGGGAAAGTGTCCAATATCCAGTACCTTCATAGGTAAATGTGTCTGTGTTTAGAGCAGTGTTGCATTCCCATGTAGATTTTGAGAATCTCATCTTAATCCTTTGTCTTGGGCCACCTCAGTCTAAATCATCTAAACCTAGTAGATCAAGTAGAATCTGGTTTTGCCTTACATTCATTTCTGGGAGCATTGGACCCAATGTCCCATTTTCATTGCCCCCCCAAACTTGCTGTACCTGGAAATTTGGTATCTAGTAGTGGGAAAAACTATTTAAGAACTGCTGTGAATGACTTCCAACAGAATTTCAAAGCTTGTGTAAATGGTACTTTCTAGTTACCTGACGTACATCAAACTGTCAACAGCCATCAAACGCAATGAGAGCATGGCAAAAGCTTTGCAGAAGACACTGCTGCAGGAGCAACAGTCAGAGGATGATGGCAAGCGTACAGCACGGCCTCAGGACCTGATTCGTCTTTATGACATCATCTTGCAGGTAATGCCAGGGCAGAAAAATCTGACTTTCAGGTGTTTCGCTGAGACTTTTTTTTAAAATGTAGTGTGCCAAAAGGACTAACCAGGAAGAACCTGGAAGAGGAAACTACAGTCAAGATTAATGTGATTAACTGAAAGGGTTCAGTTAAAAGTCCATGGTACCCAGTAACCACTTGGGAATATTTAAAAAAGTAGATTAAACATAATCTCAAAATGCTGATTTGACTAAAGTCTTTTGAATCTCCTTCCCTAATGCAGAAGTTCTCAAGCTTCTATGTATCACCATGGTGCTGTCTCATTTCCAACTGCTAGATTAAATTGACAGCTAAAAGTAACATTAGAAACTTCCCTATTTCTTGTAAGCAGTTACCATGGTTACCACATGGATGCTCCATTGGTCTGGTTAGTTTAATGGGAAGGGAGATGTTGCATGAAAGAAACTAACAATGTGGTTCTTACTATGAAAGATTGAGAGCCCACTGTCCTAATGCATATTTTGTGTCAGGAAGTCTTAAATTCTGCCCTAAGGGTGAATCTACGCAAGTTTAATTGAATGATGTTTTCTAGTTATTGCTATATTAACTAGGAGAACATCATATTTGCCTAGGCACATACCATTGCTCTGACTCAGGAAAAAGGCAGCTTTCTTCTTTCACACGCCAGATGAATGTTCATTAGGGTTTGACACATTCCAATTTTTCTGTACTTTGTACAGAATCTGGTGGAACTGCCACAACTTCCTGGCCTAGAAGAGGACAAGAACTTCCAGAAGGAGATAGGACTGAAGACGCTAGTGTACAAGGCTTATAGGTAACCCTCTGGATGGAACAGCAAGGCTGTTTCTTTAGCTGGCAGTAAGCAACAGAATTCTCTAGGGCTAGCCAGGCATGAATTCTGGGAAGTCACATAATTAATATTCCAGTGCAACTGCACAGGACTGGATTGGGGGAAGTGTGGTGGGGGACTCTCTCTGAGTGAAATGAGTGAGACTGCAAGTGCAAGCTGAAGAAGATCAGCCTGACCCAGATGTATAGCTCAGTGTTGGGGCAACCTGTTTATAATCCATACTTTTTGAATATTCAAGAAATATGCTCAAGGAAAGCAATTAATCATTGTAAGAGTTAACTTCGCTCCTCACCCTGCCAGGTGTTTCTTCATTGCCCAGTCCTATGTACTGGTGAAAAAGTGGAGCGAAGCCCTTGTTTTGTATGACAGAGTCCTGAAATATGCCAGTGAAGTCCAAGCCCAGGCTGGTGCTTATAAGAACAGCTTGAAGGTATGAACCAAACTCTTCCACACTTGAGTTCAGTTAACTACCAGTAACTAAATAATAGGCCATTATATTTCAAATTATGATCTTTAAATGGTGAAAAGAATATTGCCTTGAGCTCTTGTAACACCTCATGCTTGCTACAGGTTTTATGATGATGTATGCTAGTGCAGGCATGGCTCCCTCCATCCTGCCCTATACATTTGGGGTGGGGGGAGCGAGGGAAACCTAGATTTCTGCAACAAAAGTATCCAGTAAATACTGGTGACTATTAGATATGTAAAGATAGGAATATAGCTGCTGCTTATACAGCTCGTCACCAGAGTAGCAAGGTGCCTACCTGTATAGCTGTCCAAAAAAGATTGTCTGTGTCTGGATTTCACTTGAAACAAGGCTTATGTGGTACCATAAGGGCTATATTATATATCAGGAGTCGGCAACCTTTCAGAAGTGGTGTGCCGAGTCTTCATTTACTCTAACTTAAGGTTTCGCTTACCAGTAATACATTTTAACCTTTGTTAGAAGATCTTTCTAGAAGTCTATAATATATAACTAAACTATTGTTGTATGTAAAGTAAATAACATTTCAAAATGTTGAAGCTAAATTTAATTTTAAATAAAGCTTCAACATTTCAAATGCAGAGCCCCCGAGACCGGTGGCCAGGACCTGGGCAGTGTGAGTGCCGCTGAAAATCAGCTCGCGTGCCACCTTCGGCACCCGTGCCGTAGGTTGCCTACCCTATTAGATATGTTCATCTCTCCTCTGAGAATTGATTGGCACTGCTCTAAAATTCCTAGTTTGTCAAAGTTGAAGTGTCTAAATTTTAAACATCTGTCCCAATTCTTGTTAAAACTTTGCTTTTATACAATTACTTGACTCAGAGGTATTCTTAAATGATCTAGGAGTTGCCTGATGTCCAGGAGCTGATCACTCAAGTGAATGCAGAGAAATACTCCCTGCAGGCAGCTGCTATATTAGGTGAGTGCAATCCTGCAGGAGAACTGGCTTCCCTCAGATCCAGTCATACACATTTATTACTGCAGCCACTTGTAGCATTTACAGATGAAAAAGTCCAATACAAAAGTTGCTGCCCACATGTTTTCTCGATCCATATTGTATTCGGAAAGCTGTTCCTTTCCAATTCCAGCCTCTTCTAGAAGCTCTGCCTGGTACCTCTAGGGCTGCCACTGGCAGACAAGAGCCTTCCCAGCTTATTCTGTAATCAGAGTTTGAAGATCATCTTTTTCTGAAGGACTCCTACCCCTTTTACTGTTCTGCAAAGAGCACTCTCGCAAGCACTTCTTAGGTGCCACCAAAGATAAACCGCATCCAATGTATGGCACCTTCGTGGCAGTAGAGTGTGCATTGAATTCCCTGACTCATCTGTCACTGGGTCTGGCTTAACAAGCAGACACTAGGAAGGGCTCATTGAAAGAGGAAAGAGTTCTTATTTTATTTTGACACAGTTGTACTGAGTCATCATTCAATGCTAACTGAATTGGGAAATTTGTGACCTATACCAATCTGTACTCATCTCTGGCAGACAAGAACTGCTGAATCTTCCTTGCTTGCAGATAGAATAACCAGGGGAGATCTGACTTCTTTTTTCCCCTCAATGTTGTGGACTGGCCACATAACATGGGGCTTTTTTCCCTCACCCACTTTCCATATAGCTATCACAGTGCCATGCCTCTGTTGGGACTGGGAGATCATTTCTGTGCCACTTTAGAAACAGGAAAGGTGGGGTGCTTGTAAGCATGACCCTGTTTGACTTACAAACTAAGCAAGTTCTCTGCTAGAGTACTCAGTCTTCCATATGCTGAAAAGCATGAGCTCCAAGGTGATTTCTGAACACATCTTATGAGTTTTGACACTAATAGTCTATTTTCTGAGGTGTTCTTAATAGACTAGCTGTCTGCATATTCATATGGCACTTCTATGAATCTTTCAGATGCAAATGACACCCACGAGACGGAGTCTCCATCCCAGGTCAAGGATGGCAAGGTGAGTCATGGCTTTGTGCACTGGGATGAAAAAGGCAATTTCATTAGCACTAGTATTTTCTGCAAGAGGAAAATTTTCTATAAATGGGAAAAGTAAAGCTTAATTTTAACCTCAGAGTAATGAACGTGTCCACTAGTTACAATTTAAAATAGAAATTGTCAAGCCTAAGATGCACATGCTTCAGTAAGACCAGTGTGTTCAAAATGGGCTGTGCAATATGGTCTGTTTTGGGTACAGAATGGCCTAAGCTGATTGCTTTCCCTCTCCCCACAATCGCTGAAGAGGGGTGTGTGTGTGTGGGAGGGGAGAGGGTTCCTTGTTACCTCAAGGTAGCTAACTGCAGGACTTCAGCTGGTTTGGATAGTGAAATTGAGGCTACCACTGCAACATCTTCGGCCTCCATTTTTGGGTTTACAATGCAGTACCCAATGCATGAGAACACTACTTTTAGTCTGCTGTACTCTTTTTTAGTTAGCTGTGGTGGTGATGAATGAGTACCAGAATGCAGCCAGTGCATTTGGCTCAATACCACTGCTCATCCTGAGTGTCTAGATGCTGCTACTTAGCCATTGGGCCAGCCATGATATGTCCTCAGCTTGTTTAATATTGGCGTCTGGATCTCTTTCAGCTACTCTCTGAACGGTTTGAGACATTCTGCCTGGATCCCTCTCTTGTCAGCAAACAAGCCAGCCTGGTGCATTTCCCTCCTGGGTTCCAGCCAATCCCATGTAAACCCTTGTTCTTTGACCTGGCCCTCAACCATGTTGCTTTCCCACCTCTGGAAGACAAGGTGGAGCAGAAAGCCAAGAGTGGTCTTACAGGATATATCAAGGGCATCTTTGGATTCAGAAGTTAACTAGTGGCCTTCAAAGGAAGGGAAGTCGTGTTCTGTTGTGGAAAAGCTCCAACAAGGTCCAGAACATAAATATCTGCATCTGAAACCAATAAGGGGAGACTCTTACCATCTTCTTCCCTGTGTTGTGTATGTGCTTGTGCACTTGCATTCTTTCCCAGTGTATTAGAGGAAAACCGTCTACCCCAGGAACGTGTGTACTATATAAATATCTGATAACATCTGGAGCAGAGAAATTCCATTGTCCTCTGAAAAGTTGGAGTTCGCTTTTTGACCAGTGCCCCATTAAGGGTCAGTACACACAATGGACCAGGCATAGACATATCTTGATGTTCATCGATGGTTGACATTGTAATTTGATGCTCTGATCAGAACATTCTTTGGGGGTGGGAGGAGAAGGGCAGGAAAAAGCAGGTGTTGAGGGGCTGCCTAAGCAAAGCATGTGAAACACTAGCTAGGAAGACTGGATTCCTGCTAATGCCACCTACCACTCCCTGACTTAAAAATATATATAGTTACGTAAAGAGAAACCTCTTATTTTTTAAAAAATGTTGCATTCAGAAATGAGAGCTGAAACTCTTGTGCTAGGAGTAGGGGTGGTAAATACTTTAACAAATTTTAATGATTACCTAATCGGTTGTGGAGTCTTGTCTGAATTTACACATTGCAGCATCTGTGTAATCCTTCCTCACTGGGACATCTAGTTAAATGCCTAACTACAGTATTGAACCTGTTCTGAAAAGGCTGTTTTTGGAACCTAGCTGCTCATGGGTGGCTTTAAAAGGAGCTGCTCAGTCTTCATGGAAAACTGAAAGTCTGTTTATCCTACATGCTCATTTCCTTTCTTCTCACTTAAACAGGCTTGCCTGAAAACAAGACTATCCTTGTCTGGAGTTCATCTCCTCCTGCTTATTTCTCATCTTCAGTCTTCGGACTTTGCTATTGCATTTGATTGTTATGGAAATAATTTAAGATGAGGAATAAGTAACAGGAGCCCAGTGGATTTTTATGCCCTAAGATCTTCTCTTGCACTAGACTACATTTTTGTAAGAGTGCCCAGATGCTATAGTGATGGATGCTTTTGAAATGCAGGTAATTTCATATTGCTGTCTTTTTTTAAAAAAAAAAAAAGGAGGAGGGGCGGAGTTGGGGGGCAGAACTGTTCCTAAATAAAATTTGGACGTTTTCCATATCCATGTTTGGGTCTTCACTGAGGTTTACTGTAGTTGGATGCTGAGATGTAGCAGTTTGATAGCCTACGAGTTGTCTTGGCTTTCATACTGCCTCTCACTGCTGCATTGTTTCAGCATGAGGGCTTGGTAGTCCACAGGCTGGAAACAAGAAACTGGTTTATGCATATCTAGATTGTGCAATGTTGGAACTATTCCATGAAAGATGCTTCTCTTCATGAGATTGGAGAGCAATATGGAATTAATGAGGTTTAAAAATGATTGGAAATAACGCAGACTTGATATTCTAAATTGATCTGATTCATTAATTCTTAAAAGTACAAGACAATTCCTTGCAGCAGGACTCCTATGCCTAGAGGTCAAGGGGGTGCTGGGAGGGAAAAAGAAGCTGATCCTGTTTCTCTGGATATTTTACAATGTGCAGATCAGGTGGAATTTTATAGAAGAAAACAAATGTAAGCTGAAGAAAAGCTGGATGTTAAAGAATATTTTTTAATTTATCAAATGATGAAATTTCAAACACAGCTGTGGTCCTAGAACACTGATTTCTGTCAGTTCTCCATACAGCCTGTTTGCCTAATTTAGAAATAAGACAGTCATGTGATACACTGACCTAGCCCTTTTCTGGCAATTTGCCTCATGCTGTTTTTCTTTGACTGTATTTTTCTCCGAATTTCTCTCCTCCTTTTTCAGATTTTACATTAAATCAATTTGAGAATTATTTTTCTGTTTGGAATGCAAACCAAAATGTATGTTTGTTCGCCTTCTCCTACTCCAAGCTTATGGGGGTCTGGATTCATTCCAGTGAAACTTAGGTTGAAGCCAGTTTCTGATTGATTGCTGTTACAAATGGTTACAGGCAGTTAGCCTCTTTGTTAAACGTCCTGTGACACACAACTGATTAGTTTGGACACAAGAAATCCTAAAACAATAAAGTTTTATTCCTGATTTCTGAGGCATGTAGTTTATATGAAGCACGGGAAACATGGGCATTCATTATCTAAAGGGTAAGATTGATCTTCTGAAAACTCTATCAACTTTGAGATTATTCAGTCCTGAATCAATGAAGACACAAATGTGCACCAATATCAGATATAACTTTGTTTTCCTTATAAAAAACAGATCCTAGATTTATAAGCAGTGTGTTGCTCTTTGCATTTATGAATGATGCAGAAGAAACTGATGAAGCGCTAGGAAAATATCCAAAGATAGTAAAAATATGTACTGCTTTCCCTTGAGTAGCTAGTAACTGCTGTCAAGATGAAAACCAGATTGTGTTAAATTTATTGAAGTTCTTAGCATGAAGGCTGGATTTGGAACTGCTGTCTAAAGGTCTAACAGTATTGGTCACAGGGAAACTAGTGTGGCAGGCTTTGATAGAAGATCTGATGCATCTACAAGGAAGGGCCAAAATGCTCAACAGTGAGTAAAAGGAGTTGGAATTGACCACAGCTGACCAGCCAAGCCTTCACAATGCTTGCACATCCAGAGCAAAAAGCTGAATTCAGATTCTGATATTTATGAACCTGGCATGCGAACCTTTTCTTCAGCTCTCTTATCAGAGATAGTAAACGGCTCCTGTGATTCAGAGCAAAGCTTAATGTTTTACAAACTAGTTGCTGGCCCCAGTGGTAAACTTGTTCTGCACACAACACAGCTGTTTGGTGAATTGCTCTTATTTAGACTGCGAGTTCACTTTGCAGGATTTAGTATCTTTGCAATAACTGTGACTGAAATCGTACAACCTAATTCCCAGACAAAACTTCAGGATAGTTGTTAGTGGGGAAGAATACACTTCACATGCAAAATCTTTACATGTATTAAGATTTTAAAGGCTAACGTGTAGGAATCCTAATTCGACATGCATTTATCCTTGTCCATCTGTTTGTTGGCTGGGAAAAGCTATTATGCTTAAAGCAACCGTTGAAATGTGTAATATAAAGGGTGAAATGAAAACTGCTGATCAGTCAAGAGGAACAAAATGCTGGGTTATAATAAAGGGATGGAGAATAATAGATGCTATTTTAATTATAAAAATCTTAATGGAACATCTGCCTCTTGGAGGCCATCTTCATCTCTAATCACCCTGTCTCAAAAGGGATCTAGTAATAATGGAAAGCTCCAGAAGAGGCCAATGGAAATCTATCAATCTGGAACAGCATCCATAAAAAGAGATTTAAAAGCTTTAGGACTTTTCTGAGAGAAAAGAGGAGTGAGGTAACACAGGTATATGAATGGATAGCATAGACACGCTCAATTAGGAGGCTTCATTTTACTTTTTCTCAACACAATAGCAAGGGGAATATTGCTGAATTTAAGGTAGATTTTTAAAAGTGGTTAAAAGAAATGAAGTTTTGTATACAATTATTAACCTGGGGAGCTCTTCATAATTCACTGAGACACACTCCTTACAATTAAAAACAAGGCATGAATAATAGCTACTGGAACTGCCTGGGTTCCCCCCGGACAGATTATGGTATTGTCTTGTTGCAGGAGTGTTGCACCTTTCACTGTCTCTTGTGATGGTCAGTCTTGGAGGTGAGAGATAAGGCTAGGTGGGTCATTGTTCTGATATGGAATGGAAAATCCCGATCTGAACACGCTAGGGACAAAGAACAGAGCCTCTTGAACCGGACATCTTTTGGAAGGTGAGTGTTCCATGTATGAAAACATTTACTGCTCTGATTTCTCCTATTCAGGTCCTCCTGTTTGCTGGGGCCTGATCTGACATGATCACTGGTTGTGATGAATAAGGTATTGAGACTGTTGGTTTGTTTGTCTTCTGTTGCCCAAGGGATGAGTTGTAGAAGTTCAGCTTCGTTAACCCCTGAAGTCATTCTTGCACCCAGAAGTCCAGGCCAAACCAATTCCTTAGTTTGTTTAAAAGGAAGGAAGAAGGTCTTTGGGGTGGAGAACAGTTGTCAGTTGGTTCAACTTCTGTACTTCTGCTCTCCAAGAATGCAGAGAACCCTGTCACATTTCACCTACAGCTGAAAAGAGCTGCTGGTGCAACAGAGGTACTTGTTTACCTTTCTGATCCCCAGCAGTTGATCCAACGTGTATTGTTTGTCCAGCTTGCTGGACAAGCCTTTATTAGCTTCCATGCTTGTGTGCTGTTGTCTAGAGGACACAGTACTCTTCACCAGCCTTACTGGACTGCCAAGGAGTCTAAACTGCCAGCTATGTTTGAATTATGCTCCAAACTGAAATCTTGTTTTTTATCCAATGATGCGGCAACTTCCGAGTTTTAGACTTGAGCTCTGATATTGACTCCATGTAGTCATCCCTGTCTTATATCTGGGATGGGATTGGCTGTTTAAGAGTAGTAGCAACTGGCAGTATGCTTTCACGTAAGAACCTGCTTTGGGGGAATGCATGCGACCCGAGCACAAGTTATTGTCGCAGCCTTGAGAGTAGCAGGTGGCTTTCTACACCCAGTGTCCGCCCGTGGAATGGTGTTGCAGCCCTCAGGGATGTTGCCTGTTCACTCAGCCACAAGCGAGTTCCACTCCTCATCAGAAGCATGAGGAAAATTAAAGGTGAGAAGACAATCTACTAATAAAGGGAAATCAGTGGAATCTAGGCAGATGACCTCAAGGCCAACCCAAATTCCTTAGTCTGCTGAGACTGAGCTTTTTCCCTTGGCTTATAGCTTCATCAAGGTCTGTTGGGGGAGTTAACCATGCTTGAATGGTGAGGGCCTTTCTGATTGGGGAGGCAAATACTGCAATAAAAGCCTGCGGGTTCCTGTGTAGCGATGATATTTGAAATGTACTGGAGTGAATGGGAGAACAATTGTTCCTCCAAAGGATTTGTAGACTGCTGCTTTGTGTCCTATGTACTTCACTTCCTCTTTCCCTTGTGCTTTGTTTCAGTTGCATGGAACAGTCAGTAGTTGTTTGAAATGATTACTCTTCCCCTCCCTCTCAATGTGTTTTATTGAGGAAATAGAGTTGGTACTAGTGAGCACTGCTGACTGCAGGAGCACAACTCCAGCTCATCTGATTAAAGGCTGGTTGGGAATTGTGACATGACATGACAAGACAGCTACTGCTCATAAATGGACTACCTTAACTTGCTCCTGCTAACCACCTATACCACTCCCTCCCCGTTTACAGTCAGATTTCCATGTGGAGCAGCTTATCTCCGCCTAATAAAATTCCCTCTGAGGCAATGGAGAACTCTGTCCTGGAAGGACACTACCGGCAGAAAAGGTTTGTACGTTCATGCAAAGAATCATGGGCCCTAAATAGAGCTGGCTCGGGATTTTTACTAGATGCTTTTGTTGGAAAATGATACTTTTTATTTTTTATAAAAAATTGAAACATTATTTTGACAATTTTCCGTAGGAAGGTCTCAGGTCCAGGATGGAATTTCTGGAGCAGGAGACAGAAACCCACACTCCAGAGTAGCCAATAGCCCAGGGAGTAGGCCACCCACCTGGGATGTTGAAGACCCAGGTTCAAGTCTTGAATCAGGCAGAGCCTATTGGCTATTGTGGGGTGTTTCACCAAAAAAAAAAAAGTCTGGTATTCAAATGTCAAAGCTTTTAATGAGAGAGAATTCTTGTTTTCCAGCCAGCCCTAGTTCAAAGTCTTCTCTGCAAATTGTTTTTCTTTGCTGCCTCACCTAGAACCAAAATAGTAGAAAATATGCAGAGGGAGAGGTACTGTGGAACAGGTTTGTGATACAGCCTCTCCTTTCATGTTTCACTCATTGGACTAAGAACGGGTTCAGCAAAACATCGTGTTTTTTGATTGTTTTTTTAAGTGTGCCTGCCTCCAATAGAGCTTTTTGTTTTCCGTTTTCCTGTCCTGATGCAAAGCTATCCCAATTGTTGGCTGATTACTAGCTATTAATAGTGCAGTACCATCTAGAAGCCAGAGTCATAGACCAGGACCACATTGGGCTAGGTGCTCTACACCGCCAGAAAAAAGACCCATAGTGCTTGTAGTCAAAATAGCAGTGTTTTTGGTTCACCAATGTAGAATCAATGCTTCAATCTCTCCTACCCTCTGTGGTGTTTCGGATACCAATGATATTAAAGCACAAGTGCAGTATCAGTTTGACTGTTATGGGGCTGGCAGTCTTGCCTGTCCTCAACCGTGCTCCTGAATGTTTCTCCACACTTCTGTGTAAATCGATCCTTTGCTGGTCATGTAAACCAGGGTGAAAGTTTTCACAATCCCTGCTTTCTCTCACGTGATTGACATAATTCACATGGATTTTAAGGACAGGTTGCAAATTTAATATTTGTTGCAAAATGTGCAAGTGTCTTTGTGTATTACGCCAGTTCCTCTGATGGGAGTTGTATCCAATTTGCTCCAGTTCCACTGATTTAAGGTTGCATCATACTATAAAAGGTATATTTCTGTTTTCAAAGAATAATGTCCTGTGGTCTCTAGACAATAGAATTCATTGTCACAATTCACATCTAGACACCCATGCTGAGAATAGTCATTGAGAGGATAACTCACTTTGCAAATAAGCTTGCTCATAGTTCTTCTTGCAGGGCAGGTAAAGGTATCCTTGTATCGATAGTGAAACTGAGACTGTCACTTGCCCAGGGCCAAAGAGTGAGAATTAGAACTCCGGGGTTCCTGGCTCCCAACGGCATGGTCAATCTGGGAAGCGTGCACCCATTGGTGGTGGTGGCAGTGTGACTATTTAAACCAGGGGTCTCAAACATGCAGGTCACATGTGGCCTGTGAGGTTTTCTGCAGCCTGTGAGCCCCTTGTGGGGGCCCTCCACCCCCAGCATTTACCTAGAGCAGCTCTGGCCTGATGTGCATGAGGGGCAGGGCAGGCTGCCTGCCCTGCCCTGTCCCCATGCTGCTCTGGGAAGCAGAAAACATGGAGGAAGAGAGGCGCAGGGCTGTGTGGTGCTGGTGCTTTAGGCACTGCCCATCCGCCGCAGTTCCCTATTCCTGGCAAATGGGAGATGCTGGGGGCGGTGCCTGAAGCAACAGGAACACACACCCCTGTGCCCTTGCTCCCCCATGTTCCAGGAGTGGAGCAGCGGGGAGGCAGGGAGCCTGCCTGCCCCTGGTGTGTGCTGGGCCAGAGCCTGAGCCACTCCTGCAGTTGAACCCCTTGCCCTTGCCACACCCTGCACCCCAAACCACTGCCCTGACCCCCTGCTGCACCCCTCACCCCTCCTGCACCCAACACCTCAACTTCCTGCCCTGAGCTCCTGCCATACCCCACACTCCTCTTGCACCCCCTGGGGGCAGGGAGGGGACAGAGTTGGGGTGGGATTTTTGGGGAAGGGGTTGGAATGGGAAGAGGCAGGGCCTCATGGAAGGGATGGAGTGGGGGCAGGGCCAAGGTCAGTGTGGGGGAGGTGTCAGTGATGCAGCCCTTGAGCCAATGTACTAGTCTTCACGTGGCCCTCATGGTCATTTGGGTTTGAGACCCTGCTTTAAACCCTAGGAGGAGATGTACTCAGGGTAGATGCGTATGTCTTGAATGTTTCCATTCTGCTCTGAGAAGAGGGTGATCAGGGGCTTAACTTTCCTAGGCAAAGCCATGAATTAACCAGAAACAAGTGAAGTCTGGGGTGACAACACCAGTTTTGGGAGGCAGGGGATGAATTACTGTCTTTCTCTGCCATTGAGATATGAGACAATCATTAGCACTTTAGCAGCAGCCATTAAAAATCAAACCCTGAACCTCATTGTCCCTCTATTTCCCCATTTGGAAAATGGGAAGGCTACTGAGTTCCTCCTTAGGTTCCACTATTTGGAAAGCACTTGGAGGGCCTGGGGTGAAAGGCACTGGAAGTGCACATGCACAGGACATGCATCCCTGTGTGACTCACATTATTAACTCTAGGCAGCCTGAGTTTAAGTGGAAAAATGTCACGTTAGTCATTCTTCTCTGACCTGTGCCCAGCAGTGCAGGAAATGGAGAAGGAGCCCTGAGGGAGACACCCATGGGAGTATTTTTTCCTCTGTATTATCTGTGCCCACAGGAACTCAGCTGTTAAAAGTTAACACATCTCAGTAAGTACTCACTAACTTCCCCTCTCAGTAAACCACTTTTGGACTCCAACCCCTGGGCCCAGTGTGCACATGGATGTAATTAACCCTCCCTCTGCTGCCTCTGAGTGCCAGTGAGAGCCACCTGCTCTTGCATGTGTTTGTCCATTAGCAGTTCTCCCAGGCAGTGAGGAGGGAGGGGTGCAGGTGGAGGGCCACAGAGGCAAGGAATCGGCTGATACTGGACTGCGTTCAATGATGGGCTTGTTACCATGGATAGTCACGAAAGAACATGCGGTGCCATTGTCTCTGCACTCTGGGCTTTCATTTGTCATGTTTGTTATATACATTTTAGACTCTTCCTTCAAAACCGTCCTTAATAACGGGGGCCTCTTTAGCCATGATAGCACCACGCCCTCCCTTCCTTCAACTGCTGCCCTTTTTATTAGGCTATAAACTATTCAAGTCAGGCCCATATTTATTCTCTTTGAAAGGCTGATCCTCACTGGGTTACCCCATGAAGCCACATTTCCAGAACTTCCTCGTCATTTTGAGTGCCTTCGTGTGTCTCATGATTGGGCAAAGCAACAGGGGCTACCCGGTAGCTCTTGTATTTCTGTTTTCTTTGCAGCAAAATCTACATCGGAGTGAGACTACATCTTGCTTTCTGATGGCCATGCATCAGTACCTGATTAATCTACCGTCTGTCTTTTTCCACAGCATGGAACTGGCTGCAGGCTGGTTTATTCCTTCCTGGCCTATCTACAGGCTTGACATAACGTCCTCAAAGAATGCTTAGGCCAGTCTCCTCTACGGAGCACGCAGTGTGTCCTAATGGACAGCACAATAGACTGGGATTTGAGACCTGGCTTCTATTCCTAGCTCTGCCACTGACCTGCTGGGTGACCTTGGGCAAGTCGCATCCCACCCCCCTGCCTCCATTTCCCCAATTTTAAAATGGAGCTAATGCTACTGACCTTTGTAAAGTGCTTTGAGATCTACTGATGAAAAGCGCTAGATAAATAGTAATACGTAGCTCTTGTCTGTTGTTGGAAAGCATCGGGTCTACAAAAGGATATTGATTTCACAGATTGTCTCAGAATAATCCTAATGCCAACTTCATCCTTTGAAGTGCACTTTTCATTTTTGTTTTATTTCATTTGCCTTCCATTGCACACGAATGTTGCACTAACCGGCTTGAGGCATGCATGGACATCTGGCCTAAAGATTTAATTCTCTCTTCCATTGTATGGTTAATTGGCTTAAGTCATACCTTGATTGGAGCAGATCTCTTTACCAAGTTCATGGGACAGTTCACATAAGCAAACTGGTCAACTAATGCCAAGCCAAGTGATACAGGCAGGCACTATCTAACGCAATTTAAATAGGGGCAAGTTTTCCAAGTGTTGTGAGAGCCTTTGCTGCAAGCTTCTGTAGATGTACAACATATTACTGGATTCATTCAGCACTATTGCAGCATCCTAAGTGAGGGCAAAGAGTGTGGCTTCTTGCAGTCTGATGAGGGAAGAATAATCAGGCTATGGCACAAGGAGCTATGGAGAATTCAGGTGCATGTCCTGGCTACAGGCTCAACAGCTTAGGATGGGAGGAGAGTGAGGGAAGCCCTAATGAGCAAACAGCAGGGGGTGCATGAGATGTGCTGGGCAAAGAATGTGGAAGGGCTCTGATGCCTATAGGCATTAGAGGTAGGCTGCCTAAAAGGCTGGATTGTGCCACTGATAGATGGGGTGTTGGAAATAATTTTGTTGTGTGTAGAAGCAGGATTTGGTAGTTCCACTGAACAGGTTTTGGAGTGGAAGAGCAATAGCTGATTTGTACCCAGTGTCATACGCTCTGCATCCACAGACAGCTTCTTTGGTTTTTGTTTTTATGCCTTGTCTTTTCAAGTGCAAGTTTAGAAAGGGAGAATCTGAGGCTGGCTGAATTCTGTGCAAAGCATTAAACTGTTCTCTTGTCATAACCTGCAGTGCCGGCCAGTCTGTCAGACTCAAATCATTTTTTGAAAGGGCGAGGGATACAAGGGCACACCCAATGGAATACCCATCTGCAGCCAATACCAACAAGCAAAGCGCCCGTTACATGGCGGATGAGCCACAGGGCCTTAAAAAGAACTCAGCTTGAAGGGATTCTGCTTCTTTTGGAGTTTGGAAAAGACTCTTCAGGGCCCAAAAGTTTGATCCAGCTTGCAATAAAGCTTGACTTCATTGCTGTGTAGGGTCGCGCTCCATTGAAGTCAATAGAAGCCTGCCTTGGGGAATAGATTGGGCCTGCAAAGTGCAGCTAAATTAGGTGGTGGGAAGTTCAGTCTTCTAAGTCCTGCCTTTCTCTTCACTTAATTGTACTGAGACATTGAACTTCACCAGAGGAACTACTGTCTTTGAAGAAGGCTAGTTCAATTTCCAGGCTGAATCCATCCCTGGGGGTCTGTCTTGCACCATGTAAAACTCTGCTGTGTCCTCAGTCCAGCATTTGATCAGCTTGAGAGAAATCAAAGCACTGCGCTCAGTCACTTTCGTGCTGCTCAGAGCACTGAATAAATCAATCCTGCAATCTCCTAAGTCTTTATGTCCCGTAGGGCTGCTGCTGCTGGACTTTCCAATCGTTAAAGTGGGGAAAAGAAATGACTTGAGCATTTGCAGACTTTAAATTGCATAATGATGGCAGAACAGAGAAAAATAAGTGTCCTGTTTTCTTACCGGTGCAGCAATTTTAATAGATTGGCTGCCCTTAGAGCTAGTTTGTAAGGGTTCCTGTTGAGTTGAATGAAAACAGCACCGTGGGGACAAAAAGGGAGGAGAAATGAGAGGCACTGCAGGCAGTTGTTGTGCTCCAGGGTTGGCATCTGTTTAACTTTGCAAAGCTGGCAGAAATGGGGACACCAGCAGCTGGGTGATGTGGGAGCTTTGGAGAGTTTTAGCCCAAGTGCCATAGAAATTCAGTAGGATTCTAGTGCCTCGCTAACGCCAGTGCTTTTGAAAAGTGTCCCCATTGTAAACAGGTGTCCTATAGATTAGACAACAGGTCTGATTGCATCAGCCTCTGCCAGGGTAACTCCATTGCCCTTGCTGGCCTTGCTTCTGATTTGCAATGTGGGGAGGAGGACCACGCCCTGGTGTTATAGTGGCTGGTCAGATTCACTACTCCAATCACTTCATTTTTCCCCAACAACCGTTAGCCGGTTCTGCTTTGTCAGCTCTTTTTCCCAGCACCTGTGCTGCTGTCCCTGGGATCCACTGAACTCCTGAACCACCCCCTGCCCCTTTGGAGTCAAAGGACTAGAAGTGGTTACCTTACTCCTGGTGAGTAGCCCCTAATTCTATGAAGAGTCCTACTGAAGTCCATTGAGACTGCTCATGGAGTAAGATGCTACTCAATGTGACTCAAGTTATCTGGTCACCAAAATGTCTGAGATTTCGACTTTTGGATTAAAATAGAGGAGGGGGAAGAAAGAGTCAGTCTTGAACTCTCATGGGGACAGGAATAAGATTTCCTGGCTAGCTCTACTGTGTATACAGAGAATACTAGATGTATTAACGATTGCTATTCCCTGGCATTGGCCAGTGTTGGAAGACAGGATACGGGGCTAGATCAATGGACCTTTGGTCTGACCCAGTATGGCTGTTCTCATGTTCTAATGGAGATTGCTGGGTGTAGCTTATCACTAATTGTGTAAAGCACTGAGATTCATTACCCCTGAAGGCCCAATAAAAATGCAAGTACTGTAGCTCCATTAAGAAAACCTCTGCAGGCACTTCCTGGTGGAGGGCAGCGGTACCAATCCCAGCAAATTCAGAGAGCCAATATGCTCCCTGATACCCCTGAGGTATCAACGCGGTCTGGAAGAGCCAGTGCACTGCTTGCTTTAGGAATGTTTCAGCATATTTGAATACCAAGCAACTTGCAATATAAGCAGCAGACTAACCCTCCATAGAAGTGAGCGGTTCCCCGCTCTCGTCCAGGGTTGGTTTTGGTTTTGTGTCTGTGTGATGGGGTGGGACTCTCCACTGAGGCACCCCCTGCTGGATGTCCCGGGGATCAGCTCTGTGAGCCAGTGTGCTCTGTTCTGGTGGTATCTCACCACTGTAACTTCTGCTCTAGGGGCACATGTCATTCCCAGGACCTCAGTGTCCTCTTCATGACACAGCCCTCCAGCTGTGCTGCACTCTGTACTCCCCCCCCTTCTGGGGGACTCTCTGATTTTCTTAGTCCAGGTACTTCCTCAGCAGAGGGAGACGCAGCCCTCCCATCACTCTGTAAATTTCCCTGGGTCACTTCCTCACAGCCCCTTGTCTCGGGGCCTCAGCCTGCAGATCTCTGCAGCCCACCAGGAGCTGCCTTTAGCTCCCCAGGTCTCTGCCAGCAGCCCTGCTCTGTCCAGGGTGTTTGCTGTCTTCAGTTCATCTTTCTCCTCAAGCTCCAGGGAGTGACTGAAGCTGCTCTGTGCTGCAGCCCTTCTTATATGGGTCAGCCCGGCCCTGAATGGCTGCTCCTCACAGCCCCTCTCTGACTGCCTCTCGTGCAGCCTCCCCAGGGCTTCTCTTAACCTCTTAGAGCCCAGTCTGGGGCAGGCACCCCATCATGCTCTGCTTCTGAGAGATGGCAGGATGTGCTGGTACCAATTTGCTGACCCTATCTCCACCAGTGCCCTCCCTGCTATACTTAAAGGTTCAACCACTTCTTCTGAGTTGATTGGCATTGGAAAGTGGCAAGCCTCCTTGCAGGGTTTGGCCCTGGGATCCCTGTGCCTGAACCAATTCTATTGCCTGATGTCAAGCATCCCCCAACAGTGCTATCATACTATCTGTAGGAGGGGGGAAAGATGCTGCAGGAAGGCAGTTGGAGCTTAGAGTGTTTGCCTGCTGCCTTGTGCCCACACCCAGCTGTGGACAGGGCTGGCTCTGGCTTTTTTGCTGTCCCATGCAAAAACAAAAGAAGTGTGGGGTGGCCAGAGTGGCAAAGAAAAAAAACAAAAACCATGGAGGGTGGTCAGAACCAGTGCAAAACTTTCGGTGCCACTTACTTAGCAGCTCGCGGCTGCCTCCCTCAGCCGCGCTGGCTAGTGGGACTCCCTGTGCTGCAGACATGCCCCAGGCAGTGGACTGCCTGCCCTGTCTAGTGGGGGGAGAGAATGGGGGGGGAGAGAGAAGGGGGGCGCCCAGGGCTTCCTTCAGCCAGGGTGCTTGCCACTTGGCCCCTCCCACCGTGCCACCTGCAGGGAGGGCTCCATGCCACTCCTGCGTGCAGGTGAATTGAAGGTTGGCGGGGAGGGAAGGACACGGGCTGCTGAGCTTGCTGCAGATCTGGCACCGGCTGGGGCAGATGGAGCACGCAGCCTGCTCCCAGCAGAGTGCTCCCCTCCCCCTGCCACTGCCCCCTACAGGGCAGCCAGAGTGGTGAACCAAAAAAAGGGGGAGAAAGGGCAGCCGTGCCACTCCAGGATTGGATGGAATGCCACCCCTTAGAATCTGCCACCTCAAGCACAAGCTTGCTCGGCTGGTGTCTGGAGCCGGCCCTGGCAGTGGAACTGGTGCTTTTACAAGGTCTGTCTGCAACACTTGTGCAGAGTTACAGTAGGTCAGGGCCTGTTGAACCGGTGCTGCCTACAACGGTTTCTGCCCACTGCACAGGAAGTTACAGGCACTACAGCTGTACCTGTTCAGCCAGTTGTCCTAACCCCACCCACAGTGCTGTGCCTTGGAAATGATTCCCCCCTCCCTGAGAACTGGGCTTCAGCACTTCTGGAATGCACTGGCACACCTACAGCTGTAAGGCTTCCTGTGGGTGTGACTCTGCCATGGTGAAGGTGTAACCATAAAAACAGTGCCAGGAAAACCCAGGCCCTCAGCCCTTATGTGCAATTAAGGCACTCAACCAATACAGCAGCTTCCCTTGCTTGATTTTAGATGCCCCCTGTGCACTTTGGTGGCAAGGGGGTAATTCACCTGTGGAAGAGTGGGGCCAAGATCTGCTTGGCTCACAAACCAAAAACTAAGCTTGTGTTTCCTTCCTAAACAAGGACTATGTCACCTTCTGTTTGCACAGCATCTACCAGAATAGGATCCCAAGGTGGGCTGGGCCCCTAGACCTTACGAGAGCATAAAAATGTGCATTAACAATTCCTTGTCCCTCTCTGGTCCAAGGCTGTATTACAAAACCACTGCAGCTGCCCACAAAGTCTTATAACTTGATCAGCACTGGCTGATACAGGTCAGGACCTGAGGTGCTTTGGCACAGTGATGTAAAGCACTGTTGTATGGTGCAAGCCCAAAGTACTGTTCAGTAATCACACTGCGCCCTCCATGCTTGAATGAGATTCTCTGTATTCTGTCATGAGGTTCCAACTGTCTCCACCTACCAGGACAGGGGCTGCTGCAGCCTCCCTCCCCAAGACTTCCTGGGGAGGGAAGCTAAACCAGTTAAAAGGACCGTTCCCGATACCACACACCCAGTCCCCAACAGACCTGGATCTTCCCCCTGCTCTCAGCCCTTTGCTTCCATAACCACTAAATATACCTGCAATTTTACCAATGTCAAAACTAGATTTCACAGAACAGGGAAACGGGCTGCACCAGCCACAGGTGAGAAGGCCAAAGACTAAAGACCTCTCATGAAAAGAGCTGCTGCCACCTTTTTCCTCCAGGTCTCCTAACACTCCTTGCAGCAGATGAGGGATACTAGCCAAAGGAAAGAAATATTTGTCTAGCCCCAAAGAGGAGGGTAAGAATGGCAGAAGGGGGCGTAATTAAGAGGAAAATAGTGGTGGATAGATACGACTGAGGATGGAAGAATTGGGGGGGGGGGGGGTTTACTTTATCCCTGGTTCCATCACCGATTCACTGTGGGGGAACTCCTCAAATCCTCAAAGATGGATATAGATGATATGGAAATCAATGGGAGTTAGGGTCCTAAATACCTTTGAGGAGCTGGGTCTGAGGGCCTGGTTCTACCAACCTTTGCTCTGACTGAGCCATACGGTCCTTTGCGAGTAGTGGGAGTCTCTACTGGGTTCAGTGGGAATTCAGTGTGAGAAAGAGACAGACTGACCCACACCAGAGGTGGGCAGAGGGCAAAGCAGGAACTTCCCTCTTTTCAGGTGTGCACGACTCAAGGCCCAGGAAGAATTTCAGGCTCATCCTTCCATGTGCTCCCAGTGGTGTAAACACCCACAGGGCATGAGGAAGAGGAGGCATGGCCCTCTTCCCCCTGCACTGGCTTGCTGTGCCAGGGGAGCAAGTTGCTCTGTTTCAAGGGCTCTCAGCTAGAGAAGGGATCATGTTGCTTCAACGCCAGCCTGTGCACAGACAGCATCGTGTACCCTTTAATCTCTCAGCGCTTCACTTTTCGCAGCTGAGACTGAGGATAATACAAACCTCCCGGGGACGGCGTGAGGCTGAATAGAGGCTAAGTGCTTAGCAATCCTTCACACAGGGCAGCAAAATAATACCCTAGTGAGAAGTTCTTTGTAACCATGTGTATTGCTGTGGCATCCAGAGGCCCCAATCACCTTTCTTCATTTTGGACTCTTTCCAAACACCTGTGCAGTGGCTGTTCATACAGAATCCAGCCCCAGGATTTGTACAGAAGAATGGCTATACTGCATCAGACCAATGGTCCATCTAGCCCAGTGTCCTGTCTTCCAACAGTGGCCAGTGCCAGGGGCTTCAGAGGAACTGAACAGAAACGGTAATCATCACATGATCCATCCCCTGTCGCCTACTCTCAGCTTCTGGCAAACAGAGGCTAGGGACACCATCCCTACCCATCCTGGCTAATAGCCATTGATCCTCCATGAACTTATCTAGTTCTTTTGAACCTGTTATATTCTTGGCCTTCACAACATCCTCTGGCAAGGAGTTCCACAGGTTGACTGTGCATTGTGTGAAGAAATATTTCCTTTTGTTTGTCTTAAACCTGCTGTATTAATTCTCAGCATTCACTGGGGCTCACAAAGGGAAAGTCTTCCTCTTCCAAGCAGTACAAGCAGAAGTCTTGTTCGTTAACCAAAACATTACATCAATATCTTTACCAGTTGCCACCTGGCTCAAAGGCAGCACCTCTCTCTGACTAACCATTCAGCACATGGCCAGGTCCCCGTTCTTGCCACTGAAAACAGCTCTAGTAACTACACACTAGAGCATGGTTTGCTGTTCTCTCCGTCATCAGTGCCACACCCTAACCTAGCTGGCAAAGAGCACTTGGCTGAGATGCTTGTAATTCTTTGCACCAATTCTGAGATTAGCCCTGTGTTTCTCTTTCTCCTGTGCTGTGCTTGGGACAGGTGCTTCTTGCCGCTGGAGCTCAGTCCAAGATT
The DNA here is from genome assembly GCF_003597395.2 of Chelonoidis abingdonii. Taxonomy (NCBI): domain Eukaryota; kingdom Metazoa; phylum Chordata; order Testudines; family Testudinidae; genus Chelonoidis; species Chelonoidis abingdonii. The sequence continues at coordinate 17,139,069 of NC_133781.1, forward strand.
GGATCCAGCTGGGAAGAAAAAGTGCATAGGCGTTTTGTTGAGTGTGTGGTGGAGAGACATAGAAATATTTTAGTAACTTAAAGGCCAGTGGATCAGGAATTTCTACCTCTGCACTCCCAACTGACACATGATGATTGATTAGAGGTGCAAACATTCTGGGAGGGGAGCAGCCCTGGAAAGCATGTCCAGCTACCTATTTTTTTGTATTTCTGCCACACACCCCACTCCCCTGTGCCTGTACAACTTTCAAAAAGTATTTCTGGTAGTACATATTTTCCCTCATTCCTCCTAGTTTTACCCCTTGAATAGCAAGGGACCTGAGTCTCCACTGACTTGTATAAACTTTAACCCAAGATACCTGTGGAAAGTGGGTGCAAAATGCAACCACATGGGGCCGATCATATTTTGCATCCTCTTTGTGCAAGTGCAATTGACAGCACAAGGTCCAAGATGGGAGAATCAGGCCCTAAATGCCTTAAAAATCTTCCCTTTTGGTGGATTTTCAGATTTTCTTCTCTTTTTAAGAGAGACACGATTTTAGACTGTAAGCTTCTCAGACCAGGGATTGGCTCTTACTAGGTGTGTGTGCAGCGCCTGGCCCAATAATATCATCATCCATAGGTCTCAAAGCACTTTACAAAGGAGGTGAGTACCATTAGCCCCATCTTGTAGATGAGGAAACTGAGGCACGGAGCAGTGACATGACTTGACCGAGGTCACCCTGCAACCAAGTGGCAGAATGGGAGATCTGCATTCTATTCCCAAGTCCCAGTCCAGGGCTCTATTCACTAGGTATCACTGCCTCTAAACAGGATTTTTATCTGCATGGGGACCCCTAGGTGCTATTGTAATACAAATTATAAAAAGCTGGGGCTTCTGTCTCCCTGTGTGGAGTCTTTTGGGGGAGTACACAGCCTCCCCAGTATACTGTGTTGCTCAAGGAAGGATTATGTTACCAAGGCCAATTTACGTTAGCTATGCCTAAGAACCAGGGGACAAATCCTGGCCCAATTAAAGTCAATGGCAAAACTCTCACTGACTTCAGTGGGACCAGGATTGCATCCGATGGATCCTCCTAAATCAATCTATAACCGTCTTTGACCTAGTGGTGAACATCATTTTAAAAAAAAAAACCACCTTTTTGAACCATTTTAATCCCATATCCACACTCCTTGCCCCATCCATTTTATTAACTGGCTTAGCAGGAGCCATGTTTTAAATTATATTACACCTGGCCTTTCAATGCGACGGTGAGCCCTGCACTAGAATAATACTGTGCCCTTCTATTTCACTTTTGGTGCTTCAGAAACACCGACTCCAGCTTTTCAACACTCCTGGAGTTGGGGTTGCCACCTGTTCTGGTTTTAAGGGGTGCTATGTAGCTGTTGCCTTATGCCCCATGCTCCTTATTAAGAAGCAGCTGATCAGAGAAGAGTATGTTTTCTAGCAATAAAGTAAAGGATCAGACGCTGTGATAGAAATGTATGATTTTGTAGCATACATAACACATTGTGAGTGACGGCCCTTTAAAAGGGAGGCTTGGTCTATACATTCCCCTCTGGTCTTGCCTTGATAAGTAGCATGGCTGCCACCTGTGAGAGAAAGCAGGAGCATTAGCCCCCATTTTGAGAGGCTGGATTGCTTACCCAAGCTCACCTAATGAGTCTGTGGTTGGGCTGGGAACACGACTCCGAATCGCCTGCTTCCTTTTCCTTATGTAATTGAACTACAATGATCGAAAGGTCCAAAGGGACTGGTATTGCTACCTAACTGGGAAGCTGCTTTCCCTTTCCTCCTTTCAATAGATGATGTTACTAATTGGCAGGGAAGATAATTACAAGCTTAGAACTGACACTTAATCAACTGTATCGGAGTTGCTGGATTCATCCTGTTTGAAGCTAATGATAAGGCAGGGTTCTTCCCCTCTACCTGAGAGAAACCCACGTCTGACTGTGCCAGACAGCCTGTGTAGAAGAACATTCCTCTGAAAAGCAGGGCGGGGTCGCCAGCTCCCCCTCTGGGGCTCTGCTCTTTCCACAAACTGGTTTTTCTAGTCATTTTTAAAACCAGGCTCCATCCCTGCTTCTGGATCACTGGTGACTTGGGGAGGAGCCACCCAGAAACTGCTCTTTTAACCTGCATCAGACCTTCCCAGCTGGAGCCTGTCATTCCATCCCCGCAGACTAGAGCAGAGAGGCTGTGCCCTGAAAAGCTTTGTGGACGCCAGGAAGGGAACTCAGTTCCTGCCAAGATGTTCAAGGGAGTGGGCAAGGGCTCCCCAAGTAAACCGCCTCCAATCAAGCAAACCAAGTAAGTGCGACTCCTAGATCCTCTCCGAGCTCTGATGGGGTTAGAGCACTGATGGGAGAAAGGTGTCCAGGGAAGAGGTTGTCTCTGAATAAATGAGGATGTGCAGAATAGCGCAGACCCGAGGGAAGATCTTCCTGCTGAGACCTGAATGACCAAGGTTCTCTTTGGGAATTGCCCAGAGACTTAGCCAAAATCTCCCCTCCCTCCATCGGCTGTGCAGATTGTCTCCCTGGCACTCAACCCAGAGGTAGCTGCATGGTTTGTCTGAACACCATCTAGTTTGTAAAGCTCTAGATACATGTGAGATATTGCAGTGATTAGCCACCTGGAATGGGGAGGCATGACCTTAATTCAGGTAAGCGGATGGAAAGCTGTAGTGCAAGAGGCAGCACGCAGCACGTGGACATGGCTGTTGCCTGTTTCCAAAAGATGTTCTCAGGCAGATGAACTTCAGCTTATCAAGGTTTAGCTGGCCTGTTAATAGCTCAGTGTAGCATTTTCAGTGTCTCCAGACTGTATATCCCAATCTGTAGGTGGCGGGTGCTGGGGTGATGCTGCCTTATGAGCTGAGATGGAGCTAGAAGAGAATGTTAAAACCTTCAGGAAAGGAACCCAAACCAAAGGGTCCTGCTAGCACTAAGCTCAGCGTTCCCCTGCTCTTGGCCGAATGAAACAGGAGGTGGCTGGGCTGGGCTGGGCTGGGCTATAAATTGTGGGTATAATTCATCCTGTCAAAAGGCATGTAATAGGATGGCAGAGGTTGCTTCTTTGTAGACCACAAATGGATTAAGTCCTGGGGGGCTGTAAGAGGCTCAATTTCACTCTGAAGAGTAGTGTTGTGGTACTCATCTATCAGTGTGCTGGGAGGGCTGAGATGCAGAGGCAAAGAAACATCCCTCTGGGGTCTTTAAGCTGGAAGCCAGAGGGCTCCTGCTAGGGACAGGCTTCCCTGGGCATCCTTGATAGGGAGGCCTTGTAAAGAGAGCTGTTTCCCCTACTCAATGGCAGACCCCACCTCAGGGTTATTTGCCACTCTCCTCACTCTGTCACATTTTCTCAGAATCCTATTCCAGATGCTGGGATTCGTTTTAAACGCTGCTCCAGCCTGGCCATAGGGGAGGAAGCACAAAGCAAGGCAATTTGTAGATCTACAGGAAGCGCAAATAATACAGGGCTGCACATGTTAGCTCAGCCACAGTTTGCCCAGGAAGGGGCCTGACCAGAAAAACTGATCTGCAGAGTGGGGGAGCTGAGATCCAGGGTTAGCGGGTTGTCCCATCTACATGCCCACAGCTACAGTGTTTAAAGCAGTTGTTAAATTTGGTTGTGCCCTGATTCAGCTGGCCAGTGTGTATGGGCCCCAAATCTCCTATAACCAGGTTAAAGAAACAGGCACTTAACTAAATCCTACATTTGCAAATGCACTGTCTCACATTAGCCCCCTGCTCTATCACGCGGCACCTACCGCAACAGCCCAAGGGGTTGGCTACACTGGCACTTTACAGTGCTGCAACTGTCTTGCTCAGGGGTGTGAAAAAACACCCCCCTGAGCGTGACAGTTGCAGCGCTGTAAAGTGCCAGTGTAGCCAGTGCACCAGTACTGGAAGCTGCGCCCCTCGTGGAGGTGGGGGTTTTTTGAGCACTGAGAGAGCTCTCTCCCAGCACTCTGCTGTGACTACACAAGCCATGTTAAAGTGCTGCCGCAGCAGGGCTTTAAGGGTGCCAGTGTAGACTGGCCCTAACTCTCTGAGGGGCCAAGCACCCACAGCTAATAGTGAAGACAATGAAGGCTGCAGACTCTCAGCCCCTCTGTAGCTCAGGTTCCCTTGGGGCCAAGCTCTGCAGTAAGATCCCTACCCAGAGGCCTCCAACTTGAGTATTTTAGCCTAAATTTCTACAGTCGTTTTTCCCCACCCTGTTTGTGAAGCAATTTGGCCTTGGCCTTGTCAGCCAGACCAGGCTGTGTTGAAACCTCTGAAATGTGATTCCAAATACCTGTCAGCTGGTCACTTCTGCTGTTAAAGCTTTTGCAGACCTATTTTAAGGTCTCATTTTGAGATTGCTCCTCTATTCCCCGGTAAGAAACTCTGGGCCAAATGGTGCCCAGCTGCAACTCCGCTGAGGTAACAAGTCACGCCAAGGACTTTGCCCTGCCTCTTGTGCTGAGTGTGGTGGCGGGGCATGCAGCTATTCTCAGGACAATGTCTCTCCTGCTCAGAAGATCAAGCCAGGCTGCTCAGGGGTTTATTTAGGGCAGCAGCCTATTGATAAATAATAATGCCTGGCACCATCAAAGTGTTTTACAAACGTTAACTAATCCAGCCTCAGCCTGTAGGGTTGATCAGTATCATCCCTCTGTCTGAGATAAAAGAAACAAAGGGAGAGAGGTCAAATTGCTTGTCCTATGTCCTGGTGAGAGTTAAGTGTCTCCTGGTTCCCAACCCTGTGCTTAGACCACTCAGGGCACCCAGGGGAGGCCTGGTGTTGCTGTATATGCGACCAACCACATTCAAACACAGAAGGAGGTAGAATTGAATCTAGTATGGTAGAGCTTGCTGCCATGGGTGTGGGGAATTGGTAGGCTTTTCAGGTGTCTACCAACATATCCTGGGTATTAACAGACTGATTTCCTGGGTGTCCTGTTCCTACCACCTCTCTGTAGTAGCAGCATTTGAACAAGAAGAATGGTATGGTACTAAGGCAGGATCTGTGGAGGGTTTGCAGGACTGGGCTATCAGTTGTAGCAGGATGCAGCAGGCAGAGGCCCGTGCAGGAGAATTAGATGGATGAGAGGCTCCTATTCTTGAGATGCTAAGTACTGAGCAGGCTTGGGAGCTCTCCAGAGTCCATCCCTTCCTTTGATCCGGATGCAGAATGAAGCAGATTAGCAGAAGCTTTCACCTGGGACTACAAGGAAACTGGTCCATTGCTAGGGGGAATTAAGAGGGGAATTTGGGGGAGGGAAATAGGAATGGTGCTTTTATCTCTATTAAAGTGCAGCAGGACAGATTAAAGTAAGAGCGGGGAACTCATCATGTTTGTGCTAGAAAGAAAAAGACACTATCCCATCGGGTCAATTGGCCTCCTCAGCAGAAGGGATGTGTCCTAGGGAATAAACCAAAGAATAATTAGAATAGTGCTTGATCCCTTGAAAACATTAGGCCTTGCCATCCCATGTGAGGGGGGCATATTAGTATCTTCTCTCACTGATGAGGAAATAAACCTCTGCCAGCAGGAACACTGGTGTATCCAACCACATGAGATTAAATGACTTGTCCAGGACTACACTTTTAGATTCCTGGCTCCTAATATCCTACTCCATTCGTTACTCCAAGTCGTGTCTCTCCAGGCTCACTGTCCATCCCTTAGCTCTTCAACATGAGGACCCTCACTTCCAGGCTTCCCTCCACCTGGATCATAAATGCTAGGCTCTATATGGGGATGGCAAGACTGCCCCTAGGATAGTCGATCCTCCAGGCTTCATCTGTAGTCAGAAGATATTGACAAAATGGAAGCAGGAGAGAAGAGAGCAACCAGAACTGTCAGAGGGCCTGGAGAGACTGACTTCTGGGGAAAGGCTGAGTTATGCCATTAGTGTATAGCAGTATAACACAGGAGTGTATAGCAGTGTAACACCTGGGGATCTGAAAGGGGTAATCACCACAGATGGAGCGGAATTGGCATTGCTTTTCTGTAAGATGTAACAGTTAGTAGAACGGTGTCTCAAGGGAAGGGCTGCCTAGCAGGGGCTTATCTGCCCTGATGTCAGGCCTATCCGCTGCTTCAGTGTCCCTTTCTTTGGGTCCCCGATCATGGCTCATATCCTACAAGTACAGGGTTCTGTGCTGTTAAAATAACAGGTTAGAGTCAACCCAGACTCTATAGTTCATGCAGCCCCTTGTTAGACTCAAGAGTGCCTTTCCAAAAGCCAGGTCCTGGTGTTACCTAAACAGGGCCGGCCCCAGGCACCAGGATTCCAAGCTGGTGCTTGGGGGCGGCATTCTGCAAGGGGTGGCAGTCCTTGTTGTTTTGCCCTCAAAAAGCGCACTGAATTGCTGCCGCAGAGGGCAGTCCATGTGCCCTTAGGGCGGCAGGCGCGTTTCCGCGGTGAGGGCAATTTGGTGGCAGCTTCTAAGTTTAGCTGTCAAGGGCAGCTTCAGCTAAACATAGAAGCTGCCGCCGAATTGCTGCTGCCGCGGAAATGCAGCTGCCACCCTAACGGCACACGGACTGTCCCCGCCACCCACGGTGGCAATTCGGCACGCTGCTTGGGGCGGCGAAAACTGTAGAGCTGGCCCTGTGCCTAAAGCCTCTTCCGTTTAAGACATCTGTTTGCCCCTGCTGTTCATGATGGCAGGTGACTCCTCTAGGGTGACCAGATGTCCTAATTTTATAGGGACAGTCCTGATTTTTGGGTCTTTTTCTTATATAGGCTCCTTTTACTCCCCAGCCCCATCCTGATTTTTCACACTTGCTGTCTGGTCACCCTACTCCTGCCAGCCCTTTCTCTCTGGCTGGAGTGGAGAGCCCCCTTCCCAGGTTCTCTCTCACCCCAAATCCCCTGCTGTAGCCTTCCTATTCCCTGCAAATCTGTGCTCCTATGACTGAGCAGGAGGTTTCTCTCATGGGAGGCAGCACCTCTTCTCTGAAGATCAGGTGATCTCCCATCTACCACCTGATTCTGGGCCTCAAAAACCATCAACTGCAGAAGCAGTCTAGACCTAGCACTGGCGAGGCTGAGCCCCAAGGCCCTTGGCTTTGGGACATTAAACTGAGACTGTACAAAGCCCTCATGTACACTGTAGGGAACAGTTCTGCTATATGGGGGCGGGGAGCAGTTGGACTAGATGAATGGCTGGGTCTCTAATTTCTATTATTCTGGCTTGGTGGTTCCCCCCCCACCCCCAAGGAAGGATGGCTTTTGGATTTCTCCTCTCCTGTTTCCCTGAATGCACACAAGGAGATAATACTCCATGACCCTGAGAATAAAATGTCCCAGTGATTCGGCCAGCCCTCACAGTCCATGAGCAAATTCTAGCTTCTAATGAAAGGTAAGCTTCAGATCTGGATGGGAACTTCTCCCTAGTTTGGGATAGGAAGGTGGCATTCAGACATATGGTGTTGGTTTGCCCCATTGTATCGAGACAGGGATCAGTGCAAATTCTGGATCCAAATCCAGACTCTCCCAAAGCTCAAGGCTGTTCAGCTATGGAGCTTAGCCCAGGCCCATCTCGAGAGCTATTATTCTGAAGGACAAGGGTGACTTTCCCCTGCCCATTTCAGCTGGCTTAGAAATGCAAAAGCAGAACTTGGAACAAGTGAATTCATTCACTGCGCCGTCTTGGCATGCAGCAAGACAAGTGAGTCATGGTCCCCTCCCTGAGCAGAGAGCCAGGGCAGGAATCCTGGGTGGTGCTCAAGTGTTTGCTCTCGGAGCTCCTCCTCATTCCAGAGAAGGAGAGCTGCCAGGGGTGTCAGTGAAGACTGAGGATCTTGTGTAATGGACTGAAAAATGAAAAAACAGCCTGGTGGGTACATGCACTGAGTAAGCAAGAAACAGGGACAGGCTCCTGGCTGGTTGCTCCTCTAAAGTCCCCCTCAGCCCCTACTGTCAAGCCAGGTGCACAGGACAGGCCCACTGCTGCACCTTCCACAATTTATCCCAGGGTTCTGCAATTTATCCCACGAATCTCGCTACCACAGACACGCTGTGCATGTATTCTCTGTGCGCATGTGTCTCACATGGTGGTGAGATCTGCGTGACAAAGTGCACTTCCCACCTGGGAAGTGGAGCTGAATTACACAGAGAATAACACCACTTTACAGCTTTCCAAGAGCTTTGCACACACTAGTCTTCACAATCCCCCGGTGAGCCAGCTCAGGCTCATTTCCCCCCCTCTAACAGAGGGGGAAACTGAGGCACAGAGGTGCCGTGACTCTTGCTCAAAACCATTGAGGGAATCAGGAGCTGCTGATTCTCAGGCCGATGCTGAAAACCGCAGCCTATGCCACACTCTTGAGAAATAAAAAGAAGAGGTGAAGCAAACAGACTGAGTGAGAAATAAGAAAGCTGGTGTGAACTGAGCATGAGTTAGAAAGGCATCTCAGAGTGGGCTCATAGCTGTAGCTCTGTGGAGCACTTAAATGAAAGTGTGGGACCCCTCCCAGGCAGGCAGCTTTCTTGTTCTAATCCTGTATTCATTGATTTATAGTTTCAGTAATGATGGGCGTGTCTGAGCATATGAATGAGTGTGTGCCTCTGGCTGATTGTGAGTGCATATCTGTCGCTGTATGTGTGTAGGTGTCCAATGCAAGTTAGTGCATGTTGCTTCTCAGACAGATCCACATCTCTGACAGCTGCAATGTATGTTTCTGTGTATTGGCCTAGGTGCACGTCTGAATGAGTCTAGTTAGCTGGAAGTAAGTTTCTGTTATGTTTTTGTGTCACCTTTGGGCCGAATGCAGCTCTGGTGTAAGCAGGTACAACTCCCACAAAAGAATCATAGAATATCAGGATTAGAAAGGACCTCAGGAGGTCATCTAGTCTAACACCTTGCTCAAAGCAGGACCAAACCCCAACTAAATCATCCCAGCCAGGGCTTTGTCAAGCCTGACCTTTAAAAACCTCTAAGGAAGGAGATTTCACCACTTCCCTAGGTAACCCATTCCAGTGCTTCACCACCCTCCTAGTGAAAAAGTTTTTCCTAATATCGAACCTAAACCTCCCCCATTGCAACTTGAGAGCATTACTCCTTGTTCTGTCATCTGCCACCACTGAGAACAGCCTAGCTCCATCCTCTTTGGAACCTCCCTTCAGGTAGTTGAAAGCAGCTATCAAATCCCTCCTCATTCTTCTCTTCTGCAGACTAAACAACCCCAGTTCCCTCAGCCTCTCCTCATATGATCCAGCCCCCTAATCATTTTTGTTTCCCTCCGCTGGATTCTTTCCAATTTTTCCACATCCTCCTTGTAGTATGGGGCCCAAAACTGGACACAGTACTCCAGATAAGGCCTCACCAATGTCGACTATAGGGGAATGATCACATCCCTCGATCTGCTGGCAATGCCCCTACTGATACAGCCCAAAATGCCGTTAGCCTTCTTGACAACAGGGGCACACTGTTGACTCATGTCCAGCTTCTCTCCCACTGTAACCCCTAGGTCCTTTTCTGCAGAACTGCTGCCTAGCCATTCGGTCCCTAGTCTGTAACAGTGAATGGGATTCTTCTGTCCGAAGTGCAGGACTCTGCACTTACCCTTGTTGAACCTCATCAGATTTCTTTTGGCCCAATCCTCTAATTTGTCTAGGTCCCTTTGTATGCTATCCCTACCCTCCAGCACATCTACCACTCCTCCCAGTTTAGTGTCATCTGCAAACTTGCTGAGGGTGCAGTCCACGCCATCCTCCAGATCATTAATGAAGATATTGAACAAAACCGGCCCCAGAACCAACCCTTGGGGCACTCTGCTTGATACCGACTGCCATCTAGACAAGTTCTTGGTCCAGATTCATTGATGAGGTGTATTACATGTTGGGTGTAAGTTAGCCAGTAAACAGATGGAACTAGCCAAGAAATGTAACGTACATCTATGGGGCCAAACTTTCCCCATGCTACTCATTTGTGTGTGTCTTTGCACCCCTACCCCTATACGAGGCTTTATGCAGATTGAACCATCCCCAGCCCTTAAGAAGTTGCCCCCTAATTTGACTTGTGCTGTCCTCTTAGTTGTTTTACCAACTACAACAAACATTCCATTTCTTTGAGTGAAAGTTAGATTCATTTTCAGTGCCCACTGAGTGCCAGATCTCTGCTGCTTATGGTTCTGGAGTCCTATTTTCTGACCATAAGCTGACATATAATTGACATCACCATTCACATCACTGCCAGTTTTGGCCCCGTGTATGTGCAACTAGCACATAAGTGCACAAAGATGTAGGTGTGTCTCTGAACAAAGCTTGTGTTTGTACATCTGACACTTGACTCTTGTATGTTTCTGTAAGTGCACATCTGTGTATTCACGGTGCAGCTCTCTGCTTATCGGTGGCGCTATCTCTACCCTGGAGGTGACGCAAGTGTTCACCTAGGGCAGAAACTATCAGAAGCAGCAAAATATTCAGTAACTGTGGATGACTGCAGGACTGGGCGGGACAGGCATTTATTGGCTTGCCAAGGGCTGCAGAGCTCGCTGTGCCTGGATGGGTACCATACAGTACCATGTGAGGGCATTGAATAATGCAAAGGTAACAATGCCTGAGTGCATTCCCAGGGTTTTCACATTAAACATTATGGGATAGGGAATGTGAAAGTAATAAATGGAAATCGGATGGCAGTGAAATCTGCTTATCGTGTGCGACAATCTGAAGGAAGCCCAGCAGGGAGGGCTGGCTACAGACACAAGCGACCGGGTTCACTGCAGCATGACTCCAGTTATACACTGGTGGAACTGCACTGGAAACAGCTGGGTTCCATCCGCTGGAGTGGTGCAGTGGCGAATGGTGCACAAGGATCCAAAAGGTGGCTTTACCACAGCTGGTGATGTGACATGTGTAGGAGATTGCAACTGGCCTAGCAAGAATCCAGGGAAATGGCAGGGGCCTTGCTTGTCCCAGAAGCGCGAATTTATGGGATTGTTAACTTTCCAACTCCAAGAGTCTGAATCTCACCGGACCAAGAGCTGCTGTAAAACACACCAGCAGCACTTTGTGCAAAAAGCATTCAAAAGAGATAACAGAGGAGGAAAATGGAACAAGACGGTTCATGTGCAATGTTGAACTAAACCTGGGACTGCATGGGCTGCTCCCCATTGCTGCCTTGTAGACCTCAGTTTCCTGACACCTGTGAGAACCAGATGGTAACAGGCCTGATGAACCAACATCTGTGTGGCTGTTTACAAGGGCTCCAGGTAGTGAGTGAGACCCACCTCTGCGAGGGTAGTTTGCATTTATCCATCTGCTTGTTTCTACTTCCCTTCAGGTCCTCGATCAATGAGCTGGCCATTCTCGTTTCCCGCATGCAGAAGAATGCCGACCAGGTGGAAAAGGACATTCTGGAAACACAGTCCAAGCTCAAGCAGGTAATTGCTGGGCAAAGAGCAGGAGGTGACAATGTGGGCATGAGACAAAGGTGCTAGTGGGGAAGTAAGGACATCAGCATTTGGCCATGTGTAGCGAGCCAGCGAGATGCCACAAAATGCAGTACCAATGACAGTTGTGCAGGTGCTTGCGTTATGCATCAGTCATGGCATCTAGGCAATGCCTTCATGGATGACTTGAGCCTGGATCACTTGCAGATAAAAGAGGGACCTAGATGATAGGGTAGACTCACTAGGTGAGCCTGTGAAAACCAGGCGTTCGGAGAGATTACACCTTATATCAATGTTCTGACCTAGATCTCTTGATTGCAAAGTAATCCTGGGATTTGGCTGCGGGGGGGCTTTGTGGCTGTTCTCTTTGGATGACAGGACATAAGTAACTACCAGAAGAACAAGGCTTTTGAGTTCCAGCAGGAGAACGCAAAAAACCTGAAGGAAGCCGAGACTCTGCTGAAGGACCTCTTCCTGGATGTGGATAAAGCAAAGAGGCTGAAGCATCCCCAAGCCATCGAAATAGAAAAAGAGTGAGTGGAGAATGCGTGTCTCATGCTGCTCTCCCCTGGCTGGGCACAAGGCTGGGATGACCAGGAGTCTGAAGTATTCTTAATTGAGTGACTTAGTGAGCTGAGCAAAGCAGTCAGGGTCCAGTCCTACCTCCAATAATTATTAATATTTATTATTTTGATTCCAGTAACACCTGGGAACTCCAGTCACTGACCAGGATCCCACTGTGCTAGGTGCTGTACAAACTCAGAACCAAAAGACAGTCCCTGCCCCAAAGCCCTTATGTGACTCTCTGTGACCTTGGTCACTTACCTTCTCTGCCTCAGTTTCCCCATTGATAAACTGTGAATAATACACTCCCACTCCCACCCCCACCCTCGAGGGATTTTGCAAGGACTGAATAGTAAATGTTTATAAAGGTCTTTGAACATGGAAAGTTGTGTATAAGCTCCAAGCATTGTTGCTGTCTCATGTGGTACCTGAAGGTTCTTGTTGTTCTCCACTCTCTAATGCAACAGGTTTCGATTAAACGTTGGCGGAACAAAAGATAAAATATCATGGGGCACATTCTCAGAAGTGCCACCTGATATCCACATCTATGTTATGTATGCAGGGCCATAGGTATTTAGACATCCCAATCCCCCTGTATGCACACAAACGGGCCATGTGCACACACTGCTACTGCGGTAATTGCACGTGCAAATGTGAGTGTATGTGAACAAATAGCACCTAAAAGGGAACATTTCTGAGCCTCCAGTATCCAGGCATACAGCAAACCAGCAACAAAGCTGAAAAATCACCACCTGGCATACGATATTGTGTTAGTGTTAATACCTCATAGCACTGTGCATTCATAGATCTCAAAGCACTTTGCGAAGGGTCTCCCCATTTTACAAGGGAAGGCACAAGGAGGCAAAGTGACTTGCCAAAAGTTACCCTGAAAAGTCAATGGCAGAGCCAGGAATAGAAACTAGGTCTCCTGAGTTCCAGACCAGTGCACTGGCCACTAAGGCTATGTCTACACTGATTATCTTACAGTTGTGCCGCTACGGCAGTGCCGCGGTAAGGTACGCAGTGTAGCGGCTCTTTTGGTGGGAGAGAGCTCTCACCGACAAAATAAAACCACCCCCAATGAGGGGCAGTGACTTTGTCGGTGGGAGAGAGCATCTCCCACTGACAAAGCGCTGGCCGCACTGACGAAAGTGCAGCGTATTCATAGCTACCCTGCTTCTCAAAAAAACCCCAGTAAAGCCAGTGGGAGGGCTGTTTCCCTACCACAGCACAGATCTGAGCCCTGGAAAAGGGCACCGTGGGTTAAAGCTATATAGTATAGCAGCAAAACAGCCTGAAGCACCATTGCTTATGTGAGCAATAATTTTTATTGCTGCCCTCTCCACCTCTCTAGAATGAAAATCTGAAAGGAAAAATACTCTTTACTCGTTAAAAGCAGCAAAGAATCCTGTGGCACCTTGTAGACTAACAGACGTTTTAGAGCATGAGCATATATATACCTGCCCCTGGAAATTTCCACTACATGCATCTGACAAAGTGGGTCTTCACCCACGAAAGCTCATGCTCTAAAATGTCTGTTAGTCTATAAGGTGCCACAGGATTCTCTGCTGCTTTTACAGATCCAGACTAACATGGCTACCCCTCTGATTCTTTACTCCTTACATTTTGGAGTGATGTAATTTTCCTTCTCAGGACAGAATAAAGTGCCCCTACTGAGCTCTGTGCAAGCATCAATGCCTGTGCTCCACTCCCATGCTCCCCCTCCGGCTGAGCTCAGGAAAGAAACCCCCTAGCCAGAGAGTATCTCGGCATGTGCCATGCACCACAAGGATAGTTAGTGGGTCAAGAGGGGAAAGCAGAACATGCTAGGTTCTCTGGGGGAAATCCTGGCTCCACAAAACTCCCTTTGACTTCTGTGGGGCCAGGATTTTACCCAGCATTCTGTTGTAGTCACCACAGCGAATTGGCAATGAGATGTGCATCTCTTTCCTCCCTCCCTCCCGTACAGCATCAAGCAGCTCCATGATCGTGTGACACATCAATGTGCTGAATATCGAGATCTCTATGAAAAATGTAACATTCCTGAAGGGGGCTCTAAGCTGGACTGGGCCAAAATTCTAGACCAGAAGCAGGTAAAAGCAGCAGTTCCAGCTGCTTTTTGAAGCAGAATCATGGTCTGGGAACGTCGATGCCAGCACTCATATATCAGCAAGCAAAACAAGGCCGTTAACGTGTCTGAGATTCTATACACACCTGCCAGCCACTGCCCTCTCCCTTCAGATTAGCCACAGCTGTCTAGTCTGACTCCCTCCGGGGGTGGGGAATGGTACTGGTGGTTTTTTCTAACATCCCATGTGATGGGAGATACTCTTCCATTCTGATGAGTATTCAGTGGTGATTTACCATGCTGATCCTGTTAGTGGGTGAGCAGGCTGCCTCATAACTAGCATGTGTGTGATGCCCTTGGTGCATATTGTGACCTTTGCTAGATTGTGATGCCCGGGTGTGTGTACCACCCGCACTTGAGTTCACTTAGACTAATTTGCAAATGTCCTAGTAGCAGATGGCACTCGCCTTTCATCACCCCCAAGCCCTGTTTGTAGAGTGAAGCACAACCATATCAGTTCAGGTTCATAGCCCACTAGGTATGTCTACACTGCAATTAGACACCCGTGGCTGGCTCGTGCCAGCTGACTTGGGCTAAGGGGTGTGGGCGAAGGAGCTGTTTAACTGCGGTATAGACACAGGGGTTCAGGCTCCAGCCCCAGCTCTGGGACCCTCCCACCTCGCAGGCTCCAGCCTCAGCCAGAGCTACGCTGCAGCTGAATAGCTCCTTAGCCCAAGCCCTGCGAGCCAGAGTCAGCTGGCACAGGCCAGCTGTGGGTTTTTAACTGCTGTGTTGACCCACCCACTGTTGGGCAATAGGGTTGAATATCTTCTTTGCCCTCTATGCATGTGGACAAATAGCTGAAAGGGATAAAAGAAACCAAACATGCTTAGAAATTGGCCACATGTTCTCTTCCCATTTGAAGGGAGGAGTGAGGGTACTGGCCAGTTTCCTATTCCTAGCACCAAACTGCAGTGGAAAGTTCCCAACGGAACCTTTTGCACTAGTCTCTGGCGGTAGGAAATTAGGGAGGGGTGTGGTCTGTCTCCTAGAGGAAAACACATGCTCACCACACAGCTCGTTTGCATGTAGAAGCAAGTCACCGCGGGACAATATGGCCCCACCATGCCAGAGTTGGAGAAGCAAATAGCAGAGCACAACATCCTCCAGAAAGAGATAGAAGCCTACGGCCTCCAGATCAAGAACCTCCACAGCCCGGTAAGCTACCCCCCCTCCATCTTCTACCCCATCTCCACTCATGACGCTGGGAGCCCTACACCCAATCCTGGTGGTAATTCCAGGGGTCCACCGTCTCCATTGTCATTGTCGGCTTCATTCTTGCATTCACGGCCACGCACAGGGCTACTGATCACATCTTTACTGCACAAGTTAGTATATGGCACTGACTACACTCCCACAGTCCTGTTGGGCCCAGTGCAAAACCTGGAGTGGATTCTTTGGGGCCAGGTCTGGTTCAAAATCCTTGCCTGGAACCTGGAGTGGGTCTCACTAATATATTGCTCCAGAATATTTGAATTGTCAAGTGGCCACCGTGTGTTGAATATCACGATGAAGAAGGGGTTTTTTTTGTTTGGTTGGTGTTTTGTTTTGTTTTGTTTTGTTTTTTAGCTTTGTTTATTGTTGGCCTTCAGAAAGTCAAGCCTCTCTCCAGTCAACGTTTTGGCCTTTGTTGTCTCTTCTGAGCCCTGTGAGCCCATGAATAGGCACCCCTGGTTGAGAGATAACACTGCTCCATTATCAGAGATTCCTATGGAAGCAATGGGTTCTGGTAACTGTGTGCAGGATATTTTGTGAGAGAGGGGTGCAGTCTGTTGTTCTGAGCACAGGCCTGGGAGCCAGAAATGCCTGTCTGTGTGACTTTGTGCAAATCACTTCACGCCTCAGCTGAGCTTCCCCATTAGTGAAGTATGAATAACAGCACTCTGCTGAGACAAGGTTTAATTAAGGCCTATAAAGTGCAGTAGAAGTGCTGATGGTCAGCATGTGCTAACCGGTAGCCAACCACTGAAGCCGATTGACCCAGACAGTGGCATGATCCATGTAGCATCTGGGTTTGCTCCATTTGTCCTGAACAGCAGGTAACGCAGCCGAGACTAGGCCTGGAACAGCTCTACCAGGAGAGCTAGAAGAAGGTTTTCATTTGGCGGAGGCAGCAGGAAAGCTGCCTCGGCTGGAAGCCAGTCTGTGTACTCTGCACAATGGCTCTGGGACGGTTCTTGAGCAGTTTGCAAATGCATGTGCAAATGTTTATCAAACCTGCACGTTTACTGACCGCACTGTTTTCCCTCTTCCTTTGACGGGGGCTGGATAACATCGCAGAATGCAGCAGATTTAAAGAGCCAGTACAAGGATTTGCTGGTAAGGGTCTTGCTCAGTGTGATGTGCCTAGCAAGATTTGTTGTTTTGTGTCAGTGTTCGGGGAATCAGCTTGGGCTGGTTCTCTGGATATTCCAAATGGTGGGTCGGTCGGTGCCGTTTCGGTGACCCATTTCCCATGGGCAGGGAGGGAACACAGCAGAGCCTGGAAGCAGAAGCCACTTTGTGTAGCTTCTTAACATCATAGGGCCTGATTTTCCCCTCTCTCTGGGGCAAATCAAGAGCAGTGTCATTGGATTCAGAAGCACTAGGCCAGTGCACGTGAGGAGAATCAAACCCTTGTCCTGTTTGTGACCCCACAATCCATTTCTCTGGAGAGGATTAAATTGCCACAAGCAGGGGATTCTGGGCATGGTTTGGGAATCTGGAGGACCAAACCCCTGGATCCAAACACCCCTAGACCTTGGGGTGTTCAATATCCAGATCCAAATTTTGCAGCGTAAGCCTGTTTCTGATTAGGAGTCCAAATGGGGAATAAGCAGGCAGGGGAGAGGAATTTGCAACTGTCCTCCCTAGGTAAAACAAAGGAAGGACAAACAGGGCAAATATACCCCACGGTGGGAACATTTCTCAGCCTCCCCTGAAGCTTCAACCTGGCTTCAGATTCTGGTATGACAAAAACATCCTGTTTTGAAAAGAATGAGGGAAGAGGGAATGAAAATTACATCAGATAAGAACCGGTGAGAGGCAGCTGTTTGAAAAGGCCTCTGGGGATCTGTTAACAGATGAACAATAACCAAGGGGGGAAGGGACTGGACCCTTCTCAGTCCAGCTGCTGACGTCTCCTCTCTTTGATATGAATTGGCAGAAAGCGTCCATCTGGCGAGGGCAGAGCCTGGGCAGTCTGTACAACCACCTGCAAGGCTGCACCAAGGAGCTGGGTTACCTCAAGGACCAGCAGAACAAAATCCTGAAGCAGGACTGGAGCGACCAAATGGCTGACCCGGCGGGCGTGCGCCGGGAGTATGAGGTAAATGCTCTGCAGGCCTCTCTGCATCCGAAGATGGGGTGTCTCTACAGGGCCACCAGGAGGGGGCAATTTGCCCCAGGCCCTGCAGGGGCCCCCACGAGAGTTTTTCGAGGCCCCTGGAGCGGGGTCCTTTACTCACTTTGGGGGCCCTGGAAAACTCTCGCGGGGCCCGGGCCCCCGGAACTTCTTCCACTCTGGGTCTCCGATGGCAATTCAGAGGCAGGGGGTCCTTCCGCCCTGGGACCCACCGCTGAAGTGCCGGGTCTTCGGCAGCAATTCAGCAGCGTGTCCCGGAGTGGAAGGACCCCCTCGCCACCGAACTACCCCCAAAGTGGGGACCCCCTGTTACCGAAGACCCCAGGCCCCCTTAATCCTCTGGGCAGTCCTGTGTCTGTAATGTTTAGCAAAATCCTCCTCCTTTCAAGTTGGAGGAGGACTCTCTTTACTGACCTCTCCCCTCCTGGTACAGCTAGCCTGCTAATTAGCTACTAACCCAAAAGCAACACCACGTCACAGAGAACCTGGGAATGAAAATCTACTTAGGACAAACACACCTCTGCTTCGTCTCAGCCAGCCCCATGCATGGCTGTCTCCAGCCTCCCACCGGCTTTTACACATCACTTGTTCTTCTCTTTCCGCTGCATGCTTGTGCTTTCATATGAACCAGGTGACCGCTATTTCGCACCCTGGCTACCATTTCTCTGCCACCCTGACTCGGGCAGCCTGACTGTGACCCAGGCATTTAAATCCCTTCACTTCTCCTGCAGAACTTCAAGGCTAATGAGCTGCTTAACCAGGAGGAGTATGTGAACCAGCTCCAGGATGACGGAGACAGGATGATTGAACTGAAGCACCCAGCTGTGGAGCCCATACAGGTAGGGGACCCAGGTTGGAGCCTGCTTTCCTTCCCCCACCCTACCATACCAAGCTGGCCTCCAGACACTGGCTCCAAAGTCATGCACCAAGGAGTTAGGTAGTTCAGAGCGAGTCCCTTTGATACAAGCCCCACTGAAGGAAGAGTTGATTTTGCAGAGTATGTTCTCCAGGCCCCAGTCAAAGGTCTGTCTACACAACAAAAGCTGTGCACGGGCTAGCCAGCCTGAGCTAGCCTGAATCCAGCTAGTGCAGCTTCAGCCTGGGTAGTATAAGCTCAGCAAAGAGTCTGGGTACATAAGAACATAAGAACGGCTGTACTGGGTCAGACCAAATGGTCATCCAGCCCAGTATCCTGTCTACCGACAGTGGCCAATGCCAGATGCCCAGAGGGAGTGAACCTAACATGTAATGATCAAGTGATCTCTCCTGCCATCCATCCCCACCCTCTGACAAACAGAGGCTACGGACACCATTCCTTACCCATCCTGGCTAATAGCTATTAATGGACTTAACCTCCATGAATTTATCCAGTTCTCTTTTAAACGCTGTTATAGTCCTAGCCTTCACAACCTGCTCAGGTAAGGAGTTCCATGAGTTGACTGTATGCTGTGTAAAGAACTTTTTTTTATTTGTTTTAAACCTGTTGCCCATTAATTTCTTGCTAGCCTGCTCTGAAGCCCACGCTGTGCTGTCTTCACTCCTATTAGCAACAAAGAGTCCTGTGGCACCTTATAGACTAAGGTTAGTCTATAAGTGCCACAGGACTCTCTGTTGCTTTTTACAGATTAAGACTAACACAGCTACCCCTCTGATACTTCACTGCTATTGTTTCTCACACTAGGTGAATTCAGGCTGGCTCAGGGAGGCTAGCCCGTGCACCATTGTTGCTGTATAGACAGACCCTAGATCAGATTCCTGCTTGTTGAGGCCCTGTCAAGTGAGCATTTGAAGAAGGGAAATATCCTGTGTGCAAAGTGAGTGTAACTTACACCAGCTTGTCAGCTGGTGAGGATCAAATTCACCCCCAGGGTAAGCAGGCTCAGCCCCCATTGTTTTCAGTGGGAGTTACCCTTGCTTACACAAGGGTCTGAATTTGATCCCTACAGAGTACCAAGTTGATTTAACTTGCCTTAAAGTCAAAGGGAGCTGCACCTGCTTACACCAGGGCTGATTTTAGCCTTGTTAGTATGAGTTAAATCATGTGAGGAGCTGCTTTATCATCCACCCCTTCTATCTGTCACTCTACCTGCTACATACCGTCTGTCTGTCTCCTCAGCGTGTCAGTTACACCAGTATTGCACTCTCACTGTAACAAGTCAATGCAAGTCACCCGTCAGTGCCACTTCCACACACACGTGCTCTCTGACCAGCTCACACCTGCTGTGTAAATTGCACCACCATTGCTGATTTGGGGCCCCAAACATTCTCCTGGCTGCATTGGGCCATATGTTTTCCAGCACTCTGAAAGATCAAATGCAGCAGAAAGTCAATCTGTTTAAAAGGCTAAATCGGGGATAGTCAGCCTTCAGTCACGAATGCTGTCTCAGCAGCTGCTCCCTTCCAGAGCAAGGGAAGGGAACAGACCTGTTGCACCAGTCTGGTATGGTCTGGGGGGTTGGTTTTGTTTTTTATGGAGCAGGTTTTTCCTGTGGCTCTGCGACTGAGAACGCAGTCCTGGCCGACTCTGGAAGACTCTTTTTATAAAAGCTGGATCTGCTGCAGTCTAAGGGTTGAGTTTTTCAGCATAAGAGAGACAGTCTGTAAAAAAAACAAGTCCATCTTGAAAAGGTGAAAAAGGCCTTATTTTCTATGGTGTGGATACCAGGTAACCGAATCTGGGTTTCAGCCTCCCCCATCTGAACTCAGTCAAGGCCACAAGAGAAGAGGAAGTCCTTTCCCTGCTCCATGGATCAGGGAAACAAGAGTTGCTAAGCTGGTTGAAGTGGGGTCACAAGGTCCTCTTGACCTCTCACCCTTCCATTAGAGCTGCCATCTTCCCCTCATGGAAATCCCTTTTCCTCCCTCCATTTGCATCATTCAGCACTTGCATCACAGCATCTCCTCCGGGGCTGAGAGTATTGACAGACTGTTCCAAACCAATGGGAATCTGAGCGCAATACAGACTGCTTGCATCCCATGGGGAATCATATAAATACGATGCTCTCAGCCATCAGCCAGTCCTGAGAGAAGTAATGCCCTCGAGCACTAGAGATGACGCTCATTTGAAGGGATGACCTCAATGCTGCAGGTACGGTTATGTACCTGCAATTAAATATGGATGCAAATCTGCACCCACAATACTCGAGTCAGAGTTGAGACCCCTTTAGAAACAGGGGCCTAAAAATGTCAGGTGGATGTTCACTGTCTCTTGCAGGATCATGCTACAGCTCTGAATGTTCTTTGCCTGCCGTCTCTCTCAGGGCTCAGCAGCAGTTGCTAGCTGCTGCTGTGACCTCTGGGACTTGAGGAGATGCAGAGAGGAAACACAAGAGTTGGGGAAGTTAAAACTAGAAGGACATATGTTAGAACTGCTTCTGTCCCACTGCAGGCTCACCAGGAAGCCTTGAGGAACGAGTGGCAGAATTTTCTCAACCTCTGCATCTGCCAGGAGAGTCAGCTGAAGAGCGTGGAGAGCTACAAGAAGGTAAAACGAGTCCAGCAGAGGGCACAGCGACTTGCCACAGGGAACTTTTTGCAAGGGTGGATGCAAAATTTGTCATCGAGTGGGGATCACACTCTGCCACGGGGGCAAGCAGGCTCAGTCCCCATTGGCCCTGGACTCCAGGTCATGCCGTGGGTCTGCTGGACAATGCGAAAGTATGGGGAGCCCTGGCTTCCATCTGGTTTGGGTCAAAGTTTGACATCCCACTGGAATGCGCTGCTGGGGCTACGCAGAGGTGTGAGCCACTGTGTTACCTCTCTGCCTCAGCAAGAGAGATTTGCTGGAGATCAGCTCCCTGCTACGCCAGCCTGTCTGCTTAACAGCCAACTCCTCAAACTCTCCCTGCCCAAACTTCGCCTAGCAACACAGGCACCGATTTTCAGCTTTCCCCAGGGGTGCCCCACCCCTGCTCCGCCCCCAGGTCCCACCCTCATTCTGCTCCACCCTTGCTCCACCCCTCCTTCGAGGCCTCTCCCCCACCCTGCCCTCACTCCACCTCTTCCCACCCCTGCTCCTCTCCTTCCCCCTCCAGCACCAGGGCCGGCTTTAGGCCTATTCCACCAATTCCCCCGAATCAGGCCCCGTGCCTAAGAGCACCCCGCACCCAGAGTGAATCCCTTCCCTGGCTAGAGGCTCCTTTTTAATTTCTACTCACCTGGCAGCACTCTGGGTCTTCGGCAGCACTTCCACGGTGGGTACTTCGCTTGCTCCGGGTCTTCAGCGGCGGGTCTTTCAGTGCCACTGAAGACCTGGAGTGAGTGAAGGACCCGCCGCCAAAGACTCGGAGCACCGCCCGGTGAGTACAAGCCCCACGTGGGTTTTTTCTTGTTTTTTGTTGTTTTTTTAAGTCATCTCTGCCGGGGCCCCGTCGAAACTGTTTGAATTGGGCCCCACACTTCCTAAAGCCAGCCCTGTACAGCACCTGCCACCCGCTGCTGAACAGCTGATCGGCGGCGGGTGGGAGGCGCTGGGGGTGGAGGAGGAGCTGATCAGCGAGACCTTCCAAACAGCTGATCAGTGGGTGGCTGGTGGGTGCTGAGCACCGACTTTTTTTTCCCCCTCGAGTTGGCGCCTACGCCTAGCAGGCAACAATCAGGGAAGTCCAGCCCCAAGCTCATCAGGGATATTTCTCTGCAATGCACAGCCCCTATCACTCTGTGTTCACAGAAGATATTAAGTTCGGTGTCTTTTAAAGAATCAGCACATTATAGTTTATTAAGTTCAGTGAGGTCAATACACCCTTCCTTTCCAACACAGCACTCAACTGGTCTGTAGTAAGTGTAAAACAAGTTCATTAAACAAAAGTCATAGATTACTTTAAGTGATACCAAGTCTAAGGAGCAAAGCTAGAAAGGGAACAAACAATAGGTAAAAATGTGCTTTCTAAGGCAAAGACCTAGCTTAATAACATACAGACTTTGCTCAAGGCAGTTTATTCACCAGTTTTCTTTTTCCAGTAATAGGTGGCTAGCTTTTTAGCCAGAATCCCCACAGAGTCCACGGCGCCTCAGGGGAAGGATAATCCAAGATCTTTTGTCTGCCTTATAGCTCAGTCTGCCTTTGTATCAAGACTCAGATTGATTCAGTCTCCTGGGGGGGAGGGGGAATTCCATTTTGATTAAAGCGTCCCCTGGTGTGTTCCAATGTGATGGTTTTGGTTGCAATTTTACAATGTAAATGTTCTCCTCCTGCAGCCTTTGATAAAAAAAAACTTATTGAATTTGGCCACACCTGGTTTGAGGTGTTGGCCTCTTTCCTTTGTCTTGGGAAAACCAGCTTATCTAACACCTCCTGCCCCCCGGACATGCCTAGTTTAAACAGCTTTTAGTCACAGCCTTAAAAGCAAAAGATCACTGAGTAGCCATAATTCCACATGCAGTATCGGCACGTACATTTCACAATGATATTACTGACCATGTGTTGTTAGTTTTTAGAGATACCTCACAAGGCATATTTTGTGCAGATATCATTGCAGTGGTGTGTAGGATGTGAGTACAGAGGTGCCTAGTACCCTGCCCATCTGTGCTCCACTAGTATCTGCTGAAGGATCTGTACCCAGCTTAGGTTTGGCTTCAGAAAGCAGAGGAGTCTTCACTGTTGATTTAAGCTTTGTTGATGGAGCCAGGTAGTTAGGATTACAAGGAAGTGGCTGATTAGACTATGCCAAAGGTGGATAATATGTAGGGTTGATATTTCTGTGATCAGGGAGAGGTTGATTAGCATGAGGGTAGTAATGGACAAGTAATTAATTTGAATTGTTAATTGGAGTGGCTAGAGGGATTCCATATGTGCTGTCAGTGCTGAAGCCTGAGCATAAAGTGACCTGACTTTGTATGAAATGTCGTCATGATCTCGCAAAGATCTCGCAGTCGCTCATGATGTTCAAAAGTGGCAGTGCAGGCTCTTCAGCCATCTCACCACAATGGACAAAAACTGCCCAGCGCTCAATGCTCTCAAACGCTCCATTGATTCAGGAAGGGCTGCATGCCCTGACCTGACCTGGCGCCACCTGTAGGGTCACACCAGAGATTCACAGATTTGCTGGGAACTTCACGACATGGTGCCTGGTGCAACACTATCAATCAGGGTCACTCTGGCTGGTGTAGCAGCCCTCAGTAGATGATGCATGTTCAACAAGGATGACGAGGTCAGCAGATCAGGGTGATTTAGCTGTCATGATTAAGTTAAATGGAGTTATGGGTTGGGTTCAGGTTTGAGGATCAATGTAGGACTCACTTAATGAGTACAGAGGTGCTGATGCCCAGCCTTCATGGTCTCCCAGAATCTTCTGACTATCCTTTGGCTTGTGTCTTCAGTTCCAGGAGGATGCTGACACTGTGAGCCAGACACTGAAGAAGCTGAACTCGGACCTGGATACAAAATACAGCAAGTTCAACAAAGACAGTCCCGGGGTGGTGTCTGATTTACTGCACCAGCTGGAGGTGAGGCCCTCTAGGGGGCTAATACAGCCCAGCGGCATCTTGTGTCTCACTCGCAGACTGGACACTATGACACCTTTCTAGGATTATCGCCAAGTATAAATTGTGAGCAAAGCCCCCCACCCTCCAAAAAAAGGATTGTCATGGGCTGTATATTAAGGAGTTAAATACCTGGGGCAACGTTCTGCCCTCAGTCACTCTCATGCAGCCCCTGAACTGAAGCTGTTAGGGTGCTAGAGAGCGCCCTGGCTGACCTGGTGGGAAGCGGTCCCTGTAGAGGGGTTGTGACAGCTGGTAGTTTGTAGAGACACTCCCCATAGGAGGAAAGCACCAAAATCCCTATCAGAGGATGAGGAAAAGCGGTGAAGGTGCCTTTAGAAGACTCTATGCATTAACAGGAAGGGCCATGGAGACCTCACTGAACATGCCCAGCCTGCCTTGGGTAACTCTTGTCCAGCTGGGAGTGAACAGCCCTGTCTTCTGCTATCCTTTCTATCCCACGTGACACTGTTCACTTGGATAAGGGTGGGGGAAGATGGGCCTGTTTCTGAACAATGGGCTGCTGTGGGGGGATGAGAGAAGCCCTCATAACTAGAGCTGATTTTTTTGACACAACTTTTTTTTTTCTCATCAGAAAATGCCAGTTTGTCAAACCTGAAACTTTTCATGAAAACACCAATTTAAATGAAATGTTCCTCAGCAAGGTTTCTCAGATCCAGGCTGGAATTTCTGGTCAAAACCAGAGAGCGAGCACAACAGCCCCTGAATAGCCAATAACCCAGTGGTCAGGGCACTCACCCACGTTCAAGTCCTGAATAAAACAGTGCAGGGACTTGAACTTGGGATTCTTGCATACCCAGTGAGTGCCCTCGCCATCTGGCTATTTATGGGTCACTTTCCTAAGGTCTCAGGTTTCTTCCAATGCAGAATAAAAACAAATTCTGAAACCTCAAAAGTTATTGCAAAATGGAATTATTGTTCTTTGGCCAGCCCTATGCATAACCCCCTTGTACATTACAGGGCAAAATGTATGTGAGAAGAGAAAGTTTGAAAACAAGAGGATGAGAGAGAATGGAGAGGAAAAATGGGAGGGAGAAAGAAGAAAATGGACAAATTATTAAGCATAATATTATTACGTGTGTATAGTTCCTTTCACCACCCATAGGGTGACCAGATAGCAAGTGTGAAAAATCAAGACGGGGTGGGAAGTAATAGGCGCCTATAGAAGAAAAAGCCCCAAATATCAGGACTGTTCCTATAAAATCAGAACATCTGGTCACCCTAACCCTACACCATCCAGGGCTCTTTGCAGAGTGTGTACACAGGATTGCTCCTGCTACTGAAATGCAGCTGTTTCTAGGGCTGAATGTGGCAGCCATTCTGCACCCATTTTCAGAAGAGTAATTTCTTCAGCCCATTCCCCAAAGGGAGATTTCAGGGGACAGGATATTATCACCCACACTGGAATTTGGCCAGGCCATCCTTGTAAACATAGAACTGGCCTGAGCTGGAAGAGAGCAGGAAATACAGTAGAGGAGAAAAACAAAGATGGGAACAAAAGAGAAATGGGTTTGGTGAATAGGTGGAAGTTCTTGTCATGCTTCTGAATCTGTTCTGGTGCAGCTCTCTCCCCACAGGCTTTCTGCTCTACAAATGAATAACCCCAAAGTACCCCCCGCCTCTCGGTCCAAAACACGAGACTCTTGATGCCAGGCTGTCTCTAAGCAGCATTATTCACCCAAGTGCTAGCCTGGTAGGAATCTCTGCCTCTTCTCTTTATTTAGAATGAGGAGAAGACTGTGAAACAAGCCGAAAAAAGCATCGCTGAGCTGAAGAGGAAGAGCCCAGAGATCAGCCCTCTGAAACTGCGCAGAACCTGCCCCTCCCAGCCACTTGCCCTGGACACCGTCTGTGACTGGGCCTCTGGTGATGTAAGGGAAGGTTCTTTCTCTTTGGAGAGTGGTGGTATTGGTTTCCTCTTTGGGACACATTCCCAGCGTCGTCTGCTTTTGAATTTCCAATGTGCCCCGCACTGTGGCATTAGGAACCATTCCCCTTGGTTTGTCTTCACTGGAGAAAATGACCTGTAGTTTAAAACCAAACATCCCCATTTTCTCAAGTCCATCAAAGCAATTGAGAAATGCCTATTGACAACCCTGGCAACTTTTGTCTTCCTTGTGCCATGGGTTGGCTTCGTTTGCTGCTCCCCTTTTTAGCCCTAGAGTTGATGATCCTTTTTTGAATGTAGGGAGCCTATTCAGAGGATCTTGAGCCAATTCTTAATCTGAACACCCTCCTACCTGGCGGGAAATGTAGGCCCACCTGTTGATGCATTTTCAGTGAGGAATGCATACCTCAGTGCCCAGGTGTCTGCTGTTCCATGGATGTGTGTATATGCTGATTTATGTCTTCATACCAACTAACCACACTGGTCTCCCAGGGGATAATGTGGAGCAGCTCAGTTTCCTAGATGAGACAGGAGCATCTTGAAGACAGTCAGACCACAAATCCCCGATGAATGCAACATGTTTGGTCTCATTAGGAGACTTCGGAAAGTCTGCTCTGTTACCCGGCAGCCCTGAAAATGCAGCTTGGGAGTCAGAGCTAGGGACTCGAATCCTTTCTCTGTTCCTTCCAGGTGCAGCTCAGCCAAGGTGAGAAGTACACTCTGAAAGACAACAGCAACCTGGAGAACTGGGTGGTGCAGAGCAGCACTGGGGTGACAAAGACAGCTCCTGCTGCTTGCTTCTTCATACCTCCTCCAGACCCAGAGGCCATCGGCAGAGCTACCAAGTGAGCATGCAGTGGAGTGTGAACCGGAGCGCAGTTTGAATGCACCCTCGCTCCAGTCTTTATATGTATTCATTTAGGTCGGGAGTTAACTTTACTGTGCTTCAGCAAAGACGTGGAAAAGAAACTCTAGGCCACCTACTTTTTCTCCCTGTCACTGCAAGATTGTTCCCTATTATACATTATTCTAGCGCTTTGTCCAGTTTTAAATGCCCCAAGCAATGAGGTTTCTACCACTTCCCTTGAGGCAGGTATTCCACAGTCCACAAACCTCACTGTCAAGGAGTTTTCATGACATTCAGCCTAAATTTCTCTGTCTTGCATCTTGTCTCAACACACAAGCTGCACCAATTTGACTAAATCAGCTTAGAATCTGATTTAGTTAAATCCTCACTGCTCCCTTGTGTGGACATTTTGAAATCAGTGTAAGAGTGCCTTGTATTGTTTAAGTTTAAGTTAATTCCCTACCCTCTTAAACTAAGCTAATATGAAGCTAAATCAACACTCTTAAGCCAATTTAAGAGTGTTCACGTAAGGGGACTGCACTGATTTAACTAACTCAGTTTCTAAATCTTTCTAAACAGATTTCATTAAGTCAATGCAACTTGTGAGTTTAGACAATACCCAAGAGATTTAAGCACTTTTGAAAATGGTACCCACAGCCTTTATTTCATTCCTCCCCATTGCCTACCACTAGAACCACCTGAAATAATTCCTGTCCCTCCTTGGTGCTTGTGAATTTCACATGCAGTAAAAAATGTTTGATTTTTAAAATTCTGCAACACATTGTCTTGCATCATGTATCTTGATAACGCTGCACAATGACTGCCCCCCGGTGCCCTGTAAGATGTATTTTCCCCTGCAGAGGAACCTCTAGCAACTTGTTTTACCTACACCTTCAGGGACATTTACTACCCTTCCTATGCCCCAGACCTGTAAACCAGTCACTCGTTTGTATGGCTTTCCAGTAGCATGGTCCTACTGTTCTGAATGATACCCCTTTGAGGCCATCTACACAAGACTAGGGATGACAGTGCTTAAGAACAGTGTTTAGTATCAGGAATTAGTCCAGGGCCTACAAAAGTCCCGGCAAATTGCTCTTTGCAAAGTCACTTTTCAACAATCCCTGGTTTTTGCACCCATTCCCACTTCTCCCCTGAAGGCACAACTCTGATTTTGTAAGAACAATTTGCCATTTCCAGATGTCAGGGGGTAACAGTGTCAGCACTGGGAGCAGTTAGACTTCCAGTTAGACCTGCTCAACGGTAATTAAGCGACACTTTCCCTGGAACGGGTAACTGCACTGTGCTCAGGTGAGGCCCATTTCTGGTTCAGGAACTCCCAGGCAGGTATGTAAGCAGATTTTATGCAGGCTAGTTTCTGTTCCTATTGGCTCCTGTGCTGGGAGTGATGCTCCCTTCTTTTGCTTGTAGGCTGGAAGGTGAACTGAACACAGTGAAGCAGAAGAGAGCGACAGTTCAGAACTCCCTGAAAAACAGCCAGAAGGAGCAAGTTAAGTCCAGCCAGCAGGGTACGTCAGGTTATTAACTGCTCTCTAGCATAACATAAAAACCTACCCCGCAAAGTCAGATCACTGGTCTCATTTTGTTTGACTTTACTGAAACTTGCCGAGTTGGCAAAAGCTAACAATCCAGTGAATGCTGTAGGCTCAGCTTTTAAGCTTGGGTGTCTCAGCAGGATGCCTACCTGTGGGCACTCGTGGGCATGCCAAAGCACAAGTAGACATTGGCACGTGGATGCAGTCTGTCTAGTGCTTAGAGGAGAGGACTGGATATTGGGATCTCTGAGTTCTAGTCCTGGTCCTGCCACAGACTCTCTGGGTGGCCCACAGCAAGTCACTTTGCCTCTGTGCTGCTCTTTTAAAATCTCCACACAAGGGAGACGTGTGGCCTCTGCAGCGTCTGCCGAGTGTTTTGAGATCCTTGAGTGGAAGGTGCTGCAGAAGGGCTGAGTCCCGGTACTGAGGCCTTTCATGACCAACCCTTCCCACACTCTTGCTGTGTCCACATTTGAAAATTGGCTTCCCCAGCTCTTTTCCATCAGCACACTCCGTCAGCTAACGGCCAGGGCAACTGATGGATCAGAAGGTTGCAGAAGGACAAGTCATGCAGCAAAAAAACAAACATGGTCAACAACTCTCTTACCCAGACAAGTTACTTTGCTGGCCGTGGAACAGCCCTTTGCGGATCTGAGCCATCAGCCCCCTGCAGCGCCGAGTTTTCTGCATGTAGGAGGCACTGCAAGGTGGAGTGGAAAGCTCTGACCCAGACTCTCAGTCCTGGTCTCATAATCTGTGTCCAAACCCACATGATGGATTAAATACAGCACACCTCACTCCAGCATAATCCATTTGAAGCAGATGCGTACAGGTGGTGTCTCAATGAAAGGGTAGCTGAGGGCCAAGCAGCCAGGCCTGTATATCAGAGATCCAGGGAGAAAGGTTAAGATACCCAGAGTGTGATGCGGATGGGACAGTGCACTGATTCGATATCAATTTGTCATTCCAGCACCAATCAGAAGTCCCGCCGTTGCCCAGGATGACCCTCAAGCTGACCAGCTCCTCTCTAAGCTGAATAAGATTGGCAGGGACTTGGTCCAAGTGGAGAAGGAAATTTTTAGCCGGGTGAGGTCCCCAGTAAGCCACAGTGCCCCAACCGAGGACCTTCAAAAAAGGATTAAGGACCAGGAGGTGAGAGCTGAGGAGCACAGAGAATGGGTTGATCATGGTAGCTGGCTCCAATAGTTGGAGCAGAATTGAACTGACAGAAAACATGCAGGCGTTAGCCCCTGCGGCTCCAAAGAGAAAAGGAGAGAGCTTTGCTGCTGCTGCTGCAGAGACATCTGCTGGCTTCAGCACTCGGAAAGAGATCTACTGAGGTGGTAACAGTGCAGGTCTGACTCGGGGAAATACGGGCACTTCCAGTGCTGAACCAGTGATGTTCCCTGTACTTTAGGAATGGTCCTTAAGGGAGGTGACCTGAGGAGACAAATCCGCTCTCAGCATAAACCCTGCGGTTCTCTCCACTCCTTTGGGCTTAGACCTGGTTCAGTGTCTGTTCAGTGCTGATTATGTCTTCTGCTGCAGGTCTTTGTCCTGCCCTGGGTGAACTCAAACTGTTGGTTTTCTCCCCTTTCTGGCTATGGTCCACCCTGTGCCATGGATACATGTTCCCAGCCTAGCTCTGCCAAGGCCTCCCGGCAGGTGCCACTGTATCGCATCGTCTTAACACTGAGCTTCTGTGTGTTCAGTGACTCTGGGAATTTCTGTTGCTGTGTTAGGGAACCACAAAGAAACTTCAGGGCATTGGGGCAGATAAGGAAGCCCTGCAGAAGGAGTGTGAGGCCTTCCTGTCCAAGAAATCCACCAGCACCACCGCCTCTCAGCTCCCCGTGACTCTGAACAACGTCAAGAACAAGTATAATGATGTCAAGATGCTGTCCAGCCTGTATGATGAGAAGTAAGTGGAGACCGTAACCCTAGATTGGTAAGAGCAGAGCTGTATGAAACTGCTCAGCGAGGTCTTACAGAGTTCTGCTCACAAATGTGTTGTGTTCTGTCCTGAGCAATTTATGAGGAACCTCAGATTTGACTCTTCTGTACAAATGCATAAATAAATGGTCTTTGTTTTTAAATCAAAACCATGTGAAATGTTGCACTTTGAATTTGAAATCTTTTCTTTCAACTCAGATGGCCTCGTTTTCACTGGAAAAAGTGTCCTATTTCCAGGTGGAAAATTCATAAAATATGATATTTTCTGCACAATGGAGCCATTTTTGAGTTTCTAATAAAATACAATCCCCCTCCCCCCCATGTTTATTGTTATTTTATCTGTATTCTTAGAGCCCCCAAATTAGGTGAAAACCACATTGCTCTGAGCACTCTACAGTGACCTGGTAACAATCAGGATACAGATTTCTGGCAAACTGGGATTACCACCCGGTTTGAATATGTGCGGGGGCTCAGACGATGTTTCCATTTTGTAAAAACACAGCAAGGTGGATCAGCTTATGTAGTTTGAAATTTCTCCTAGAACAACCCAATGGGCCGGTGGATACACTTGCTGACCTCTCCTAGGGCTCCTTATCCTGTTCTTCTGTCTTTAAGGCTGTTTTCAGGAGCCAAATGGGGCTGGGTATCAAGGGCAGGGTGTGTTTTCAAGGCCAACTTCTTCATGGTCTGCATTGTGCAATGAGCAACAGACGAACCCCCTGCAGCTAGTCAGAAGCCTGGCTCCCGGTCAGACTCTGAGAGACGAGGGGAGTGATGTGTGTCCTCTGTAGCTAGTCACATTCCACCATCTCCGCCTCCTCAGAGCCAAGGCTTCCCTGAACCTGGAGAACCAGATAGAGATCACGGACGAGATCATCAGCAGCTTTGAGTCCAAGCTGGCTCAGGACAGCACCATCCCAGCCTCTCCCAACGCCCTGCAGGATCGTGCCAATGAGCTGCAGGTAAGGGAACCTTTGACTTCTCAACAGCAATGAGAATGATACGGGCATAGTAAGAGATGGGAGTCGGGTAACCTGGGCTCTGTTTATGCCTAAGAGACTTGGATGGCCACGCCTCTCCCAGTAGGCCCTGACTCCTCCATCTAGACCAGCATTGCTCAACCTTTTTGGGCTGCTGACCCCTTGTTTGAAGTCAAAAATTTTCACAACCTCCTGACAATTCTAGAGCTGTAAGAGCATAAAATGGATCAAGGCTAGCAGTGCGAAGCCTGTGTAATTGACCTGCGTGTGTGTGTTTGGGGAAGCTGGCAGTGGCAGAGAATACTGACACTGAAGGGTCAGGGCATGTGCGGAGTGAGATTTTCGTTTGCTTTCGGTTGTAGTAACATTTTCAATACCTCAGGACTCACTTGATTGCCTTTTGGGACCTCCCCCCTCCCACGGGGCGCAACCCGCCACCCGAGAAACACTGCTCTAAATGAGCTTCCATAGTGTCTGCAGCCGAAATCACTTTCACCAGTTCACAAGCTGCTGTTTATTAGTAGGTGGATAAAATGTTACATCTGTCACAGCCACTGAGCAGTGTCTGTAAGAACCGACACCCACCCCAGAGATCTATGTTCCTCACCAAACACTCCCCTCATTGATCTGCCCCAGCACCCCCCTAGTCAGCTGCTCTTCTGCACACCCCTTCTCCAGCTGTGTCCCAGTCCCAGTCTCTCTGCCCAACAATTAACTCCCCCTTTACCCACCATGACTCTTTTTTTTCCAATGTCTCCTCTAGCTCTCTTGACCCCCCCCACGTCAGCCCCTTTCTCTCTTTCCCCATCTCTCCAACTGATTCCCCAAGTCTTCCCCCAATATCTGTCCCTCCCACGTCACCCTCGCGCTCAGCAACGTTTGCATTCTATCACCCCCGTGAACCCGCAGTGGATATTTTCTGTATCAATTTCCCCGTTGCTACTGATGATAAAGATGCTGGGGTGGGAAGAGAAGCTCCCTCCATTCTCTTCTGCCCCACTGAGCCAGTGACGACCCTCTCTGGGACACCAACAGTCTTACAGGGCCAGGTGCTGGGTAGGCAGCGTGAGCGGAACCACCGACACTAATCCAGCATCTTCTTCCTTCCCAGAGGCTGAAGCGAGATCAGGTTGCCCAGCAGGACTGTGTGCTGACGCTGAACCGCAGCCTCAAGGACGCCGAGCACAGCTGCAGCGCCGTGCAGAACAACTTCCAGGAGTACTGCCCGGATCTCCCCCGGCAGAAGCAGGAGGTCCAGCTCCTCAACGACCGCTACCATGCTGTGGCCGACCAGCTGGATCACCGGTGAGCAGCACAGCCTCCGTTACGTGGGATCATGGTGGAGACTGGGATTTGGGGTGGGACAGCCAGGAGAGAACTGGGTCTGTCCGCCAAACCCAAATTTACCTGAGTCATTTGAGTTGAAGGGCCAGCTTTAGGATTTGAGACCCTCTGGGGAGATCTTCTAGACTCCTCTTTGTCCCAGGACCCCAGACCAGTTCCCCCAGGCCAGTGTAGCTTGGGATCCAGTGTGCCTAGCTGTGGCACGCTGTGCAGCAATCTTATGTACAGCGTAGGCTTTGCCTCTGTGGTGTGACAACTGGGACGAGCGCTGTTTGCTCCTGCCCTCCCCTCTCCCAGTTGCCACTTGCCCCTGTAGATGTGCAGGTAATTGCAGAGTTAACCCAGCAGGAAAGGCAATCTGTCTCCTGACGTTAAAACTTCCCTTCTCCATAATTCAGTCTGTCGTGTACTCATTGTACATGGATAGGTTGCAGGGCTGCTACTAACAGGTGAAGGTCCTTTCCCAGATATGGGCTGGTTACAGAGCTTCCCTTGTATAGAGCAGGGGTGGCCAAACTGTGGCTCATGAGCCACATGTGGCTCTTTTATCGTTATTGTGCAGCTTGCAAGCCCCCTTTATCCCCCCATTCTCAACCTACCAGACTGGTGCGGGAGGGAGTGAGCTCAGGACCTCTGCCTTGCAGTGGGGTGGTGGAGAAGGGGATCAGGGGCTCGGGGCTCAGCACGTATTGTAAGGGACCACTCAAGGCAGAGTGGCCCGTTTACACCTCTGCAGGCAGAGGACAAAAAGAAGGGGTTAGCGGGTCAGAGACTGTTGTAATTAACCATAAATCCAGTGTCTCTGTTCAGTCCACGATTTTTAGGGTCTAGCGGGGTAATGAATTTAAGCTCCTTCATTCATCTTTTTAAAGTGAAACCAGACAGTCACTATGCTCCCAAATGAACTCAGAGGAAAATGATAAAAGACAAAAGACCCTGTCACCTGTGGGTGAACACCTTTTGCAAACCAATCTCCCTCCGTTGGTCCTCATTCTCAAAGGAAACCTGCACCACATTTACAATATGTGCTAAACAATTTGTTCCCCCCTTGCATTCTGCTGTGAGGCTGGGCAGACCTTTCCCAGGCCCGAAGACAAGCTCTGTGTGTCTGTCTCCCCAGTAAAATGTATTTCCTCCCCCTTCTTGTCTCTCAGGTAAGGTACGTTGCCACCTAGTGTTGAACATGATAAATACAATTTAGCATTCATTACACGCTCTACTAGAGAGAACTGTGCTCCCAGCCAAGCCTTCCTGGCCTACTATAACCACCCCTTTAATTACCCTGGTGACATTCCCAGTGTCCCTTTAATAATTTGCACATGAGAATCACAGAATATCAGGGTTGGAAGGGACCTCAGGAGGTCATCTAGTCCAACCCCCTGCTCAAAGGAGGACCAATCCCCAGACAGATTTTAACCCCAGTTCCCTAATTGGCCCCCTCAAGGACTGAACTCACAACCCTGGGTTTAGCAGGCCAATGCTCAAATCACTGAGCTATCCCTCCCCCTGCTCCCTCACCTATCCAGGGAGAAGACCCTCCAGAACACCAACCTCACCTATCAGCAGTTCCAAAACTCCAACGAGAACATGATGTTCTGGATGAACAACCTGCCCAAGCACCAGGTCAAGACCACGGATGGACCGAGCCAGATCAATTACAAGCTGCAGGCACAGAAGGTGAGTCTCCTGCCAGGCCTCTGGGGGGACACAGATGTGGCGAGGGGAAAGAAGTGTCCCTGGTTTCACCTGGAACCTACGTGGAGTGGAAACTGCTGCTCTGCTTCTCTTCCCCTGCTTCACCTGCGGCAGTGAAGTGACCAGCGCAGAAAAAGCAGGACTTTGCCTGATGCAGAGGGCAGCTTGCAACAAGTGGAGAGCAGGATAGGGAATGCAGGGGGGCCAGATCCTGCATCTATGAGCATGCTGCTACATGGCCTTCAAAGCCCAAGTGGCCCTCATGGAGCACCTCCTGCCAGCTGCCCCTTCCCATTCATACCGGGAATTGGCTGCTAATCTCTGTAGCTGCCAACATCCTCAACTGACACAGTACTATGCTGGGGAGAGAGATGGCCTCTCAAATGAGACCCTCTGAGCAAACACCAACAGCCGGTAGGCAGTCGCCCCTCCATGACGTACCTGAGCTCTATCAGTCAAGGGGAAAGGAGACCAGGTGGCTCCAGGATTCTGATCTCTTATCCAGGCACACACGGCCAGTGCTCAGTCACCTCCATGATTTGACATAACTACCCCCATCCCCATAGCTTGGAGCCCTACAGATTCCATTGCTGAGAGATGGGTCAGCTTGTGCCATTAACCAGACAGAAATGCCAGACTGCAGCTGTGTCATGCTCTCTTTGCCGAGAGCATTTCCCCATCCCCTTGGTGGCATCTTTGTTCCCTTCTGATGGGAACCCCTGGAGAAGCAGCTTCTTTCCCTCCCTGACTGCCTTTTGTTTGATAGCATCCGGTGCTTACTGAGAGCTTTGTTGAGATGCAAGTACTCAGGTCCTGTCTCCTTCTCACATAGAGGCTGGTGGAGGAAATCCAGGGCAAGGAGGCTGAGAAGAACGCCATGGTCAAACTATCCCAGACCGTGCAGTCTGCTCTCAACGTACGTTTGGGTTTTGCCATGTGGTGCTGCCATCTCATCTTCCTCAGCAGAGGCCCAATCTGACCTCTTTGTCTTCACTTGTAATAGGACTATGAGCTTCAGGCAGGCAAATACTGCTCTTCTCTGGACCCCACCCTGAGTGCTTCCGCTGCCAAAAGACTGCGTGTCACCCCACTGCAAGAGAGCATCCAGGCCCAGGTGAGACCTTTAGACAAAGGCCTGGAGCCATATTGAGGCCTGGTGTTAGGAGATGCGGTTTCATGGACCTCCATGTGGTTTCACCTGCTTACACCTTGTCTGAAATCAACCTGCAGTTTCTCCTCTTTCCTTGGGGAGGTATTGATTGTTCCCCCAATTTCCCACTCCCTCCCCCTTCTGACTGCAGCCACTGATAGGGTTGCCAGGTATCTAGTTTTCTACTGGAACGCCCTGTCGAAAAGGGACCTTGGCAGCTCCGGTCAGCACCACTGACCGGGCCATGAAAAGTCCAGTTGGTGGCGCAGCAGGGCTAAAGGCAGGCTCCATGCCTCCCAGAAGCAGCAGCATGTCCCCCCTCCGGCTCCTATGCAGGCAGCCAGGAGGCTCTGCACTCTGCCCCTGCCCCAAGCGACGGTTCCACAGCTCCCATTGGCTGGGAACCACAGCCAACAGGAGCTGCAGGGGTGGTGCCTGTGGACGGGGCAGCACACAGAGTTGCCTGGCCACACCTCCATGTAGGAGTCGGAAGGAGGATATGCCATTGCTTCTGGGAGCCGCCTGAGGTAAGCGCCACCTGGAATCTGCACCCCTGATCCGCTCCCACACCCCAACTCCCTGTCCGAGCCCTGATTCCCCCTTGGTCCCAGCCTCATCCCCAGACCACCCCGGAGCCCTCACACATACGCGCACACACGCACACACCCTGTGCCCCAATCCACTGCCCTGGCTCTGATCCCACTCCCATACTCCAAACCCCTCATTTCTGGCCCCATTCCAGAGTCCACACTCCAAGCTAGAGCCCTCACCCCCTCCCACACCCCAATCCCGAGCCAGCCCGGTGAAAATGAGTGAGTGAGGGTGGGGAGAGCGAGTGACGGAGGGAGGGAGGATGGAATGAGTGGGGCCTCAGAGGGGGTGGGGCCTCAGAGGAGGGGCAAGGCAAGGGGTGGGGCAAGGGTGTTTGGTTTTGTGGGAGTAGAAAGTTGGCAACCCTACAGTGATTGTCCTACTCCTGCAGCACAAGCAGTGCCGCTGGTCTGTCTGATTCTGATAGCACTGGACAAAGCAGTATATGAAATTTCAGACTAGAGATAATTACTTTGCCTGGCTATTGCTGATGATGTCTCCTTACCGTATGTTAAATGAAGCTACGTGGTAAAAGGACAGGGATGTTGGGTTGCATGGACCATTTGCTGCTGCTAGAATAGCTGATGCTCTTGTGCGAACACTTTTTTTTTTTTCCCCTGGCTTGCACCAGTGCAGCATTGCTGTAGTTGACACTTGCACAACATCAAGAACTACAAATCAGAACGATTGAGCCCTTTTTCTAGGGCTTGGCAAGTGATTTGGCAAGTGAATCCAAACCACATTCATGTAGGTGCGTATGGTTCTGCAAAGAAAAATCCCAGCCTCTTCTTCTGAGTGGGCTCAGAGCAGCTCCTCAGACCATCCACCCAGCGCTAGAGCAGCCTCTGGCATGAATGAAAAGTAACCGTTCACTTTTTGGGGTTCTGAATATTGCTGCTGAGGGCTGCATCTGTCTTCCAGTTCCAAGCTTTTGGCTTGAGCATGTCCAGGCTGCTATATATGGGTTCAGCTGGTGCTTGCATGTTAATACACCTGGCACCTGCCAAGAATGTTACTTGAGCACACTGTGCCCACTAAGTGTTACTGCTTTGTAGCTGGCCATATGGGAGAATATCATATAGGACTGGACTTGGACTGTGAGACAGAGTTGGGACTCCCATGTTGTATTCCCAGTTCTGCCACTGACTTGCTGCATGACGTGGGGCTAGTCTCTTAACCACCCCATGGCTCAGTTGCAGCTATAAAATCAGGGGTGATGATAACATCAGAGGTATCGTATAGCTCAGTTAAAGGTTGTAAAGTGATTTGAGAGCCTCACGTTACAACTACTGCACAGAGGATGCGTAGGGCTGGAGGGTGGAGAGGCGGGAGGAACACAGTATGTCTAAACCAAGTCACCGGTGACTCCCCAAATCATTCTTGCTGTTTCTATTTAGGAGAATGAAGTGACAAAACTCTACACAGAGATCGCAGCAGAAAACAAGCAGCAGCTGAGCTGGCTGGAGTTTGCCAAGAAGGTGGTAGAGAAGGTATCTGCAAACTGTTCTAACCTTTTTTATAGTGAACGTGCCCTACCTGCAAGGCGGGAAAGAAGTTATTTATCAGTGTGATGCAGCAGAATTGTTCAGGGTCCTGCCTCAAACTGTGATCTCACCAGATTTCAAAGTTAAGCAGAGTTCGGACGTGGATGGAAACCTCTGGGGGAGAGGACGGGGAGGACTCATTGTGCTAGAGGCAGTAGTCCTGGTGAACCAGTAGATGGCACCATTCCCACCAAGTCAGCAGGGAACTTTGCCTCAGCATGGCACGTGGGACATTGCACTGCTGACCAAAGACGCCATCTTTCCAGTGAGATACAAAACCAAGGCCCTGCCCATGTGTGGCCACTGAGTGTATTAACAAATGTTTGTTTTCAATGGGAAAAAAGGGATCCAGAATTCAGATTATTAACTAGCGTCCACAGCTCTGTCTAACCAATGCTTAGATACTAGGAATTTCAGAGAGAGACCCACCCAACAGCCTGTATCAGCATGGTAGGAATTTAGCATTTCCTCTTGCTGGAAAACCCTAAAGGTACACACAGGGCCGGCTCTAGACACCAGCATTCCAAGCATGTGCTTGGGGTGGCACTTCAGCGGCCGTTTTTTGTGGGGGTGGGTCGCTCTGATGACGGTACTCTGCACTCCGGCTTTTTTTTTTGCTTGGAGTAGCAAAAAGCTGGAGCTGGCCCTGGATACAAATACCCTAAATATCATACTAGTTTATAACTCCAATATAGCTTGTTTCACTTGGGAGAACAGTACCCCAACCACGTCCATTTTTGCTGATTGTGTTTAATCAAAGGCTAAGTGATTCTTGTCAATTAGAACCTAGAGTTCTATACCAGTTTTGTTTGCTATCACTTATTCCCATTCTCCAACTGGCCAGCATTGTAAGACTTTAGGATTCAGAGAAAGGGCCACCAAGGCCATGCTCTAAGAGTGACATTAACTCCTTGTCTTTCTAATAAACTTCTTGTTTTCTCCTTGCAGAAGCAAGTAAAAGAGGAGATGCAGGCGGAACATGAGCAAATGCAACAGTCAGAAAATCTGGCTCAGTCAACAAGAGAATCAAAGGCACTGAAACTGCAGCTGGAGGAAGAAAGGAGCAAAGTGGCCAAGGTTCAGCAGGAGCTGGAAGAACACAGAAACAGGCTTCTGCTGCTGAAGACTCAAAGGCCCATTGAAAGAGTGGAAGAAAAGGAGGTGGTTGAATACTACCGAGACCCAAAACTGGAAAGCAACTTGGCTAAGATGACGCATCAGATTAAGGATGAGAGCAGAAAAAGGGACAGCCTGCAAGCAGATATTGAAATGATGAACAAGAAGCTCATCCAGATGGAGAAAGAGAGGAAGGTGGTTGAGGCCCAGCTGCTTACCAAAGAGGTCACTAAAATTGAGAGGGATCCAAACCTAGATAACCAAGCGGCTAGCCTCCGTGCGGAAATCAAGCATCTCAGAGAACAGAGCTCCACTGCTTCCTCTGAACTTGAACGGCTCAGGAAAGAGTTATACATTCTGGAGCAGAAGCAGCCCAACATCCGAGAGAAAGTGGTAGTGAAAGAGTTGATCAAGCTGGAAAAAGACCCGGAGATGCTGAAGGCCGTCAGGACGTTGCAGATGGAAATTGACAAAGAAACCTTCAACAGGAAATCTGTGGAGGACATGACAATCAAACTGAACAGTAGGATCGAGGAGCTGGAAAGGCTTATTGAAGTAGCAGAACCCAAAATCATTGTCAAGGAGGTGAAGAAGGTGGAACAGGACCCAGAACTGCTGAAAGAGTCTTCCAAGCTTAGAACTCTCATTGAAGAAGAAAAGAACAAGAACCTGCTGTTAACAGGAGAGCTGGCAGAGCTGCAACGCAAATACATCATTGCAGAGAGGCAAAAACCTAAGGTAGAGGTTAAAGAAAGAGTCAATGAGATTTTCGTGGTAGATCCAGAGACAGAGAAGGAAATTACTCGCCTGAAGAAGGAGCTCCAGGAAGTTACTAGTAAAAGGACAAAGATTGACAAGGAGGTGGAAGAAGCCTTGTCTGAGCTGAACATCCTCAGGTCTCAGAAACCAACTGTGGAGTATAAGGAGGTGATCCAGGAAGTGGTGAAACTTGAGAAGAGCCCAGAGATTCTTAGAGAAATTGACAGGCTGAAGGAACAGCTCAATGAGTTGGTGAACACAAATGGCAGGTCCCAGGAGCAGCTCATCCGGCTGCAGGGTGAAAGGGATGAATGGAAAAGGGAAAGGTCCAAGGTTGAAACCAAGCTGGTCAACAAGGAGATTGTCCGATACGAGAATGACCCACTCTTGGAAAAAGAAGCTGATCGCCTCCGCCAAGAGGTGCGCAATGTGTCTCAAAAGAGGAGAGCAGCTGAGGGCACCATCTATGACCTGCAGAACAAGTACATGCTGCTGGAGAGGAGGAAGCCCGAAGAAAAGGTGGTGGTCCAGGAGGTGATTCTCACCCAAAAGGATCCAAAGCTCAGAGATGAGCACAACAGGCTGAGCCGGAGTTTGGACGAGGAAGTGAGCAACAGGCGTCGTGTAGAACGTGAGGTACAGCAGCTTCGATCTGTGGTGGAAGAGAAAGAGAAGCTGCTTAACTTCCAGGAAGATCGAAACAAGAGGCTTGCGTTGGAAAAGGAGCTGCGTCAAATAACCATGAGAATAAAGGAAATAGAGGAAAGCCCTGCACCGGTGCAAGAGAAGATCATCATGGAAGAAGTGGTCAAGTTAGAGAAGGATCCAGAGCTCGAGCAGGCTGCTAGTGGACTGCGTCTGGAGCTGGAAAATGAAAAGATGCAGGTTCTGAACCTGCAGAGGGAGTGCAAGAACCTACAGATCCAGATTGACATTCTGCAGAAAACAAAATCGCAGGAGAAGATCATCTACAAGGAGGTTATCAGAGTGGAGAAAGACAGAGTGCTAGAGAATGAACGTGCACGGATCTGGGAGCTGCTGAGCAGAGAGAGAACTGCCCGGCAAAATGCAGAAGAGGACATACGACGACTCAAGGAGAAAATAGAGAGAGCTGAAGGCATGAAAAGGACCTGGTCCCGTGAGGAGGCTGATCTCCAGAAAGCACGAAACCTGGCAATCCAAGAGAGAGCCAACCTGGAGAGTGAGCTCAGGGAGCTGGAAAGGCAGAAGCAGCAGAAAGTCCTTGTCCTTCGAGAGGAGTCCAAACTCCTCAGCCAAAAGACAGAGAATGACAGGCAAAAAAAGATGCAGCGTGAGCAAGAACTTTCCTTCCTGGAGGCAGCTATCCTAAGGGAGAAGGACCAGATCTACGAAAAAGAGAGGTCCATCCGGGAACTCCAGTCTGGGGTCAACCGGGAAGAAATGAGCCACGAGACCAAGATGAGAGAGACTAATCTCTCTACTAAAATCTCCATTTTGGACCCTGAGACTGGGAAGGATATGTCTCCTTATGAGGCCTACAAAAGAGGAATCATAGACCGAAACCAATACATCCAGCTGCAAGAACTAGAGTGCGACTGGGAGGAAATCACTACCTTGGGCCCCAATGGGGATGTTTCTGTCCTGCTCGACAGGAAGAGTGGGAAACAGTACTCCATTGAGGATGCCCTGAGGTTTAGGAAGATTACGAAAGAGGAGTACCAGCTGTACAGGGATGGCAAGATGCCAATCTCAGAGTTTGCTCTGTTGGTAGCAGGGGAATCCAAGCCTCCCTCCTCTTTGTCCATTGGCTCCATAATTTCCAAGTCTCCGCTTCCATCTCCGACGATGCAGCAGCAGACCCAAAGCTTCTTTCCTCCGAGCTTGCAGAAAAGCTTCTGCGATGATAGCTTCCCCATTGCCGGAGTGTTCGACACTGTCACCGATACCAAGTGCAACATAAGAACCGCTGTCATCAAAAAGATGGTGGATCCCATGACTGCTCAAAAGCTGCTGGA
Source organism: Chelonoidis abingdonii (assembly GCF_003597395.2). Taxonomy (NCBI): domain Eukaryota; kingdom Metazoa; phylum Chordata; order Testudines; family Testudinidae; genus Chelonoidis; species Chelonoidis abingdonii. Next base: position 17,180,416 of record NC_133781.1, read on the forward strand.
GGCCCAGGCTGCAACTGGGGGCATCGTAGATCTCATCACGCGGGACCGGTATTCTGTCCACAAAGCCATAGACAGAGGGCTGATCGATAACACCTATATGCAGAGGCTGCTGAACGCCCAGAAAGCTTTCACAGGTGTAGAGGACCCTGTGACCAAGAGGAGGCTGTCTGTTGGGGAGGCAGTTCAGAAAGGATGGATGACCAAGGACAGTGCCTTCCCCTACCTACAGGTCCAACACCTGACCGGGGGGCTCATTGATCCCAAGAAAACTGGTCGCATCTCAGTGTTGGAAGCAGCCCAGACAGGCATGATTAGCGACGACCTGGCTAAGATGCTCCAGGATGAGCCCAACTATGAGAAGGATCTTGTTGACCCAGTCACCAAGGAAAAGATTAATTACAAAGAAGCCATGACTCGTTGCCAGAAAGATCCTCTGAGCGGCCTGCTGCTACTCCCAGCCACCTCTGAGGGATTTCAGTCTCGTCGCCCTGAGCGCTATTCTCCCATGTTGTCACGATTCAGGCACTAAAATGAGCTCCATGTTCCCTCCAATTCCACCAGGATATTAAGCCATGGTGGTACTCACAGATGCAGACTGCCTAGCGTTTCTGGCTGCATACTATTCTAGTGAGCTAATCTTGCTTCCCCATAACTGGGGCAACAGAGGAAGATAAGGCATTCATCGGGGTGAAAGGGTTCTAGCATGGGTGTCTGTGCCTGGTTTGGAAAGTAAAGGGGATTTTGTTTCAACAAATATGCTTGGGGTAGTTTAAACTGTGTGACTTCCTGACACCTTGAAGTGTGGGGAGGCTGTCAAGGGGCAAATGTGTCTCCAAGTTTGTTCATTCTTATGCATGCAATAAAACTAGAAGATGTCTCTCCACTGCTGTATTATCCTTGAAAATGGAGGATGTCCCCACCCACCCTTCAGTGTAGGTCTAAACATGCCCTGTCTTAAGCACCAGGGCCCAGATCCTCAAAGATATGTGGGCATCCAACTCCCCTGGGCATTTAGGTGCCTGATATCTTTGAGGAGCTGGCCCTATAGACCGTAACACTCTAGACCCAGCGTAACATTTCCAGAAGTGGCTACGTAAATTAGAGAAGGAGGAGTGAACGTCAATGGGACTTGGGCCAAGTGCCTTTTTACAATGCTCAGCCCCAGCTGAAATGAAAGGATCACTTCTTCTGCATTTGATTCAGAACCAGAGCTAAGTGCTTGTACTCTGTCCTAATGGGTGCGGGAGACTGCCAGGGTTTCTAGAAGATGGCAATATGGCCGGGGGATTGATCGTTCTTAGCTAAGCTCCTTCTCTTCATCCCCCACCATTCACGCACAGCCTCTCCCTGGGCACGGTATTGTATCTAGTTCTTACAAAAATAATTTGAAACAATCAACTAACTTCAACCAATGGAAACTGCAGATCATTCTGCCTTTTCCAAATGCCAAGCAACAGGAAATATGGCCTACACATACCAAACGAGGGCCTGCAAGCCAGGTGAAGAGCTGCTGATGTGCCCACAGAATGCCATTAATGCATGTTTTAAACTTCTCTAATCAGCTGTGGGTTGGAATCAGATGCTTGTCAGTACTCAGAGGTTTTACTAATGATTTCCTGTGATGGTTGCCTGGGTCTTTTGAACAGGGGGCAGACAGAACTAAGACAGGTCATGAACTAAGGCAGTTTAGTGGTACACCAAAGAAAACAAGACGTACACTAGAATCTCAGTGTTACTAGCCTTACGTGCTTTCAGTCAGGTTCCTGGTCTAGCGCCTATCAGCGCTAGCGCCCACAAGCTCCTGTTCTAACCTGCAGCAGCTCATTGGCTTTTATAGCCCTGCAGATTCCCAACAGGCTTGTAGCCAGCCAATCACAGAGTAGCTCTCTCTCTAAAGCTGCCTCAGGTAGCCTCTTTCTGTCTTCCAGCAGCTGTATAACAACTCTAGGGTATTTCTCCAGGGTTTGCAACTTGTGAAGCTATGGTTCTCCTCTGCAGATAGTGCAACTGTACTGAACCCTCTGAGCTTTCCTGGACAGGTGAGTCAACCTTCCTTTTACTTAATCCGTTGGAAAGGGCTAAAAAAACCTGCAGCACATTCACCCCTATGCTGCTCCCTTTCCCAGCTCACTAAGGGGACATGGTACAGCTTTAAAAATGTTAAATAATTGCTCCTCGCTGCTGATGAAAGTTTGGGGAATACAGTGTAATTAAATATTTGTGAGTTTTGTAACTTAAGTGCATACTTAATTGCTCTGTAAAACTGTCCCTCTGATTTAGTGTCAGGAGTAATAGGATGGGGAAACTGGGTTAGAGGCAGGAAGCTGGCGAAGCAGTCTCTGGTGTACATGTTCAGCTTGCAGTCCCCTTAGAAGGCCTAGGTATGAATTATGCTACTGACTCCAGTGCACTTTCCTGACCCAAAGATGCTCAGAATTGGCAATGAACAGTTCATTGACCACTCCTCACAGTCCTGGAATTTCAGCAGTGAGCGTCATACCAATATTTCAATCTGTTCCACGGGGCCAGGGGTTCCCTCCAGCTAAAGATTTGGCAACAAAGTCTGAACTGGCCCAGGAATGAATATCTTATTTAGCAGATTTTGCCTCTTTTCTTTCTCATGGAATTTCCATGAGCAAGCCATGAGTTTCTCAGATTTGCTATTTGGAGGGTAATGGACACACATCATTACTCTAGGAACTGGTCATTCATGTTTGAAATTCAAGTTGTGTTGCTTGATTGGGATGGGTCAGATAAGTCATGTGGTATTGTCTCTTCTCCAGGATTGGATGAGAACACGGGTACTATTCCCCATGTACTGCTTAAAAACAAACCCAGCATTGTCCAATCAAATTGATTTAAAAATTGGAATAAATAGCTGCAAAGAGTTCTTTTGGCATGGTTCATCTATATCTAGGAAATACTTTGCCTCTCCAAGTGCTTAGCACTTAGACTATAAAATGTCACTAAAATACAATCTTGCACCAACTATTTTTGCAACAGTCTTAGCTGCTGCTTTCCTAAGAGAACAGCATTGAGGTCGGGGTGCTGGAACAATGTGTGTAGTGGGGGTGCTGAGAGCCATTGAACCAAACTGTAAACCCTGTATATGATGGAAACCACTTCAAGCCAGGAGGTGCTAGTTCCAACCTCTATGAATGAGAATTCAGCAGTTTGCTGAATGAGCAAATCTGAAAGTAACTCTTGACTGTGGCCAGCCTAACTCTAAGGCAGCTGTTTCATGAGGTCTTTTGACAATGCGTTGTTTTATTTGCAGTGTTGTAGCGATGTTGGTCCCAGGACATTACAGAGACAAAGTGGGGGAGGCAATATCTTTTATTGCACCAACTTCTGTTAGGCTAATAAAAGATATTACCACACCTACCTGGTCTCTCTGGGATTTTTAAAATCCAGTGATAGGAATGAGAGGGTTTAGATATCTCTGCTAGCCTCCAAATCTGCACTGTAGGTACAAGATGGATTGGTACAGGGAAAGAAAGGGCCAAAGCCCTAGTGTTACATGGCTATGTGACTGCAATTACCTTCAACAGCTGGAGAAAGACAACATACCCCCCCGCCCGGGTAATGCTGAAAGAGGCGTAGGAATATCTGTTATGAATCAGAAATATTGCAAAAGAAAGTACAACATTGTACCCAGCTGGAATGCTGAGCTGCTGGTTCAGCATTACACTGCTACTTGACCACACTTCCCTTCAACAGCTGGAGAAAGATGATATAGATCCTCACAGAGTAATGCCGTTTAATTCATTTATCAGAGTCTCTGCAGCCCCCTTTTTAAGGCAGGTGGGAAAACAAAATATGGAACAAAGTAACTCATCTGTCTTCAGAGTATTTCAGCAAATAAAACAAACTCAAACAAAGCTTTTGTTTGAAAGAAACTCAGTTTCTCCCTGCAGCAGGGATATCTTTATGTTCTCTGCCCATTATTCTACAAAACGCTATCTGATGCCTCAGCATCTGACAGTTCTGACCTGATGAAAGAGACAAAGGGAAAAGAGAGAGCCTGTAATAAAGAAATGGACCAGCTGGATAGGCCGGTGCTGTGAACACAGGTCGAGGTTTTGGCATACATGAGAGATTCAGATTCCATCACTACCCTAGTCCAGGGGGTGGCTAAACAATTGAGCAGCCTATAACAAACAACCAAGACTTAGGAACAAATTCTATGTATTTTCTTTACTGGAGGAGAGAGTTTCCACAACTGCATCAAAACCTGGTGCTAAATCACTCGAAAGATAAACAGTAAAATATTGTCAAAGCCAACCCAAGTGACTGAACTTTTTCCATTTGGACAACAAAAAGGCGTGTTCTCCAGAACTGTGACTTCACACGTTGCCATAACGGGAGCCTTTGGCTTCTCTTTCTTGCACGATGAAGATTATTCTTAAGATATTTTCACTTGCTGTTTAACTAGGAATTAAAACTCTAAAATTCTTAAACAGTTGAAGACAAAGTCTTATTTAATACTAACAGCCCCTCTTCTTTTTAATAGCACTAAGCAGCAACACTCCAGGCTACAGGCAGCCGACTCTCCCCGCTGCTTTAGGTCAAGCACTGCCTGATGCTGGGAGGGAAGCTGACAAATCTCTTTGCAGTGGGCTATCTGAACCACAGCCAGGACAGGGTGCTGAAAGAACAGACAAGCTACACTACTCCAACCCTCACTTTCGCTACACTCCCAGGCAAGGGGACAAGGATTTGGAAGTTGCTCTCCCATGTGAGAATTTAGTGTCCCCCAGTCAGTATTATAGGCTGATGGATGGTGCCATCAGGCCTGTTCCTATCACATGTAACAACTACCTCAAGAAATCTCTAATGGCCCTAACAGATCCTCCCAGCAATGGGCTGAGAGCATCCAACCACCTCTGTCTAAAAAAGAACTAACACTTCCCTCCAAGTTCCTTTGTAATATGGAGGCGTTTCAACCCAGCCTCCCTGCTCAGCCACCAGAGATGGTAAATGCACTGATGCACAGAGCTCAGTATCAGGAATACAGGCAGCCAGAGGCGCTGCGTCCTTTCATCTGCAGTGTTTCTGCAGCATGTGCTGGTCTTCGGGGTCACGGGGGCTTTGCCAGAAGAAGTACTGGTGGTTGAGGGCTGCCTTTGCTGAAATGCGCCTGTTGGGGTCATACAGTAACAATTGCTGCAAAAGAAAACCAAGAGAATTTGGGTTTTTGTTTTTATTTTTAAAGCAGGATGTTTAATTGAACCAAATGCAAAAGCTTTCAAATAGCTCAAACTGGTGCCGCTTCCTCTCTGCTAGACTCTGGCCTCCAAAGAGAACTAATTATTACATGGGGCCTTTATCTGATAGCCCAAGAGGGCTTTACTGACTTTAATCAGGTATGGCAATATCCAAGTTGAGTAGCTAGAGATTGATATCCCCATTTTCCAGATGTGGAAACTGAGGTCCACAGACATTGTAAATTCACCTAAGGACAGAGAGGAGCAGGGCTTGGTACAGAACCAAGATCTGCTAGTCCCCAGGCTGGTGGCCAACCACCAAGCCACATGGTTTCCCAATTATTTAGAAAAAGGAGGGCACCCCAAAAAGTCCTCTGGGGGCTGCGGTCATAGACCTTGCCTGAGTTGGATCAGAGCTGGCACATTGTGCCCTGAGTATGTGCAGGGTAGGAGTCTGTTCCATGCTGGCCACGCTGCTGCAGTTGTACTTCACAGTACAACAATTCCTCCGCCCCCTTTCTCCACCCCCATCCCCGGTAAATCACTGCCCAGTAACCCATCCTGGATCAAAAAATCACAGACAAAGGAACACTGTGAAAAGTGAAATCCCTTCCACCAGTCTGTGTTCCCTAGAGGATTCTACTAAGTGTAGTTTTAACAGCTGTTTCACGACTGCAGGATTTTCTTACTCTATTTACTAAAGGGGAAAAAACACTACAGTATGAATGTGTATTGATTTATCAATATACACCCATCCTGCACCACAGCTACTATGTAGCACTTAGCAACCTACGCTACTACCTCTGCTGCTGAAGGGGGATGGGAATCTGTTGTTAAGAACAAGATTCCAGGTGTAGTCATCACACATACAGCTAAAGTTTGTACGTTTTTCAGTGTGGAAGACACTGGAGGGACGTTAAAAGAGGAAAAACAGCAATCGCCCCAATACTCCAGCCCCCTGAATCTTTTTAGGTGCTCAGATACTACAGTGCTACAGGAACTTGAATAGAAAAGATTCATAGCGTTTATGGCCGAAAGAGACAGTTATGATCATAGTGTAATTGCCTACACAGCACAGTATTTTAGCCAGAGAATTTCATCCAGCGATTTGTACGTGGAGCCCAGTAGAACTAATCCCTCCTCCCATGCAGGAACCTGTGTGTGTCCAACGGATCCAACATACAAGAGCCCGGTTCAGGGGTGAGGCAAAACACAACCCCCACCTGACCTGCGCTTTGTCGTTTCAGCTGAACACGTGCTTCCCCCTTTGCCCTACTGGAAAGAGCTGAGCGCCCCCAACACCTGCTCAGAACTCACCGCCAGTAAGTCTCGCCCATCCCGATCCAAGTTCGGAACGATCTCCTTCATCTCTCTTCTCGCCCACCTGGGAAAGTTTCCTTTATAGTCGGGAAGCTGGGTCACCCCTGGCCATGCTGCCTCGGTGGGTGTGCCCAGGGTGCGGAAAATCCGGAAGAGCTGGTCAATTTCAGAATCTCCCGGAAACAGGGCTTTTCTCATCACCTGGGAGCAACAAAAGCACCAGGTCCCAGCCATTAAGTTTCCTTCACATTATTCCCTAATAAGAATAACGTTTATATCCAATGTAGGGCAACCCCTTCCCTGGCAAGATAACACTAGGGACGTGTTTAGTGACTGTCTAGAATACAGTAAGTGTTAGGGAAAGTTAAATAACGTTGCATCTGCTTGTCCTCTTCGTTCCACCACCCCCACCCTGGGCTCTGCTCCTCTCGCTGATATATGTACAAACACATGGGAGTTCCCCTCAGTGTATTTCTCTCCCACCTGCTCCCCTTCTCCATTCCCCTTGCAGATTTTGTCCAGCTGCACAAGCTCCCTCCCCACTGATGGCTCTGATCCCTGAAGACATCCTCTGCTTCTGCCCCTCTAATCTGGCAGCAGGCCCTAGTGGTGGTAGCTAGGTCCATCTTCTCCTTGTTTCAAGCTGCTTTTAAAGGAATCCAGACTTTTTGGCATGTGAGGTGAAATGCTAGCTCTCTGCAGACCACAGTGTGAGAGCTTCAGGCGCAGGCAGACACGAGTTCTGTAATGCAGTCTCCTTGCTGCACCCAGCTCTTAGCAGCAGCTATCCAAGCACTGAGGTTAAAATAGGGTGACCATATTTCACCAAAGGGAAAACGACACCGCAGAGGGCCGGCCTGAGGCCCTCCTCTCCCCCACCATGCCTGGGGCTGGCCTGAGCACCTCCTGCCACCAGCCCAGGGCCAGCCTGAGTCCACCTATGTGGGGCCAGCCCAAAACCCCCCTCTACCCTTGGTGCAGGGCCAGCCCAAGATCCCCTGCTGCCCACCCACAGGGGGCTGACTCAGTCCAAGCTGCTCTCCCAAGCCCACCCTCCCGTGCAGGGCTGGCGTTGCTGCTCTCCCCCGGCATGGTCCTCGGCATCCCGCTAGGGGTCGCACCCCACTTTTTTGGGAAAACTGGGCATTTGTCCCCTTTGCTCTTGCCGTCCCGGTTTGGCCAGCCCAGGTTAAATTTCACCCTGATGCAGAAGGCAGTTTTTGGAAGATTTAAGTGTGCATATAATAGGCTGTAAGTGGTGGCTAGTTCTTGTGCTGGGCCCTGACTGTGGGGAGTGAATTTTACTCTGAATGCACAATTAAGAAGCTGCTAACTTCCTAGCTGCCTTTTCCATGGTGTATTCCCAGTGCCATCCAGGACCATGGTAAGAAATGGATAAGCGTGAGCCTGAATAGCATGACGGTGATGTTAAAAAGAAGGGACCATTTGCTTAGAAAAAGGTTAAACCTATTCTACCATTTCTGCAAAGATACAGCCAATGCTCCAGACATCCACTCCAGTCGAGTAGTATTTACTTCCCAGCAAGATTTCGGGGGCCCGGTACCATAAGGTTACCACCTACAAGAAACCAAAACAAAAGCATTAGTCCAGGGGTAGACAACTTTTTGTCAAGGTCCAGACTCCAGAGAAGAAAATTAAAAAAAAAAAAGTAAATAAAATGTCAGGGTCTGTTCAAAAGCATCTGGTGGCCCAGATCTGGCCCACAGTCCACCTACTGACTATCCCTTCTTCAGTCTAGTTTCATTTGGCAGGTACACACAGTTTTCTGCTCTTAGCAAGGGACAGTTCCTGCTGTGTTCAGCTTGGAAAGATTCTTTATGTACAACATCCATCTAGGCCCCCTTCAGCCATACAGGAAGTGGTATCTAATCAACGTGCAGGCCACTGTAGTGCCCAATACACAGATTTTACAGTGACGGGCATATTAGAAATTCATAGATTACATTATTTTTCATAAAAACAACACAGAGTCCTTGTAGCACTTTAGAGACTAACCCACAAGGACTCATTGTTTTTGCTGACACAGACTAACACAGCTACCCGTCTGAAACCATTATTTTCATAGGAGTCAAATAATTCAGATGAGAGAAACCAGAGAGCGAGACTGGCACTAAGATACCCAGGTGAAGGCCCTTAGGTCAGATAGGACACTGTCATTACCTCGTGAGTGTAAGTGCGCAGTGGAACCCCGAAGGCTCTAGCCAGACCAAAATCTGCCAGTTTGATGGCTCCCGCTTCGTTGATAAGCAAATTCTGAGGCTTTAAGTCTCTATGAATGACTCTGTGCGAGTGACAGAAGTTCACCCCCTGCAGCAGCTGGAACAAGTAGCTCTAAAAAGAGAGATTCCGACATCCATGCAATGAGACAATGTGGAAAACTGGGCTGGTTTAAATGACAACCTTTGAAATACGGTAGATCTTCATTAAGGAAGTGTCCAACATATGTATGGAAAATATTTCACAGTTGCAATATAACTTCAAAAGAGAACTAGATAAATTCATGGAGTATAGGTCCATCAATGGCTATTAGCCAGGATGGGCAGGCATGGTGGCCCTGCCTCTGTTTGCCAGAAGCTGGGAATGGGCGACAGGGGATGGATCACTGGATGATTCCCTGTTCTGTTCATTCCCTCTGGGGCATCTGGCACTGGCCACTGTCAAAAGACAGGATACTGGGCTGGATGGACTGATGGTCTGACCCAGTAGGACTGTTCTTATGTTCTTAACTTCCCCCCAACAGCCCAGATGCCCAAGCTCCATCCAAACCCATGACAGAGGTTCTGACCACAACCTAGCAATACACTGACACGTTCCTGCTGCCTTGGGGAGGGAAGGAGTCAAATCCACGCTGTGCTGTCACTGACACTGCCAGTGCCAGCAGCGTGTTGCTCAATATAAACAGAATTTAGCGGTAGCCCCCTGGACTGTCTCCCCCAACTTCACTTGTTTTGTTGTTGGTCAAACAAGCTGAGAAGTCTGGAAATGGCTGGGAAATTAATGAACCAGACAATACTGTCTAGAATCTTTCAGCTCAAACAGCACCTTGGGCCTGACTTGCAGAGGTGCTCATCACTCACCGCTCCCACTGCCTTCTGTGGGAGTCAGTTATTTACCAAGGGAGCTTACCAACAATTTCTGTTATCAGTATAAAGTCTAACACACAGCTGAGCAGTTCTGGGTCCATCCAGCAGAGGGCAGCAGGTATAAACACAGCCTTAACCACCTGTAGGTATTTTGCCAAGGCGGCACTCTTCTCTAAACTTCGTACCTTTACCAAACTTAAAGGGAGCTCCCCTGCCCGGGACGTGTCCATGTACTTTTTCAAGTCCTGATTCAGATACTCAAACACCAGATACAGCTTCTTCTGACTGTGCACAACATCTAGAAGCCTAAGAACAAAACACGACCATACCCAGTCTTATAAAAAACAGTCCTGACCAGCTTTACACAGCAGTGCTCCAAACCAATACTTATTTTTGTAATGAAACAGCGGTAGAACAGGCAGTGGGTAACACAGATAGGTTCTCCTCTAGCAGGCCCACAATCCCTCTGCTAGCGTCTTTTCTTCAGCAGCTGAATGGAACAGGATTTATCTGAAATGCCTCATGCCTTATCAGCTATTCTCTAACTTCTCTACATTATATTAGCCGCAGCTAGATTCTAAATGGGATAATAGGGCCAGGTGAACAATGTGTGTAACTTGGCAGAGCTCCACTGAAAGGCAGAGCTATGCCAGTTGAGGAGCTGGCCCATTGTATCTGGTAAGGCTGGAGGGAAGAGTTTAGTGCGGGTGACAAACCATCTTGCATGTAAATAGGCATGCCTGAAAAGAACAAGGACAGCCTGATGAAAGCAAAAATGTAGCCAACATGCATTAGGTGGGTCATGGGGGATTCTCCATCACTGACCATTTTTAAATCCAGATGGGAGTGCTGCTCTTGGAATCACTGTGGGGAAGTTCTCTGGCCTTGGAATCTATCAGTACATCTACACGGCAATACAAATCCCACAGCACTGAGTCATAGGCGCCAACTCCATGGGTTCTCTGGGGTGGGAGCACCCACGGGGAAAAAGTAGTGGGTGCTCTCCACCCACGGGCATCCCAGCACCCCACCCTGCCTCACCTCCCCCTCCTCCTCTGAGCATGCCGCATCCCCGCTCCTCTGCCTACCTCCCAGCACTTGCCACCACCAAACAGCTGTAGCAAGCTCCGGGAGGGAAGGAGGAGCGGGAACGTGGTGCACTCAGGGGAGGAGGCGGGGCTGGGATTTGGGGAAGGAGTTGAACAGGGGCAGGAGGGGGGGGAGTTGGGGCAGGCACATTGGGGAAGGGGTTGGAATGGGGGCAGGGCAGGGGTGGTGTTGGGGTGGGGCCAGGGGCCAATGGGGGTCAAGCACCCCCAGGTGCCAGAATAAGTCGGTGCCTTTGCACTGAGTCTTGGAACCTGGGTCAGCTGACCTGGGCTTCCAGGGCTCAGGCTGCAGCTCTGTAAAATTGCAGTGTAGATGTGCAGCCTGGGGTCTGAGACCCCCGCACGGGTTCTCAGAGCGTGGGCTCCAGCCTGAGCCCGAACATCTACACTGCAATTTTATAGCCCCATGAGCCCTAGTCTGCTGACCCGGGCCGGCCGTGGCTCTTTCGCTGAAGTGTAGCTGTATTACAAATCTAGTTGGAAGGGTAACTATAATCGGCAGCATTCTGCTGTTGCTCTCCAAAATAGCCACTCCAGAGCTGCAGCTCTGGCCTGGATTTTAAGGAGGGGAGAGGAAATCTTGCTTGGGAAGGTCTTTCAGAAAGGAGTGAGCCTTGACCAGGAAAGCTTGGTTGTAGCCAGATTGCTCTGGCTAATGCTGAGAAAAAGGGCGAAGGTAACCAACCCCCCGAGAGTTGGAGCCCTGCTGTAAGACACCCTGTTGTTTTTCACAGCCAAAGCATGGAATTCGGTTTCCTTGGCCAGCTATCTCCATTTCTGTTTATTTGGTGTCTGACTGTCAACACCCAGACACATTTTTACATCATGTTTCCTGCATTTGAATTTCTCCACAAAAGTCTTGCAGCCATGGTCATCTTCTCCATTAGTTCAGCAAGGTGACCAAGTTTAAAAACCAAAAACACACTAAGGACATTTCCAGGGGAAAAACAAGGTTTAAGATGCCCAATGGAGAAAAAGGCCATTATGTTCTCTACAGCACTAATGCAACCGCAGAAGGAAAAAGAAACACTTGAAGACTGTGAAACTGTAAATCTGCTCCACTTTGAATGCTAATTCACGCTGTTAAAAGAGATTGTTCAGTTGATTTTTAAGTTCCAGACACTTCTTAATGTGTGTCTGTGTCTAAAAATATAATCCATCAACTGGAACTGTGGCTTTTTCCATTGAGCTGTGTCAGGGTAATGACTAAATAACACTCAGGATCTTGATAGGTACTTACTGTTTGAAAAATAGCTAAGTGAGTGGTTATGGCAGAGAGCGAGCAGAAAACGATTTTTTTTATACATGACTGACTGAGAAATGCCTTGTCTGTTTCCTTCTTATCAACAACCATTTTACTTGGCACACACAAAGCTGGGAGATGTTTAACATCCTTGTGCTCCTCAGCCTGACACAACTGCACTTGATCTGTAGTGAGTGAGTCGTACTGCAATGACCCGACCGCCCCCATTCCATGGCCAGACTGAGTGCTTCTCTTACCTCACTATGTTTGGGTGCTTAAGTTCTTTGAGCAGAGAGATTTCTCGGATTGCTGTACTCGGAACCCCTTCTGTCTCCCTATGGGGAAAAACAGACTCATTATTTCCTGGGGTGATACTAGCAGGTAAATGCCAATTCAGTTGGTCATGTGGCTCACGGATGTCCTCCTTTCTGATCTTTCTTTTTGGTGGAAACTCACAGGGGCTTAGGACAGAAAATATAAGGTGTCTTGATCTAGGACCCTCTCCTCTCCATATGTATTTAGACAACTTAGGCCTAGATTTTTCAGGAGAGCTCAGGATCAGATTTTCAAGTGCTCAGCACACACAACTGGGGCCAAAGCTCAGTCATACATGTCATTGTGGGTGAAGTGTGCTCCTGAAAATCTGGCCCTTCTTTATGCGGCCAAGCAAAAGACCTAAGCCAGCCTGGTAGTCCCACTGGCATGTGCAGAGGCAGCCCAGCCAACTTCCAACAAGTGTTGGCCCTGGTTTGAGGCTGTCCGTGCTAGGGAGAGAACTGCTTTAAGACCAGCCTGAGGAGGAGCATGCAGAGGGGGATGTTATGACAGTGTGTACAGGCCAGTTTCTGGGGCACAGGCTATCTTAGAATACTCGTTCTCAGAGTGATCGTGTTTCCCTTTCCTGTTGGGGAGCTCTTAGCTTGTTCATGCTGATGAGTAAGTTTGAATGAGGGGTGAGGATTGTGTGCCATTAGGAAGCTTAGGCCTTGTCTATTGTGCAGCACAAACTGGCCTGGCTCGATGACGGTTCTTGAGTATGGTTTGGGCACAGCTGTGCCTGATAACCATTTCAAGCTTGACCGGAGATGGCACGGTTTGCTGCTCCCTTTCGGACTGGGTTTTGATCCTAAGAGGTTTAGACGATGCTATAGACAGGCCCAGCAAGGCACTATCGTGGCTTCTTAATGCTGTGATGTGGGTTGCCTAACCATGTTACAACAGCAGCTGTGTTGGGAAAACATTTCAGACACAGTTTCAAATCCTAGCGCTTGCATGACCCTGGACTTCTGGCTTCAGGGTGGAATGTGTGAGCTGGACTGTGGTTGGGAGCGTGGACACTCACGAATCCAGACGGATCTTCTTCAGAGCCACCAGCTGGCCTGTCCGCTTGTTCCTCGCCTTGTACACCACTCCGTAGGTGCCTTCCCCAATCTTCTCCACCTTCTGGAACACATCCTGGAATGTGTCCATGGTCCGTCAGCAGCTTGGCACTGAAACATTCCTCCATTCATTAGTCAGAGTCCCACTTTGCCATTTCAGTTCCGCACATTTTAACATTGCCCTCTGTTGCAGAGTACCAGCAAACCCCGCCTTTCAATGAACATCCCAGGAACTGAAGGTATTGTTGGATGGAAAAAGGTACTGCAATTGCATTAAACCCTTTCCATAGCAATATCCCATCCATTCCCTAACCCCTCCAAAGAAAACTCCCCTTAATAATACCCCATAGTACAGCCTAGAGGCAGTACTTATGTTTATTCACATCCAAACAAGAGTCTCGAGGCATGTCTCATGGCAGTGCTACTCTATAAACAAACGTGCACATCCCAAGTTGTCCTACGTACTATACACAGGCAGGGAAGATGCTTGCCCTTCAGTGCAAAACCTCCAAGCTGTGTCAGTTCAGTGCCTCAAGCAATTCACAGATACCCTGGGTTCAATTTCTAATGCACACATCAGTGACTAAATACCCCTCTTGAATTAAATAATGCACTTATTAGGCAAATACATTGGAGAAAATGACTAGTAATTGAGGACTGGACTGATCCTGACCACATAAGATCACTCTCTCTCAAAGATGCGTTTCCTCCGGTGACTTTGAACAAGCCACTTACTTACTCTGCCTCACCTTCCCTGTCTGTTGAATGGGCTTGGGGGCTGTGAGAATCAGTTATGAATTAAAAGCCCTATTAGCGCTAAGTATTACTGCTATTTACATCTTATCAGTTCAATACCACCTGCTCTATTTTCAACCAACAGTCTCCTAATTAGGTGTAAAACTATTTGTCCTTTCTCAGCCTGAGCGGCCCCAGGCCTCCGTGTATTAAACTTCCTAAAGCCGACTCTGATGGCCTGTAGAAAATGATCCAGCTGCAACCGTGTCCCTTGTGCTGGGCCATAATTACTGTATTGCTCTTCCCCCTGTATTTCTATAGCTAGCATTTCTGCATGCAACCTGGCCCCTGCAACCTGTGGGAAAAGACAGCGAATACTTGAAAAATGGATTTGCCAATAATATACCAGCTTTCCTTCAATATTTAACTTAAACACTGTGAGGTTGAAGGGTAGGTTTTAAGGCAGACCCGCAGCCCCTCCTATGCAGGCTGGGCAGTTTCTGCACTGTTTCCTGCATCCAATGTGAAATGGCTGTCTCCTCTCCAGGCCCACTGCATGCTCCTGCCCACATGCTCACCTCACCTAATCCGCTGAGCTACCGGGTTGCCAAAGGGTCAAAATTCATTCCACTCTGGTGCCCAGGTCATTTGACCACTAGGGGGAAACATACTTTAAATGTTATAGTGTCTAAGTTACAATCAAATGCACTCGCTGCTGCTGGCCACTGCTGGGGTAAGAGGAGGAAAGACTTTTGTTCTGCTAAATGGCATTCACACCCTTCCAGCTGTTAGCTGGCTGGGGAGGATGACGACCCAGACAAGAGACACAAGCAGAATTGCAGTGGAAGAAATGTAACATGATGGGGGACCAATTTAGTTACCCTGTTTTCCACAATCTTAAGTATAATTGCTAACAAAATCAGTATGATAATAAACGTGGGAGATGGACAGTGACTGTCCAGGAAACGAGTCACTTAGGGGCTCATCCTCCATGCTGATGGACAGCTGAGAACTGAACAGCGTGTACGCTCCTTGGGGCAGGACGTGTCTCTTTGTTTGGTGTTTATACTGCACCTAGCACAACAGAGTCCTAGTCCGTGACCAGAGTGCCTCCGCACAACCATAATACAAATAACTTTAATAAATGCCTTTATGCCTTGCAAAATGGTCAACAAACATCTACCAGCCCAAGCAGATTCCGTCTGCCCTTAGTAAGATGATGGAGGGAAAAATTTTTTACTTATTGGTCCAAAAAAATGTTGGATTTGGCTTGCAGTATTGTGTAAGGCTCCCTCAAGAGGCCCTCAATTCCAACGTACAGCAAAGGGAAGAGGCCTCTTTATGCCACATTTAGTATATGTGTCACGGTTCTCTTCCTTGGCAACTCTCTCCTATGCCCTCCGATGTGGAATGGCACGGCATACATGGGTGGTACACTCCACTGACTCCACAGATCTTTGGCATGGAGGACAAGAGTGTAAGAATAATGACCTAAAATGTCCTCAGCTGTTCCACAGCTGGGCTAGTAGCTTAAAAACTAATAGTCCAAGTTTAAGATGGTTCAGGCACCCACAAAATAATTGTATCTGAACGTTACTAGTCAATTGTAATGTCTGCATGCTCTAGTCCAGACCTTTGGGAGAACCAAACTACTTCTCGAGACTCCGTCTCAGGTTTTACAGTGAGCCCAGAGCATATGAAGACGAGGCTTAATAACTGTGTGAATCAACATACAGTGCAACATAATCAAACAAGATAGTGAGCTGCATAAATTACAGGCAAGTCTCGGGTCTTGGTTTCAGGCACCAGGTAACGTGGAAGCTAATATGCACCTAGCTCCCTCTGGCTTCCATACTGGGAATTCACTAGCTAGAGTTTCTTTTATTGTATGGGCTGGTCTACGCTGGGGTGGGGAAATCGAACTAAGATACTTCGACGCGTAGCTGAAGTTGTGTATCTTAGTTGACTTATCTGGCTGTCCTCACGGCGGCAAGTCGACTGCCGCGGCTCCCCCGTCGACTCCGCTTACCCCTCCTGCTGAGGCAGAGTACAGGCATCGATTCGGGGATCAATTTATCGCATCTAGACAAGACGTGATAAATCGATCCCCGACAGATCGAATACTACCCGTCATCCAGCAGGTAGTGTAGATGTGGTCTATGTCACCACAGAATCTACAAGCCAAACAGGTAACTGAAGTGCAAAGTGTTGTCCAGTTGGAAGTCTCAGTGAATGCTGCTCCTCACCTCTCCTCGGCAGGTTTTCTACAGCAGCTGAGGTTGTTTTTTTTTTTATTCCCCTCCCACAGACATTCTCTTTCCCCTCCCCACGTTAATGTTTGTCTTCATTTACAGCAGTATGGCTTTGGTAAACAGATGGGTCTTGCTGTGTGTTCTGAAGGTAGACAGGCCTTGATGTCCTCCTCCTGTAGCTCTTCCAAAGCCAGGTACCCCTGAAGAAAGCCATTATTAAAGAACAACACCCGGACTCAGTGCCCTGTGTCTTCAGCAGAGTTGCAGCAGGGATGAATTCAGGCCCCTTAACATGAATGCAGTTTTTAATCACTAACAGAAGCAGGCTGCATGCTCTTTTCATCTCCTAGATTTATGAACATTTCAGTCAAAGAACACATTCAATACCATAATAAAACAGACAGTTTAGATTTTCTCAAGGGAAAGCACCTCCAGGATCAGACTCTCTCCTCCTCTTGTCCTGTAAAGGAGGGAAATAAATGACTAACCTCTCACTGCGGGGCACCACAATTTTATATTTCAGAATTCATTGAGCCAAATTCCTTCCTCAAACACACGCACCCAACTCCCACTGACGTCAACAGACACTGTCCACGCTCGTCTCAGTCTGAGATATTGACTTTAACTGCAAAGATGCACCAACTAGTAAAATTAATTGGTGCATCATTTTCTTGTTTCTAGAAACCTGGGTTCAAATCCTGGACTCAGCTCTTGCGTGATGAGGATTTGGTCTTGTCCTCTGGGAGGAATTTCTTAAAGTTGTCATTCAATTCAGCATGCTTCCCAGTCTCTTTTCCAGACAGGCTTGAGCACTGGAACCGTGGGAGTTTGTAAGCGTCAGGACTGAGGTGCACTGGCAGAGCTGCATGGTGCCCACGACTGGAATAGTGGAGGGTATTTCAGATTAGGTCTGAGACTTATTGACAGAAGTGTGAGGGTGAACCAGCTTAAACCCCTGGTATCTGGGACTTTCCCAGGCACTCAGTTCATCCCATCGATGTGACAGGACAGAAAAGAGTGATTTAAAAATGAGCCCCTGAAAACACCTAAGGCAAATACACGTTCCAAGGACATCCAAAACCTGAAACACTGTGGAAAGGGACAGCAACCTCGGAACCAGACTGGGGTTCATGATGCCAAAACAGCAAAAGATCAGCAGGATGCAGAGAAGGACGGAAGGCAGGTGATGCATCTGAGACCTGGACTCAGTTCAACATCACCTTCCTCCAGTAAGGCTAGGAGGCACTGCTCTCCACCTGCCCCTGTCTCTCTTGGAAATATCGCCGCTGCTCCTGTATTGCCTGCTCCAGCAAGGGCAGATTCATCCCTTCTACGCACATCAGCACCCGAGCCTTCAGCACAGGCCTCTCGCCTGCAAATATAAAATAATGAATGCAGCTTCTCGGGAGGAGAACGGTTACATAGCATCTTTTGCACAGACTGAACCCCCACTGTTACGTACTAGGACTTGAAAGAAAAATTGAGAGAGAGGCAGGAGAAAATAAGAGGTTGAGCTGAATTTTAAAAGTAGGTGGAGAACGACTAAAGCGGAGAGTTATGGGGAGATTGTTCCATAGAGCAGGAGTCCTGGGTTCTGAAACTAGCCCTGTCACTGACTAGCTGTGGAACTTTCTGGTCTTAGTCCTGTTTCACTGCCTCACCTGCAAAATGGGAACAATTTCCTGTGAGACTGAAATCATTGATGTTTAGACTGTGCTTGGAGACAGTCAGCTGGAAGGCAATCCAGAAAGGCACGCTGTTACAAATCAGATACGTAATAAATCTCAAACTAATTAAGAAGAATTCCAGTCATAAATAATAATTATTACAAGGTGTTGCCTGGGACAAAGTCACTCAGCTTCACTTGGCAGTCATACAGCCAAGCCAAGATTTGCTTTCTATATCTTACGATGCAAATAAAATGATCTGCAGAGCACCATAGCAAATTGGATCTGGCGCCCTTCATCACCAATCTTGTCGGATTGCTTTAATGTCTCCCATTCCATGCCTCAGAGTGGGGATGTATTTGTGATGCTCTGAGGGAAGGAGAAGAGACGCAAAGATTTCTAAGCTGTGGTTCAAGTTAAACAGCATGTTACAATGCAGTGAGTTAAGTGTGTTTGCAAATTACAAAATACTGACACAGAAAGGCAATTACAGGCTGGAGAGTTATTGAAAACTTAGGGTTGGGATAGAAAGGTTTGGGGCAGTGGGGAGGAATTCTCCTTAATTTCCCAGGGTACATGTGCAGACACACCCCTGCTGCTTTCGCTGTGTAGAAATTGCACCTTGCTCACTGTGTCGGCGCTCAATGCACAAGCATCGGATCCTGTTTGTGGAGCTATGCGAATCCCAAATGATGAGGATAGAAAATATTTGTCTCTGTGGCACCTTCCCTCCAAGGATCTCCAAGCACTTTATAGGCTAATCAGTCCTCACAGCAACACTGTTAGCCTAATAATTATCCTCCTTGTTTTACAGGTGGGGAAACTGAGGCACAGGACAGGGGCATGACTTTCCCAAGGTCCCACAGTGAGTCAATGGCAGAGTCAGAAATAGAACCCAGATCTTCTGACCCTCAGTTCTGTACTTTAAAACCAACCTTCCTCCTTATAACATGGGTTCGCTGCAATTCATTTCAGCTAAAACATTAATTTTAAAATACACTTGTTGGTTTTAACATCTGCTTTAAATGTGTGAAACCATATTACTCTACGATCAAACGTGTCTTCTAATGTTGCCACTTCCTAAGACTTTGAAACACAAACACACTGAGCTGCACTTGGCCGTCCCAAGCCTCTGCAGGGAATACCAGTTTCTCTGTAACCAACTGATTAACTGCACAGTAATATCAAAGAGCAGGGATCACAGGGTTCCGAGATAAGACTATCTTTTAGAGAGGAAAAGTCCTTTATCAGAGCCACAAAATTAGTAATATTTGGCATTTCTGTAGTGCCTTTCATGTGCCAATCTCAAAGTACTTTGTGAAGATGGATAAGGATATTATACATGGGGAAACTGAGGCACAGAGCGGCAGAGTGATTTGCCCAAGGTCACACAGGAAATCAGTGGCAGAGCTGGGAATAGAACCTGCTCTAACCATAAGACATGCTGTGTCTCAGAGTGAGTTTGAATGATTTTCTTCACCTAATAGTACAGTTGCTTTGGGTGGAGAGGGAGAGCAAAGGAAGCCAGAGGCCTAACTGGTGCATGGTTTTTTCCTTTCCCCAGACAAACAGATAGCTCGTTCTTTCACATAAGGAGAAAACAAAGAAGCACTTACCATCCCTCTGCTCGATCTCTCCCAGAGCCACATATAGGGATCCAAGCTGGGCTTGGAATGGTTCCACAAATTTGGTGCAAACACAGACCTGGTGCTGGACTGAACTGTGCAGGGCTGTCAGGATGGCTTCAGACTGGACCATGTCATAACAGTGTAACCTGAAACACAATCGATTCAGTGAACTCAGCAGCAGGGACCCTAAAAAGTGAGTTGAGAGGACTCAAGGAAGGAAAAAAAATACAGACGTGACAGAGACACTACTGAAAGTAGCGCTGGCCTGAAAAAAGCTGCTCTCACCTGCCAAATGTTCGCAGTGTCTCCCCATCGGTAACTGATCCAGAGTTAATCTCCCAAGGAAAATAATAAACACCAGGACTGGGCAGCATCTTGCAGAGCTGCTGCTGCAGGTTCCACAAGCAGACAAAATTCTGGGCAGGTATTTAAAGGGATGTTACTCAACCTTCATAGGCCCCAAAATGTACCTACAAAAAACCCAATGGATGCACTAAGCCTGTGTGGTATCTTATAACTGTAGCCATTACACCTGTTAAACGTCTTTGAAGAGAACCCAAGCAGGCCAGCTTAAGCAGACTGGCTTTGCTGGGAATACCACTGTGAAGGCAGAGCGCTGTTCAGCTTGGACACATCCTGTTCAGAAGGCAGTGAGACATGGGTCTTCACTCATCGGAGGTGATGGCCAAGGGAACTGAAAGCCGGTGTGAGTGAAAAACAGGTGCATCTGCCCTGCACTCTGACAAGTAACACACAGACTTTCTGTTGGGTGATGACCTAAATCAGTCAGTTGACTGCATCCTGAAGCTAAGTACCTATTAGTAAGAAAGCATATGTGCTCGTGCATGTGTTTTAAAGACTATCACAGATGTGTGGGTGTTGTAACAGGTTCCAATCAAAATTGTTGCAGAATAGTTTTAAAACTGAACAAGTTATTTTTGTTAACTGGGATTATAGAACACGGTGCACATATCTACCATAGCTAATGGTTTCCCCCAGCCTTTCAAGTTCTAGGTGTATGCAGACATAAGACAAAGTGTGCAAGCTTTTTGAACTGTCAAACATAGGCGATTAGCTTAGATTGTTAGGATGTGACTAACCCTCCTACAACTAAAATAATTCACTGGGAAATAGACTAAAAAGGTTGACTAATGTAGATCTACTGGGAAGAAGACCTTGGTGATTTGGCATGTAAGTAACTTACCAAATTTGTTTTGTGATCTAGCAGCGGATGGTTTTTCCTCTGAGTTAGCAGCACTAGAGTTGATAACCAATTGGCAAGAGTGAGGCCCTATCCTTAGAGACTCTGTCAAAAATCTAAACAAAGTCACCTTTCCAAATCAGTAATTATCAATGTTTTCTACCGCAGCTGTGTAACTTGAGTCCGAAATCTGAAGGGCTATACTGACTTTGTAATTTAGTAATAACAGAAAGTAAATGGAGTTAGACCTACCTACACGCAGTCTGCATTTGACCTATAGGTTCTACAATTGAAGGAGTCCTGGTTAAGACAAGATTGTTCCCTGTCGCACATTTTACTACTGTATTGAACCACCTACTTTCAAATAGGGTTTCATGCACTTCCCACTGTCATGTTAAAGAAAACTTGCTTCAGAAGTAGCAGACAGGATAGTATCACTTTACTACTCTCATCTCTGGCATGTTGGGATCAGGCTATTTAGGGTTTACTATTGGTATTAAAGTTTCAGGAACCATTGGGGAGTGGGGCTGGAGTGGGGGAGAAGCAGGGCCTCAAAGAAGGGGCAGCGGGTGGGGCTAGGATGTTCAGTTTTGGGCGGTTAGACAGTTGGCAACCCGCAGCAGCTGACTCGGGGAGGGAAGCAAAAGAGTGAGTGATGGAAAGAGGAGACTGCGAAGGGGGGGAGAAGGGAGAACAAAGAGGGGGGAACTGGAGGGTTTGGGGGCAGTCCCTGAGGAAAGGATAGCTGACAAGAGTTCAGGGGACCCGAGGGTGTATAATGGGGCCAAGGGGTTTGTGCTCCAACACTCTGCAGGAACAGGGTCTCTTCTCCCCAAAATCTGGGTGTCACCTCATGTTCAGTGCTATAGCACATTAGCCATTTACCTCCTGGAGCTTAGTCGGGAACCTAAGTCACTCATGCTAAGGGGAGCCTAACTCACTACACAACTTAGCAGGGCTGCTCCCCCACACATTGTGTCACATGTCTGTTTCCTTAGCTCGCCCCATTCCCCGCCCTTTTGCCTCTGATTTCTCTTTCAGGATTTTTAGGGCCTGCTCTGTGGTTTTTTCAGGTTTTTTAGGGTCTCTATGACCCTCCCTCATTCTCTTGGGACCCTTGGGGGAGAGGTCATACAACGCGCTGCCCCTTACCTCTCTCCCTGGGACGTTTGCTTACACACTCACACACCAGGAACTTGGAAGCCAGACAGAGCTCTGCAATAAATCTCCTCCCCCTGTCTTCCCACGTGGCCAGGCGGCTGGCCACATGATTAGAAGAAATTGCTCAGCGCAGTCCTGCCTTCTAGGTGGCAGCAGCAAAGCGCTGCGAAGGAGATTATGCCAGTGACTGTGCATAGTCGGGTTCTCCCAGCTACTTAAAGTATGTCTGCCTCCCTTAATCACTTCCTCTGCTTTGTGCCAGTGATGTGTTGCAACCCGTGGCTTTAATAGTTATTGGCTCCTTCCCACATATTTCTGAAAAATGTATTACACGCATCTAAAATAGAGAAATCCGGGCCAGTAACTCATGTTTAGTATCTATACAATGTTATGAAGCGAATGGGCTACACGTTGTCTGTTTCACCAGTTATATTTATTTGTGTTGATTTTAAAATTTAAATTGTGAAATAATCTTTGTGGAGAGGTACCACTTTGGTGGATAGCGGAGGGGACTAGGAATGCTACCTGGATTCTATTTCCAGCTCTGATGCTACTGGCAGTGGACTAGTTTATGCTCAGACCTGTTTGCAATATGTTAAATAACAAATGTGCACTTAATAATAGAATGCTGTAGCTGTAACGCATAAAGTCCTGCAAATTTATGTTTCTGTTTTGATTTACTGCTGTGCCTCTCAAGATGTGCATGGGATCTTCAGTACTGTAGCAGTGCAGTGGTTGCAGGAATGCACTGCTAGAGCCCTCAAATGTCACTATTATTTGCAATTAATTCACTGGACTGCACTAATTGCATCACAGAGCCCTGAAATAGTTACTTGTTGCAATTCATTTAGTTCCACCCATTGTATATGTGGGGTGAGACTGATTGTGATTTCAACAACAAACAAAAACTGGCCGGGCACATTATGCAATTGATACCAAAGTTCAAAAACACAAGAACCTCAGGGGCCTTTTGGAGGTCTGTCTAGCATCTGCTCAGGCTGTAGCACATCACCTATCCCTATTTGTCAGGGCTATCTATTTCTGCTATGGCAGCTAGTTCCTTCAAAATGTAGATGATCAGATGTAGGGGCTGTTTTTTCCCCCTTGTTGTGTTTTAAGACACAGCCTTTTAACATCTTAACCCATTGATCTTCCCCCTCATAAGCACAATAACTCGCTGCCTCAACCTTTCCCTGATAGGCAGTGTTCCCCTCAAGGATTGTCACCTACTAGGCTGTGGGCCCTGGCTCCAGTGCTTAATTTGTAAGGAAAGAGGTGCTGGAGCTCAAGCAATTTTTTTCTTTCATAAGAACCCAGAGCTAGGTCCCAGCCCTGGCACAAATGAAGCGCTGCCTGACCTGCTGGTTGCCCAGACCCCACTCCACCTTTGCACCTTGCCCTAGGGGTGAAGGAACCGCTGGGACAGAAGTTTCCTCTCCCTGATCACACCAGTGAATGAACCCAGGCCCCGCCCCCTTCAAAGAGCTTGTTTAGCGCTAGGCTCCAACGCAGTCACCCAGCAGCCTCTTGCGCATGCGCACGTGGTGAGTGACGGAGCCACGCGCCAATCGCTTTCTCTTCGTGTCACCGCCCTCTCAAGTACCACGCAAGGGGGCGGGGCTGGGAGCGGGGCTCGCTGCTCCCGGCTGCTGCTCGCGTTGCTGCTCAGTCGGTCTGTGCGAGCAGGGAGGGGGTCACGGAGTCGGGGAGGTGCCGCCATCGCAATGAACAGGGACCTGCGCAGGGAGCGTGACTCGGCCTCCTTCAACGCCGAGCTCCTCACCCACATCCTGGATGGGGGCGCCGAGCGGACCCGGCGCCGCAAGGAGATCGGTGAGCGCCTGAGCCCCCACCGGCTATGAGGGGACCCCCCCCTCTCCTCATGGGGCGGAGCCACCCCCGGCGCCCCTCCCCCACGGGCTGTGAGGGGACCCCCCCCTCCTCACGGGGCGGAGCCGCCCCCGGCGCCCCTCCCCCACGGGCTGTGAGGGGACCCCCCCCTCCTCATGTTGGGGTACTCCCCTACCCCTCTCTGTGCCCAGTTTAAGACCCCCCACTGGATCCTGGGGCGCTCCCATTCCTGTGTGTGTACTGCCCCAGGGAGCCCAATTGGGGGGGTTGTAGTATTGCTCTTCTTCCTGCCAGGTAAGTTGGATGCCACTTATGGGGAAATCTTCCATCTTCTGTCCCTAGATAAGGCAAGATCCTCATAGGTAGGTGCTTGATATTGCTTCCTGCCCCCTGCTTTATACCCAGGTGCCCCATATGGGACTGTGAGAAAGGATGGTCTAGTGGTTAGCGTATTAGCCTAGGACTGGGTTCATTTCCTTGTTCTGCCACAGACTTCCTGTGTGACCTTGAGCAAGACATTTAGTCTCTCTGTGCCTCAGTTCCCCACTTGTAAAATGTGGCTAATGTAGCACTTCTCTACCTAACAGGGGTGCTCCAAGGCTAGATACACTACAATAACAGGAACCATATGAGTACCTTAGTGCCCTGTGGTGCCATACCAGTGAATTACTGACTAAAAGATACTTGAACATGCACTTAATGTGAAAATGGCAAGTAATTTGACTAGCAAATGCACCTGAACTTGTTTCAGATTTTAGGATTTCAGGGCTGGGCATAACAATCCTTATAGTTTTACCCTTCCTCATGGGATGACTGTTTTGATCTCTTGACCGTTAATTCCTTTTCTGTTCTTCCCTTGTGCCCTCAGAAGCCTTAGTTCTGAATGATCCAGACTTCCAGCATGAGGATTTGAATTTCCTGTCCCGCAGCCAGCGCTATGAGGAAGCCATCAGGAAAAGCGCCCTGATGGTGGTGAAGCTAAGAAACTATGGGATTGCAGATCCTGATGAAATCTACTGGTTTAAAAGGTACCTGACTCTGATGCAAAGCAGATGCTGGAAGAAAATTCTTCTGCATCATCAATGAAATCAGAGCTTTTTTTTTTCCTTCAAATTTTTAAAGCAAACTAGGAACCTGAGCCAAAGCCCCCATTTCTTAACTTCAGTGGTCTTTGACACAAGCCCTAATTCCCTAGGGATCAAATCTATTGACTACAGTGTCCATCTGTTTCCTCAGGCTCCTTTATTATAAACCTAGCAATGATCAAATCTTCTGTAATGCCAAAGATAGTAAAAATTTCCCTTAAGATGAAAATCTGGTTTTTAGTCATTCTAAATTAACCATGAGGAATTAAATATTTTGACTGTTTTAATTAATGGGGTAAATGAGATCATTTTCTTCAATGTACTTCTGTGAAGCTGATTACTTTACTTAACTTTGTAAATAGAGCTATTGTATTGTCATTGTTGAAGAGATCCTAAGAGAATTTTCAGACAAAACAATGCTTTTGGGTTTGAAATGTTTCCTTTTAGCCCAAAGAATTAAAGTCTGACCTTTCATTTAGCTGATCTCTTATATTTTTTGTATTATCCAAAGTTGGGGAAAAAAGTTTTAGACTCCAATTCAGCTGTCAAACTTGCCATGAACTTAGCTCTAAATATGGTTAAGCACCTTTGACACAGTTTAAGAAACTTAGTTGAGAAATCAATGTCTGACATAGCTTTCTGTTAGCTTCTTCAAAAAGTGACTGCAAAATTAAATACCTAGGCGCAAAGGTGTGAGTGTACCTGGAGATGTATTTATTTAAATAAACAAATATGCATCTGACTGTACCTACTAAGGGCTCAGTCCAACTCCTGTTGAAATCCAAGGAAACACTGGATTGGACAAATAGACCAAATTCATTAAGATTCACTGTCCCATCAAAAATAGTTGTAGTTCCCAGGATAAATCAGGGATTCTAAATCTCTTGACATAGTTGTTTTGGAAAGTGATTCTTTTGGAATTGTACTGAATATATATTGAGGGGAGGGATAGCTCAGTGGTTTGAGCATTGGCCTGCTAAACTCAGGGTTGTGAGTTCAATCCTTGAGGGGGCCATTTAGTGATCTGGGGCTGCTTTGAGCAGGAGGTTGGACTAGATGACCTCCTGAGGTCCCCTCCAACCCTGATAGTCTGTGATTCTATATCTTTTTTTAATGTATATTCAAATTCATTGTTGATTAGAAAACTTAAAGATACTGTATGGTAAACTCTAACTTGTCTTGAGTAAGGCTTTTCTTTTTAAATGGAGGAGTAAGATATCACTTCTCAATTATTCTTATGGAAAAAGAGTAGGCAAGTAGATCTTGTGGCCTTGGGAGCAAATTTTAATGATTTTTTTGCAATGTAAATACTGTACACTGGGAACAGCTGCTAAAACTATTTTTACAGAAATTGAAGGAGTATTCTCAGCTACATGTGTAACAGGATACATTTGATCTTTGATATACAGACTTGGATTTATAGATTTATTTCTGGTCCAGTGAATTACTCTAACATAAATGAATAAGACTGTTTAGTATTTTATATATAGAATATAGTTCAGTTATTTGTACATAGCAGTTCCCGTTTTCTCTCTTGTAAGGTAGCCCTTTTTGTATATTTTTCTGAATTGTACAAAACGTTATAATACTTCCAGTGAGGAAATTCAGAGTGGGGGTGGGGTTTGCACTAACAATCCTATGTTGTTGCAGTGTTATGGATGACAATATAGGACTTGATCTAAATTCCACTGCAGTCAGTAGACCATAAATTCAAATGGGTGTGGATCAGGCTCTCACTGCAAAATTCAGGAAGTCCAAAGTTATCGTTCTGGCAACAGCCTTAGCTGCTTCATGTGTCACACATAATTAATGTAGAAAACTTAGCATATGCAGTAATAAAGTACAGTACTATATGTGTATTGAAGTAGAGATTTATGTGGAAACTGTAACTGAGTTTCCTTCTACTCTTTGTGTTTAAATTGTTTAACATAATATACTAATATACAGGAGAATTTTGGTATTGAGTTAATATGCAGAAGAAATTAAGGGGACAATTTCACTTGCTTTACAACTGACAAAATGGGAGCAGATGTTGAAATTTGTGCTGAGCAAAAGTTATTTTTCTTAATCAAAGATAATATGTAACTATACTTGAGGCAAAATGTAACAAAGTCCAGTCATTGCTCAGTTGATTTCTGGCTAGAGGTGAGTGTTTGTATTTGAGTATCCTCCATTTGTCATGTACCTAAGTTATGTACAAGGGCTAGTAGCATAAGAATCTGTTACTGAATTGGTGCATAATTTTGGGCAACTTTTCACTTTTTGCTTTATTTTCCTTATCTGTCAGATGGGAATAATACTTCACCAGGGGTATAGTGAGGCTTCACTAAAATTGTCGAAATAGTTTGTGGTCCTTTTATCTAAGGGCTTATCCACACAGGGAGTTAGAGTGAAATAGCTGTTGTGCTTTCAGTTCACACCTTAACTTACTTTGTAATAGCTTCCTCACATAGACAAAAGCTAAGTGCAAAGTATTTTTATGGTTGCCAGTCAGACTCTCAGTTATGGAAGTTGAAATATTTTTGTAACAAACCTTGTTTTCACACTAAATGTTCAAAAAAAAAAAAAAGTCAGCTTCTGGGTTGAAATGTTCTGTCCACATAGGAATTGGTTTTTGAAAATTTGAGCAAATTCCTTTCAGTAGCTTATGTAGCCTACAGGAACTTTTTAAAAAACAAATAAAATGACAGAACTTTGAACTTGGGACTTTGGTATGTGACTGCTCTTTGCTGAACAACCTTCATCATCGTGCTGGGAAGGTGAGAAGAACTGATTGGCTAACATGCAATTGGAAAATACTTTTAAATATGCTTAATGAACAGCTGTTAAGTCTTAGAGTATTAAACCCCTTTGGGGAATAGGAGAATGGAGAGGGTGCATTTCCAGACCTGCATAGTGTCTCTGGATATTCTGGGACCAGCATGGCTACAACTACACTGCATACATTCAGTATGGAGAGAAACCAGGCTCAGTCATCAAACTTGAATGCCCAGGATTAGGGGGACTGAGTCAGCTGCCCTATGTTAGGGAATCCTGGGCTTGAGTGTTTACATTGTATTTTAACCCTATGTTAAGACTTTCCTAACTTAGGGCTCTGGCATCCACACTGCAGTGTGCAGACCCAAGTCAGAGTAAACATATCCCAGCATCCCTGGCCTACCCCACCCCCAGAAATGTGGCTGCTCTAGCTCTAGGGCTGTGGTGCACTGTGGGAAAACTTTACTCCCCTCCCTGAATGTTACCAGGAAGCAGCTGACTTTGGAAAAGGTTTGATGGTTCTCTCTCGATTGCAAACCCAGGAGGCTCGGTGATACTGTGCTTGCAGATCGGTGATCAGAAGAGAATGGATTAACATGACCTGAGCCATTTACAAAGGGGAGTGGCTTCCATTTTCAATCTGGATTCCAGATTGTTGAGCTAGAAAGAGGATTAAGGAAGTTGTTTCTTGGAATTGTGGGATACCTCCAGCTGAATCCCGGGACCTGAGTCAGGCAGTGGGATGGGGGCAATTGTAGCTTAGCATCCTGAAAATGTGGCATCATATATTAACCTGGGTATTTTTCCAGGGGTGGCCCTCTGCTGAGAGCCTCAGGTCCCCCAGCCTTGCATGTCCCTCTCCAACAGGATCAACCCAGAAGGGCCCCGCACGTCCCCAGGCAACACCCTGTGGGACAACAGTATGTCCCATCACCACCTAAACCCCTCTCCCAAAAAGTTTGCATCCACCTGGGAACAATGACCCCTATCTCTGAAGGAGGAAAACCACCATCCATACTGCCAGTGTTTACGGTTCCACTGAGAGGGAAAAATTTAAAAAAGATGGCTCAAGTGGACTACTGATGGGAGGGTACTCGGAAAGGTATTCAATGGCACAAAAGAGTTTAACATGCCGTCTGAGTCAGTGCTTCACGTTGACAGCTGGCATTGGGATGTGGTTGCAGTGTTAGTCCCTGGATGGTGTAAAGTGTCCGAGACCAATACAGGTTCAAGTAAGTTTTTGATCGAGTGAGGAAAATCAAAACGTGACAGACTGAAAGTTCAAAACCACATGGCCGTTTATTGATGGGGGATAAGTTGCAACTTGGGCTGGGGAGGAGCGCTTTTACCAACTAACAATACTATTAGAATGAGAATATTTACACAACTTGAAACAATCTATTTACAACCAACAACAGGAAACCAAATGATCTGTGATTAACTGCTCATCAGAAATAAGAGTAGATACACCAAACTGAGTAAACTATATACATTAACCAAATATTGTAAAGTACACCAATTAACCACAATAGCAATCAATACAACAATTTAACTTTCATTTACTATATACATAACTTGGTATCAAGTAACAACAATATATACAATTCTGTGCCAAATAAGGGAGGGGAAAAAGAGAAGACAAAGCAAACAGAATATTCTCAGAAATGAAGAGGCTAAGCAAACAAAATGTTATAGAAATTAGAATACAAATACTGCACTCCAGGCGCAGCTGACCAGCAGTACAGATACCGAGAGCATGATGAATTGGCGGGACGCAACACAAGCCGGCACGGTACACAGGAGACCTCTCTGGCTGGAAGGGCGATCAGGCCTTCCAGCAAACACGTGGAGACTCCTCCGGATCCTGGCGTGAGACATGGTTTTATTCGAAAGCTCTCTTACTCGTGTCAGCATCTGATTGGTCCCTAGCTCCTTCACCAACCAGGTTCCGAGCGGGTGCCGTCTACATCAATGGGAGCTGCAACCGGCACACTACTTTTGCACACAGCCCTATGCTTCTGCACACACCACCAGCTTGACCTTTTGACTGACAGAAGGTTCAAGAACAGGCACACTACCCTTATGCACATGGCACGCTGGTATTTTTGCACAAGGTACTAGCCTGACCGCTAGGTGACCAGGCAGAAAGAGTGGGAGAATGCACATGGCACTATAATGTTGCACACCGCACTAGCTTGATCCCTAGGTGACCAGGGAAAAAGCAGGAAAATGCACACAGCACTAAATGTTGCACACCGCACCATGGTGTTGCACACGGTACCAATGTGACCTTTTGTCCAACAATTGGCCATACAGACGCCATGTTTTGAGCATAGGTTTAGGGCTGTGACATAAAGTTCAACCTAATCCCCACAGTCCCAAATGGTGGTATATCACGCATGTTACTCACTCATCCACACACATGACCCGCCAGCACGGGGAGATAAATATTACCTGCCCCGAACAATTTGCAGCACCCCTCCTAAATTGTAGCCTCCTCCGCTTAGCTCCTAATCTTCAGGAAACAGTTCTTGGAAAACACCTCCACATCTCCCTCCACCAGCGATGGGGGCAGATGTCACCCGCCACTAAATGAGAGGGAGCCACACAACACTGGATCCTCCTGAATGCCACCTTGGAAGCTTTAGACATTTACTTGCCCTTGACATGCTTTCAGGTCCCAGCCTTCCTTCTCAGTTGTACCGGGGGGAGGCCACCCTTCAACTCACCCTCTTCAGGCGTATGTTGTCCTTGACCCCCTGGAAAAGGCAGACCATAGTGGGCTTCTTGTGCAGGGGGCCATGAGAAACGAGAGGTTGGAACAATTGGAAAAGGCCATGGACTGGTCATAAGTGTGGATCTCACTCATCTGACAGTGGCCACCTGCTGCCCTCAGACATACTGCCAAAATGGCCCTCCACATGCGGGATACCTTCATGTTTGTCCTATATTGCTGTTTATGTAGAAGGCCAGGAGTAACCCTAGCCACCGTATCAAAGGGAGGTTGGAAACTGAAATGGTGACCCCCTCACAACAAAATGTTGATTCGGGATCAAGGCGGGGGGACTGTCACAGGCCCAAGGACTCAATCCCTCAGAGGGTCACATGGGGAGGCAAAGCAGCATTGTACGTTGCTAACGTGGTCACAAGCATCGGAAGGCATTTCGGGGTGGGTCAAAGGTGTGAGTGTGGAGTGGAGGAATCCTTTGCAGGTTGCAAGAGGCCAAAAGGGGGAGGGAAGAAGAGAGC
Source organism: Chelonoidis abingdonii (assembly GCF_003597395.2). Classification (NCBI taxonomy): domain Eukaryota; kingdom Metazoa; phylum Chordata; order Testudines; family Testudinidae; genus Chelonoidis; species Chelonoidis abingdonii. The sequence continues at coordinate 17,211,364 of NC_133781.1, forward strand.
AGACAACGGGGTAACTCAAAACCTCAGCTAGTTCTATCTGAAGATAAAACGCTGGCCCCAGTCTAAGGTCATCAGCTGCCCAGCGATGAGAAGAGGAGAACTAAGTGGAGCAGTGCTGTAGAGATTGCAGTAAAGACAGTGACAGCAAATGAGACGGCGAAGGCCAACGGGGGGAGGGAGGGTAAAGTCTCTGGAGTCGGTGTGTTTTGGGAATGCTGAGGAGGCCACAGCAAACCGATTTGGACTGGTACAAAGAGCACCAGGAACAGAGTGCCCTAAAACGAAAACACCCCCAAAATAACCCAGGATTTAAAAACCCTCCCGAGAGCCAAAGCAAGTTGGAGATCACAGCGTATCCTGGACAACTCGTTCACAGGACAAGAACTTCCGTCCACCTCTCCCCCTCTTCTTCTTATGTTACACCCAGGCTTGGCCAGCCTCAGGTCGTGCGTGTGTGAGTATAAAAGTGGGTTAGGGCTGGGGTATTAAAGCTTTCTTGCTTCCTTTGCGTGACATGGGAGCAGTCCCAACACTCACTGCTGTTGTTTTATTAATAAAGCTTTAAAACTTAGACACTTGGTGTGCTCGGTCATCTCCTCTCCTAAAGATCCTGCGGCCTCAGCCTAATCACCCGATGCCCTGGGCAGATTGGTAACGGAAATCTGTCACAGCGTCTGTGCTGCAAGGCAATAGGACTCATACCCTGGGTTCCAGCTTAACTCAAGCTCGTGCCCTGCAAGGTCCTGGGATCCTGGTTCTGAGCCTTGGGTTAGCACAATTGTAGTGTAGATGCAAGCGGAAGAGGGGCTTAGGCTTAAACTCAGGCTCAGGCACAGGCTTACACTGCAATGTAGACATTCCCATAGAGCCAGGTGCATTGATTGGAATAAAAATAACTTAACATTGCCTAGTTTATTCATGATTTAGATCAGCAAGCAGGAAACCTTGATTTAAATTGTTTTTTTGCATTTACACATTTTAGTTATTTTCCTAGAGAAAGGTTTACTTTTATTGTTTGGTAACCACTGACAGGGTAACAAGCCTTGTTACTGAGGAGGAAGAGGTAGATGTGGTATTATCTGGACTTTAGTAAGGCTTTTGATACTATGTCTCATGACTTTCTCATAAATAAACTGGAGAAAACTAGCCTACATGGAGCTACTATAAGGTGGGTGCATAACTGGCTGGAAAACCATTCTCAAAGAGTAATCATCAGTGGTTCACATTCAACCTGGAAGAGCGTATTTTGAGTGGGGTCTGGTTCTGTTCAACATCTTCTTAAATGATTTAGATAATGGCATAGAGAGTACACTTATAAAGATTGTGGATGAGCCCAAGCTTGGAGGGAATGCACCTGCTTTGGAAGATAGGATTGAAATTCAAAATGATCTGGACAAACTGGATAAATGGTGTGATGTAAATAGAATGAAATTCTATAAGGACAAATACAAAGTACTCCACTTAGGAAGGAACAATCAGTTGCGTGCATACAAAAAGAGAAATGACTGCCTAGGAAGGAGTACTGCAGAAAAGGATCGGGGGAGGGGGGGGTTATAGTAGATAAACAGAAGTAAAGAGTGTAACACTGTTGCAAAACGAACATCATTAAGGGATCTATCAGCAGGAGTGTTGTAAGCGACAGAGGAGAAGTAATTCTTCCACTCTACTCTGTTCTGATAAGGCCTCAGCTGGAGTATTGTGTCCAGTTCTGGACAGCACATTTCAGAAAAATTTGACTTTCTCCAATTTGTCCACAAGGAGAGGAACAAAAATGATTAAAGGCCTAGAAAACATGACCTATGAGAGTGAAAAATTGTTCTGATTAACCTCTAAGAATAGGACAAGAAGCAATGGATTTAAATTGCAGCAAGGGAGGGGTGAGTTGGACATTTGGAAAAACTCCCTAAGTGTCAGAGTAGTTAAGCACTGGAACAAATTGCCTAGGGAGGTTGTGGAATTGCTATCATTGGCGGTTTTTAAGAAAAGGTTAGACAACCACCTGTCAAGTTACAGTCTAGTTATTGGTGCTGCCTTGAGTGCAGGGGACTAGACTAGATGACCTCTCACGGTCCCTTCCAGTCCTACTCTTCTGTTTTGATGTTGACTTGCAAATAAATAGTCTTTGCACTAAATTTGTAGGTGTGGGATTTGGGGTTTGTTTTGTTTTTTTAACCTAACCAGGAAGATACACTATATCTATAGACATTTATTTAAGCAATTGTATAAGTTATCTTACATTTATTCAAAGTCCTAATTTGTACAGCTTTATTATTTAAATAAGGAATGAATGATTTACCATTTTCTACTAGATGATTAATTTTTGCTTATTTGTATCAAGCTCTGTTTGGATAGAAATTCAAATTCACTTAAATATATAAAAAACATTTTAAAGTTTTAGTTTTCTTTAACTAATAAAGCTTTCTGATAAAGATAAAAAAAATTATCAAAGCATATTTTTGAATTTAAAACTAACTAACTTTAATAAATCAGTATTATCTGTAGTTGGTGAAATGAACTGATTGTTTCTAATCACTGTGTCCTTTGAGATTTTCAAACCAGTAGATCTTGTCTTCCCACCTAGTTTTTTGTTAATACAGTGGAAGAGGAAAACAAACTTTCCTGCTTTTTTAACTCTCTGATTCCTTAATTTTGAATGAACTAGTCATTGAACCAACCTAGTTGAATAACCTAAATGAAGAAAATATTCTCTCTGCATCTGCAGATGAGACTAGTGCTTTCAAAAGCAAGTTTAGTGCTTCAACAAACTCTTGATTGCAGTTACTTAGCCAGTGACTTCCACCAGTTCAATGGTTTGACTTTCTTTATAACAGCAACAAATATGTACTGCTTAGTATTTTTCAAATTAATTAAAATTATTTTAATAGATTGAGTAAGTTTAGGCCTTAACATAGGTTGTCATAATTAAAATTTAAATTGTTTTCTAAATCTATATTTAATTTAAATTTAAAAAATGATTTTTATTGTTTTTAATCTACCCTGCATAGAGAAATCTATAAGTATTGAACATATTTTAAAACTCTCTAGAATTTCCGTTCAGATATACAGAATGTCTTGATTAAGAGTTTACTGAACTCAGTGCTTTCTCTTTCCATTATTAACATTACACTATTTTACATAATCCCATCTGTAGCTAATCCTGTACAATGAGTAATGCATGTCTAACAATAAATAGTGCATGTCTAACAAATGATTTGTTGTCCTGAAGCACTTACACCAAAGGGACAAGTCTTTACTACACAGAGGAGGTGTGTTCAATGCTAAACAGGACAAATGAATACTGGAGAGCTTTTAGAAAAGAAGGTGTCTTGCAGACCCAAATCAGAGGCCATTTAATATTGATGATATGTAGGAAACTGGGAGTGGGTGAATGGAGACAACAAGAACAGATGGAAGAAACTTATCCAGAGTGGAAAAGGAGACGGGGGGAGAGAAGAGATAGAAGACCGTGTGTGTGTGTTTGTTCTCTCTCTCTCTCTCTGATGTCTTGTTTCTGCATGCATCATGCTTACCATTAAGGCCATGGCTACACTGGCACTTTACAGCGCGGCAACTGGGGTGTGAAAAAACACCCCCCTGAGCGCTGCAAGATGCAGCGCTGTAAAGTGTCAGTGTAATCAGGGCGGCAGCGCTGGGAAAGCGGCTCCCAGCGCTGCACGCTACACCCATAAGGGATGTGGTTTACAAGCAGCGGTGGGAGAGCTCTCTCCCAGCGCTGTGGCTTTGACTACACTCACACTTCAAAGCGCTGCTGCGGCAGCGCTCCCGCAGCGCTGCCGGGGCAGCGCTTTGAAATGTCTAATGTAGCCATGGCCTAAGATTCAGAACATTTTACAACATACGGAACCTCAATACTATGGCAAGGCCCCCAATTACCATGCATAGTAGTGTCCCAGTGTCCACCACTATGTTCAGCAATGGTGGATAGGTACGTCACTTGGATTTTTCTGTTAGTATTCTTTGCAAAACAGTTCATTGTACTGGCCCTTTAAATTTTAGAATTAACATCATACTGAGATCAATAGAAGCAGGTCAAACTGCAGTCCTGTTACTTCAAGCTGTTTGTAGGCTGAGGAAGTCACTAAACTAAGTCATTCAGAAGGTTATCTCAACAATCCAAAGGGCTAGAAAAGTTGGATTTTTTTAAAGTAAAAGCTAAAAGTGTGTAACTGAGTTCTGCAGTGGGGGTGAGAGGATGGATTTCACTGGCTGTGGAATCTCAGGAAACACAGGGCCTTGCTTATAACATACTTTGTTCCAGATATGGAGGTTAATAAGCTGTAGTAAGATACCACAGTCACGCTGTGTGGGTTGTCTCTGGTTGCTTTGAAATTTGAAAAGATCTACATTACCAAACAGTGAGAGAGAAATAATCTTACTTCTCTTCCTCCCACCCTGCCTTCTGGGGGCTCTAACAAAGAGTCTTGTCTTCATTTGCAACCTGTGATGTTCATGCAAAAAGCCCGAGTGTATATCAGGGTTCTCACTTCTATAGGTAGCACTTAAGATGGTTTCTATATATAGTAAAATTTTTCTTTGTGAAAGGAGTTGGAGGTGGCATTCACTTTCAGCAAGAAAACAAGTCCTGTCGTCTAAGCAGTGTCCATGTTGCTCACTTTGGTTACTCTTTCCTTTCTGGCCCATGAAATCATGGGTTCAGGTCCCACAGCTGGACTTCAGCTTGTACACAATGAGCCATCACACAGATCAGTACTGTACTAGAAGTTGAGGTGGGTGTTAAATTAAAGTTTGACTACTTTGCTTGTGATAGTTCCATCTATTTTATTACGATTTTCATCACAAATTGTCATCAGAGTAGGCTCGTTCTTAATAACTCAACTACTGAATTCCATCATACACCCTGGGGGAGAATTAGTTTGGATCCTCCTGCTCTCTTCAGTGAAGCTGAAGCAAGGTGGTTATTATGGAATTATTGTGCAATTTCTGTAACATTTTCCCTTATTCCTGGAGTTATACTTAAGTCTTTGGCTAAAAGATGCATCAAATGAGCACTGCACCCATATGTTGCAAGTTTTCAGGTTCCCTTCCTTATCTCTGTGTATCGTCTCATCTTTGCCGCACTTGCAGCGTTGTTGGTGACAAAGATATATACTTGACTCTTGAATGTGCGGTCACAGTTTGTTATAGCTTTTACTGCTGCTACTTTTAAGTATTCTGCTGTATCAGTTGTTTTTGTAAGCTAGACAACGCCATCTCCTATTGTGACACAAGCACATATTACAGGAGCACTGCCACCCATCATGACTCAGATTAACGAATTTCCCATCAGTGTTTTTTTGCACACTGTTCAGTTTCCCTCTCAGACACTTTCTCCAGCATCCTTCCAGCAATGTCTGCTCTGCCGGATGTAGTGTAGCCTGGTGGTAATGATTGAACTTTGTCAATGAAATGTTTGTTCTGAACAAGACAAAAGGGAGAACTTTTTGCACAAATGAAAGAATCAATATTTTCAGCTATGGAATCTTGCTGGTCCTGACTACAAACTAATTTGTGGTTTTACTGAGTGATAAAGACTGTTTTTATATAAACAGGTAATTTACTGTCTGACATATGTTTAGTTGTAGCACTAGTGGTGGTACCAGCAGATGACTGTAAGGCTGTAGACATTGCAGATGGTGAACATTCATAACCCCTTATGTCTGAGCTGGAGCCTGAAACAAAATGGCTTTTAATTATGAACCAATT